>NC_132809.1:25545816-25854387 GCF_048594095.1 Paramormyrops kingsleyae | reverse complement strand
CTACATATGTTATGAATCACTGAAATATCTAAGTTACCGAATCATCTGAGTAAACACAGGAGGGCAGGAAGACAGACACAGGTGGTGGGAGAGAGTGGTCACCTTGAGCGCGGGTCCCCGGCAATCAGGTTCCCGAACTCCCCCAGGATGTATCCCCCGACCTTTACCAGGTTCTCATGGCAGGCTGGGGCTTGCAGGGCCTGTGGGGGCAGAAGGGAAGACGTGAGTGGAATTGGGCGCGAGAGAGCCGCCAAGCTAAAGGCAAATGGTTGAGGGGTGTGAGGGGGTGAGGGTGCGGCACATGCCACAGGCCAAGATAACCTACAAAAATCAGCCGGTGATTTTTGGGGTGACCATGGTGGCTGGTGGAGACAGGCCGAGCTGAAAAGGCTCATTTCCGTAGACCCGGCAATATGTGCACAAGGGGTCAGAGGTCACACTACATCCAGCCATCGCCATCCCAGGGTCAAAATATTGCTGATGGAAGCCAACATGTTCCAAGCAAAAACAAAAAGCAGATAATGCTGCTGCTTGCACTGCAGCATCAGTTTGACCAGCAGCTTCCTTCCTGCAGCCCAGAATGAGGAAGTAAGATATCAGCATGTCTAACTTCAAGGTGAGGGGTAGATGAAAGGATGCGGGGGTGGGGGGAATCTGGAGAGAGACATCTGCCGGCAGTGGACAGGGCAACAACATACGGGTGGTTGCAGGCTCATTGGAAACTACAGAGTAGAGGTGTAACGATTCTCCAAATCCACATTCCAGTTCAGAACTTCATTCTTGAGCCACAGTTCAGTTCATACCTGTTTTTTTCTGGGTTCTGGTTTTTTTCCCCATCCCCAACAATTTGGAGCACTAAAGAGGGTTATTATCCATCTTGAGCTAATGAAGCTAGATAAGCTCTTACCACAGGCGTGATCACTTAACCATGATTGGACCGAAACAGTCACATGACACACACAGCTTTAAGACAATAAAATAGCTGAAATTTCTCCCAGAACCGTAATATATGATCATGAACATTTGTATCGCGGTTACAGTCTTGGCTTCAGAACTGTTACACCCTAATGCTCGGTTTATGCGAGTTCCACCCGCATGCGTTTGACATAACTGACCGGCAGACCGACAGAGAGACAGCGTCTACTCTCCTCTCTCACAGACAAGCACACGAAAGAAAGACAGGAGCATCTCCTGCTTCCTGCTAGGAAGACCACCTGATACCAGCATGCGCCCATCCTCCCAGAGCCTCGACTGAAAAGGGGCAGCCCTGAGAAGAGGGGACAAGGCCTAAGATCAGATTGTGAAGTTTCTTTATTTTACCATTGATCTCTAACCTCCAGCCAGACTCCCACTGTTGACGAGCTAGAGATGCTGGAAACATACTTAGCATTTCCGCACAGCGGAGTGAGAGATCTCATTGTACTCTCTGCGTGTATCTAAAGCCGACGAGGAGAGGAAGGACTCTTATGTGTACGGATCAGCACGAGGACTACTGTACCCCAGAGATCTCCTGCATCTGCTGAAGGAATCAGACCGCCATCACAAAGGGGTTAAAAGCTCAGCCGGGTTAGACAGGACCAATGGCGTGTTAGAGCGGCATCGGGGGCCAGTCAGTGTCTAAGGTCAGCAAAAGCTCCGAGGGGTCAGCACCGGGGGCCTCACCTCGAAGACGGTCTTGGCAGCATAGCCCTGCACATCATCGCGGTTGATGACGATCTGGATGACACGGTACCACACCTCCTCGCTGACGTAGTCCCCAGCGATGCGGATCAGGTTCAGAATGGTGTCTACATACCACGTGTAGTCCACTGCATACTTCTCGGCCAAGATGGCCACCTTCAGGACCTGGAAGTGCCACACCACCAATGGTGACTACCAGTGATATCAGCGCAGACTGCAAACCGTGTGGATGGAGTAGTAGTTTGAAAGGCACAAGAAATCCATCTGAGTAATAATCACGTCTTGATCTCCTCACCATCATCGCCAAAGCATAGAGTATAAGTGAATTTTCTATAAATTGACAAAGTTAAACTGCAAATAGGGTCTGTTTCCATTAATGGATGTCACGTGAATAATAGTCTCCGTTTATCCAGCGAGATTAACATCCATGTCTTGTGCTTCAATGTGCTCGCTTTCTACGAGTTATTAGCTCTAAAGGAACTACATACCTAGTCTTTCACAAACTGTTTCCAGTGTAGTTTTGCAAATTACTTTTTGCAAGTTGACGTTTCAGGTTCTTTTCCATTTCCATTAACAGTATTTCAGTTCGCATGTTGAAAATACACAAAATCTAGGTCAACGGAATCCCACTGCCAGAGGTGCACGCTGACTGACGGAGAAGGGCTTACTATCTCCTCCCGGATGGAGTAATCCGCAGTCTCCAGGTAGTTTAGCATCTCTGCCACGATCTGCTGCACGTTGCTGCGGTCACACATGGCATAGAGGAGGTCCACTGCTCTCTGTCTGACGCTGACGTCCCTCTCCGTCTGCCCACAGAAAGACGCACGATTAGATTCTAACACGAACACACAAACGAGTTTGCTGTTCCTGGGGACCCACTGAAAATATCACTTTGCTCGTCTCCCTCAGATGTTTCAAAAACTAAATAAACTAAATAAATAAAAGTCATGAGATCATAGCCAGCTAGCTGATTAGCAGAACATGCTGCTTCAGCATCTCCTAATTACCCACCCATATTCCATTACTACTTATCCAATGCAAGGTCATGGCCAGCCTGGATTCTCTTCCAGAAATATAAAAACAAATACAGTAATTGTCTCGGATTCAAAAACTGATTAAACTATACACTGTGAGTATATTGTAAATCATCTACCCACGATGCCACAATTCAGGCAGACTAGGCGAGTGGTAGGGACCATGGAGGAATCTTTCGGTACCTTCAGGGCGTTGATGACGGTCTCAATGTGAGTCTTGACGGCCTCATGGGAGAACTCGGAGCTGGCCAGTGTACACATGCTTTCCAGGGCCAGGTAGCGCAGGTTGGTCTCCCGGTGCTGCAGGAACTGGCCCAGCTGGTTACACGCCCGCACCAACAGAGTGGGCTCACTAGGGGGCAGTGCAGACAGTCACCATTACAGCCAATGTATTATAGCAGCCCTGGGAAAAGCCAGCCAGTGGTGCCATTTTCAATCATTAAAAGAAGATGACCACATTTTTGCCCAAAAGTATTTCATAGAAGAAATAAGAAATATATAGTAAAATCTAACAAGTCTCTATTAACTCTCAAGGGACATGAAAAATGCTAAAAATGGCCCCTGCAAGCATGGGGAAGCTCAGACTAGGAAGATCACTGCACAGAACAGAGGATAAACTCCACTGCATAGAGGATAAACACTGCTCCTAATACAGCTGATCCCAGTTCAGATAATTTAGTTCCTCAAGTATAAAAGATGACCACGAGTATTTCCATTCACGGGAACTGAGGACACTGCAATCCAGCCCTGCCCCCAGAGCTGCAAGAGGCCCCTGCACGACTTCCCAGGGCTCCCTCACCTGTCGTGGTGGATGATCAGGCTGATGGCCTCAAACAGCACGGCGTTCTTGGCATTGGAGTGTTGCACCTTCTTGGACTTGGGCGGCTCCTGGGCCTTGTTCAGTATGGTCTCCAGGCACTCGCTCAGCCTGCCCCGGATAGCTGCGTCCTCTGTCGGTCCAAGGTGCAGCGGCCGGCGTGACCAAAAGCCTCACAGCTCACGGGTGGAGTGGGGACAGTGTGCAGGTGCCAGCCTTACCTGGGGGTGGGTAGCACTGCAGAAGGCGCAGAAGCTTCACGGACAGCCATGGCGCCGGGACAAAATAGTAGGTGTAATCTTGCAGGTCTGTGGAAGCCGACGTCACGATCTGAGAGACGAGAGCCGGCCCACTTTAGAACTTCAGAGGGCAAGTCATCAGCACAGAGATGCACAGAGAATCCGGCTCAGGACCTACCCTGCTGAGCCTTGCAACTGCCAGAGACACAGAGGTCTTGAACTCCTCGGGGTTCTTCTGGGCGAGCGTGGTGATGAGGCTGGTGGCTGCAGTCACCACTCCCTGGAAGCAAAGGGAGGCAGAGAATCTAGGCAGGATCGCAGTGGATGTGAAACAGTAACATCAAAGGAGCGCAAATCCACCCGCTAGCATTCCGAGATCCTCCGAGATCCTCCGAGATCCCCACGGACGCCTCCTTCAGGACCGGGACAGTCTGCCGCAGCTCTGCAGAACTGCTGACCAACAGTCTCGCTATTCAGCATCCCTGCTCACAGACAAAGCCTGCGTTTATGCTTCCGTGTCTGTGCGTGTGAGAACTGCAAAGGCGAGCCGGCGGCAGACGGCCGGTGCTCGTAACCTCCGACCCAGATCTCTGACAAAGCTCAGCACACAAGTATCCATGATAACCAAACACTGCCAGACACCTTTCGGATAGACGTCTACAAGTGGAAACCTGTCCGTGTGTGCTTACGGGATGTTACATAATCCTCGCACAGAGATCTGCCAGCGTTCACAGGCAGGGCTTGGCTTCAGTCACAGGCAGCAGACAGTATGACCTCCGCGTAAGCCGGAGAGCCCAGTGCCTCCCCCCCCGGCAGCAGGCCCTTACCAGGTGCTGGTCGTTCAGCAAGTGCACCACACGGGAGGTCCACTCGCCCATAGGCACCAGGTCCGGTGAGGTCCGGTTGAGGCGCAGCAGGCAGAGGGCTGCACTCTGCTTCACGCTGTCCATGGTGTCTCTGTAAGACACACGAGCAAATAGGTTTGGTCGCTACAAACGCCACCAGGCCCACCAGCTCACAGGTGCCATGGAAACAGCACAGTAGCCCAACCCGTGGGCGCCCCGGCTACTTACCCCGCCACCAGGATGCGCGGGATGTCGGCGGCGAAGGCCTCTGCCATCTCCCGGCTGCCCACGTTGGCGATGCAGTGCAGCGCCAGGTTCATGAAAGTGGGATTGCGGCTCGACAGGTCGTTCTTGATGGCGTTGTTGATGAGCCGGATGAGGTCGCTGTTGGAGTTCACCAACACCGAGATGAACAGGTAGCCCTAATGAAAGGGGACCAGAGCAGCATTGGGACTCTGATGACAGGCCAACAGAAGGGAAGGAGGACTTAAATGAAGCCCTCGGGCGAGCTGCAGAAGGAACAGCTGACATTACAACTAATAATATATACTGGAGAGTGGATTTAGGAGACAAGCAGCTACAGGGATACGATTATCCATCCGAGCCTCACCCAAACCAACTCGCAGTAGCTATGAAATGCAGCAATAACTTTAGTTAAACAAATCTGCCGAGTTAAACACACTACATATTACACAATGCAGTAACAACAGAATGGATGGTTTGAAGGGAGCAGGGAAAGCTCTCAGAAGGGAGCAGGGAAAGCTGTCAGTAGGGAGCAGGGAAAGCTGTCAGATGTGCTCAGAGACTCGCACCACAGCCGGCTCCATCTACTCACGATCTGCTTCTCTGTGTACTTATTGGAGCTGAGAAGGTTGACGGCCTCCATGTGGCCGAAGTCAATGTCGTGGCCCAAGAGGAAGATGAAGAGCAGCTTGCACACGTATTTCTTCTTGCTGTAGCCATCCAGCGCTTTGTCTCCTGAAGATCAGAAGAGTGTGGAGTCAGGGGCACAGGAGGACAAGGACACAGGGGTACAGGGGGACACAGCTTACAGGGGTGTGGCAGCAAATGTCAGCTTATTTAATAAGGAAACAACATTAAATCTAAATCAACAATCTGCTTGGCGCTCATTGAATTCCACTGCAGGCCAACACCTCGGTGGCCATGGATTGCGGGAAGGAACAACAGGAAGAACAGGACTATTCATCTGCCCTGAAGCAGGAAGCTTAAGTCAACAGCTCTCTCCCTGTGCCAAAAGATGAGCCGGCATTAGATGGGTGGGTGAGTTAGCAGACATTAGCAGGGTTTCGTATTTTGGGCACCATTGTGCTTTTGAAGACATTGCAATGTGTCCAGAGGGGAGCACGATTTACCGCGTTTCACAGAGTGACACAGACAGTTAGCGGGATTGAATTAACACAATCATAAGGATGTAGCAAATGGAAACACCAAGCAAGTGAGGGAATTGATAGGAAAAGGACTTCAGAGGCTCATTACTGCGGTAACAGGGCCATGCTGACAAACACAATGACATCAGATCTATAGCCTGTGTTGTGCCATCCTCTGCCCTTGGCATTATTCAAGCCTGTCTACATCTTGAGCTGTGATTCACAAATAATTCTCGTTGTAATTTCCCAGCAACTTGAAAGATTTAATTAATTCTGAATGATTCAGGAAGCCGAGTCAAACAGGCAATCGTACAAATGAGAGTGAATGTACGACCAGTAAGCATGTACCAGTGTTCTCAACCCAGTCCTCAGGAACTCCCAGACTGTCCAAGTTTTTGTGCCCTCCCAACTCCCGGGAGTCCCGAGGACTGGTTTGAGAAACACTGCGGTAAATGACCAATATCAGCATATATAGCAGAGTCACAGTACAACACTGTGGGCCCCCTAGCCAGCCAGATGTTCACCCCAGTAACAGAGCACGCTCAGTGAGAGTCAGACGGCGGTGTGATTCTCAGCCTTCTGACGTGAGGTGCCGCAGCTGAGCTAAGTAGGAGCAGATGGGGTAGCTCCTCCGCAGCATTCCACACTGAGCCTCCTGCTGCCCGGAACATTCCAGCAGCATGGCTATCCTGACGGCAGACCCTGTGCTCAGCCTCCCAGGCTGCCCCAAAGATATGCAGAGAGGATGGCTACGCCCAGAACCCACAATGCTCTGCAGCTTATGGGAAGCTACAGGCTAACTGCCCACACTTCCTCCACTTGCATAATTAACTGATGTGCTGGCCGTGGGCTGGGCAATAGGACCTTAAATCAATATCACAATTAACATTTTTAAATAATTCAACAAAATCATCATATTATATCTCAATCATGATCATTATAATTTTTCTCATTTTTTTCTTGTTCTTTATGTCTCAGGCAGATTACCATCTAACTGACACCTGTATATTTACTACACAGATATAAGGCAAAACGGACAGAGTCACCATTAACTGAATTTTATTGACTCTTTCAAAATACAGTGCAGCTGTTTCAAACGCTTTTCAAACTACAGTACTGTACAAGTTAAATTACTGAACTGTGTATAATTCAAATACATTATAATACTATACTGTACGTAAAATATAGCTTATTGTTGATTTGCTACTGCATCTTGTTGGCTCATTTTTGGCAGTTTATCATGAACTTTGATGAATCTATATTCGTCACTGGAAGAAAATGAATTTCCTGTGCATGGAGAATTAGCCTCAGGTACGTAGCAAAAGCAGACGGTTACCTCAAGGCAAAGTAGTACAAATGTTATATACAAAAAGACCTAAAATGAACACTGTAAGCGGACTGCTTACTATAAGCAAATGATTTAAACAGTATTTGTACAGAAATGATTCTGTCCCAAGATTTTTCATCTATATAAGCGGTTGATCGCTATAACCGACCACTACAAGTGGTTTCCACCATATTTTATATATTGCTAGTGTTGAAACCGATTCGTGGTATTACCTTTAGTAGCTGAAACAGTTTTTTTTGCAGTGTTTATATTTGACTTATTTTTGTTTGGTTTATTCACTAAAGTCGCAATGTGTTTAAATAACGGACACGGCATTTTCCTTCGGTACGAGCTGCTCAGTCGGCTCTGTGTTTGAGTTCGCCTCCATGTTGCGGCCAAGATGTGGAGTCACGTGACAACACATGAGGTAGTGTGTTTTTAAGGGGACAGTACATGAACACACACTGGAGAAAGAACAGAATTTTTTTAAAAGTATTAGCAGCATTTACAAATAAACGAAGTAACCGACACAGGAAAGACTACGTTGATTAGAGCTTCTGAATGTGGGTTTCGATTAATTGCCCAGCCCTAGCCAGCCCACTCCAAATTGTCTTCATAAAAAAAATAAAGCTTATTAATAAACAAAAACACGTATGTCGTTCCAGCTTGACATCCTCCCACCAAACTACAGCTGATCCTAACATGGCCCAAGGGTCTCTATTCACACCAGAGCTGCAGTGATCAGCAGCCAGTGGTTTTTACAAAACTCAATTTGTACACACATGTTGGCCCCCTAAAAAAAAACACATTCCTTATTTAGGAAAGCAGCATGTTCTGCTAACCACCTAGTTAGCTACCGCCTTCTGACTATTTATTGAGTTTTTGAAACATTTTGGGGGCGGGGTGCATTTTTTTGCGAACCCCAATAACAGCTCACCCACCCGTCAGCAGCCACACATCCCTGTGAAAATGTCATAGCCCATTGGGCTGCTTCCATGTCCTGAGATAAACACGTCTCTAGTTGTTTTGACTTGAGATTAAGTCTGTGGAAGCAGCTACGCCAGCCATCCGTCTGTGCAGGCTCTCAGCTATGCAGGGCATGATAATCATAAGGGCATGAATCAAAGGCAACTGGACCTTTTCAATATTTTGAAGAAAAAATTCCAGAAAAAAAAAGTCCAGCTGCCTTCAATTCAAGACCTTAAGATTACGGCAGCCATCCAAAGTCACCAACTAATGATGTGAGCTGGGAGCTTGACGGCATCCCTGCCAAAGATGGGGAATCCTCCTAGTTAACTCATTTGGGCCTCACCATGTCCCTAAGACTAGCACTCATTCACAAATCAACCCATATGCCACAGTCATGAATCCAGGGTGGGGTCCCTTCTTCACTCAGCCATTAACTCTTTTGACCAAAGCCAGAGATGCAAAGAGAAAAACAGACTAAAAACAATCCATAGGAGTCAGAGCCATTCCAAACCACCCCCAGTCTCATGAGAGAGATTATGAGTAGTAATAAAATGCGGCTCACAGTTCAAATGGTAATATTACAAGCCATATATTGCATTTCTATTTATGTGTGTGAGAGAGATGGGTACGGGAGGGAAAAAGAGCAACTGACTGCTATTTTGTGGTTCAATGCATCACTAGTCTAGCATCTTCCCAAGACACGAGGAGCAGTGTTTCTAACCCCGGCAGGCTGAGCAGTATATTTCTGCATGTGACCGCAACTGCTACATGCCTCTTTAGATGTTTAGTCATGGTAGAAACTCCTTCAATCTCATGAGGTTGAATAAAAAGTGAACCCTTTACCTGAGTTTGGAATGAGACATTATTTTTATGGCTTTGTGGTTCCAATCAAAGGCTCAACATGCATCGGCTGCCCCTGGATGCTTAGGGTTAAAAAGCTGGGTCATGGTAACCTAAACATGGTAACCCAAATTCACATAGAACAGAACGCCAAAGATGCATAACAGCTTCAATAACATATTCACTTATCCAAATGGGACTTCAGTAAACGTCACTGGGAGGAGAAGACGGCCGTCATCACACATCCATTCACTACAGCATACATTAATTCAGTCTCCCTTGTTGTTAACATGCTTTAATGTTTTTTGAGTTGTGATTTATACAGATGCTAGGACCTGGGTTTTACAGCACAGACCTTAAAACACTTGCTTGTTTGCTTGCTTTGGGCCTAAACATTACACAGGTGGCATAACAGATATTAGAAACTACATACCTATGAATTAGGTATGAACCAAAAGTTCTAGGAATCAGAATCAGTTGTAAAAATGTAGGAAACTCAGAGGTAAGCTGAGCTCTTTCACATTTGGCTTTTCCTTGTTATCGCATACGTGCGGAAAGCTATCCACTGGAAGAAGCCAGCAAGGCGCGAATCTCTGAGAAGCTGAGATACCAGGGCGGTTTCTGAGTACAATAAACAGCGGTGCAGAGCTGGGGACACACGCTGAGTTCCGGTGACACGCGCCGTGTGCGCTTCCCTTCATTTTAGTGTGTGTGTGTGTGTGTGTGTGTGTACACTCCTCAGGAAGCTGCTCAAGAATGTAGGGAAAGCAAACTCTCTGCTGACCATTTCCTGCCAGAATTGTCGACTCAATATCTTTACTCTGCTTTTCGCTGCCACTTCCTCCCCGCTTCCCCTGGATATTCTCCAGTCAACACTAAACCCAAAACAGCTCCCGCACACCAAGGAAAACCTGGACAATCATATATGGCCCTCTGGGGGCTCCAATTCAGAGTGAGACGCAGGAGGAACTCCTGCTCCACCTCTTTTAGACTTGACTGCATGCTGGCGGAGATTAAGAATGTCGCGTGGGCGCAAGTTACAGCATCCCACCATGGCTGTGCTTACCTTTAAACTTGGAGCGAATGTTCGCCAATTCTTTGTTTATCCTCTTGATTTCTGCCTCTTTGCTTTTACCTGAAGGAACAGAAGAAAATCAGGCATAAGTGTCATGGCAGATAGTGAGGGTGCCGGACAACCCAGAAACAACTTTGGGGTGGAAACAGAGAGAGGCTTCCATTCTAAGTATTTTATCAGATGATGAACGATAAGATTAGCTTTACAGATCCCAGAGGGAAATTCTTTTGCATGCAGCAGCAAGGCAGATAAAATACAGGCAAACAAAGGTATAGTTGTCATTTAAATAATAATGAGAGAAGACATTCATTCACAGATGATTTTTTTGGTTCAGCCTACTAAGCATAAACCAGTGTATGCATTTTTTGACCATGCTGACAAAAGATCTGTAAATGTGGTCCCTTCCTAGACACTGAGACCACTAGATCAAGAAGACTTGACTGCTAAACAGAATGTGTTTGAACATGCCAACAGTCAATCCCAATATGATGCTTCACAGGCAAGTTAAAAAGGAATGCGACCTGAACAACAAGAAGTAGAATAAAATTATTCAACCCGCAAGGCTGCTGGAGTACAACCTTACTCAGTAAGTGTTACTCAAGACAGGGCTTTAGATAACAGGCATACAGGAGTAATCTATCTGGGTGCTGGCATTTTGGAACTATAGAGATATTGTCCTTACGCCCACAATTTGATAAGCAGATCAGTAGTACGCCTAAAATCTTTATGAGAAGCATACTGTGATGCCAAACAGTTAATAATCTGAATGAATTTGGTGTATCCTTATGTTTAAAAATGATCTTCAATTTAAATCAAGGAACAGAAGCACCTCGGTAAATAGCTAATATAACAATGGGGCTCAGACAGCAGGTGGAGGATCTGGGGGACAATTTCCTGCTATCCTCTTAGCAATCACTTACTGGGGTACCTGTAATGGGCAAACTCCAATGGCCTGGATTAAACACCATCAATCTGGATCAGGAGATGAATCAACCGCTATTTAACACAGGCTGTCACCACTATGAATCTAGAATACCAAAGTGCCTGCAATCCATTTTTCCCCATGACTAAGCAAATTTGTTTCACGTTGCAGCACAGAGCAACTTTGCAAAAAGTTTGAGAAAACAACAGAGGAAGACTGGTCTTCTGTCACTGTAGGCAGAGAGAGCTCTGAGCGGTTTCGTCTCCTGCCCTGGGTGTTCTGGTTCTTGGCCGACTTTACAGTTATTTACTGATTCTGCAGGCGCTTTTATCCAGATGAAAGTATATAACAGGTTTCCCACTGTTACATGCTAGGACATGTTGGATTTGAGGGTAATTTAATACGGGAAAGAAAAAGAAAACATTTTCATTATCTTCATTTCAAAACACAAGTAAAACCCTTTCTGGCTACAACAACAAAATAAAAAAGAATTTAACTGTAAACTTCAAAATACCCCAGGTCACCCCAGAAGAAACCAAGGAATCTTCTGACATGCTTTTAATATACAGCCTTTAATCAGAGAGAATCAGAATAGTCTTTCAGGTAAAGTATGCCAGTGTCCTTTCCTTAAGTGAAACTGGATCACTCATCATGACTAAGATGAATCCACACCCAGTAAAATCACTGCCCATACAGCTGACATGAGATACAAAGTTCCCAAAGCAAGTTAATCAGCTGCAGAAGTCAGAACGGTGATCCAGAGCTACCACCAGGCAATGCTCACTGGCCAGGATGAAAACACCACTCCACCACACAAACTACATTACTGCAAATACAGAACCAACAGAAATCAAAAACATTTCTGTAAAATAGCAAGTGCACAAATGGTTACCCACTGCTGGACTTAATCAGAATTCAAAAAGAATTACATTAAAGAAAATTCAGGAGACAAAAGAAGAGCTATAATCAGACTTCCATCCTAGTAATTGCTGTTGTTATATTGGGTAATGCAATAAAGGGATCAGCACTGCACACACAAAGTAACCCACAATGAGCACTGACCATCAAAATGATAATAAAAACAACAATTTTCTTCTGTTTCCAAAGTCATATCCTCTAAGAACTTAGCCCTTCCTGATATCTCCATGTAAATGATGGAAATTAAGATTCAGCATCTCCCTGCAGCAAAGAATCACAACCGTTCCCCACGAATGCCTAGTTCTTAAGCGAACTGTGGCACAATTACACTAAACTACAAGGCACAACAAAAATAACCTGAGACCCCCTGCCAAAAAATTTTTTTTAAAAAAATCACAAAATAACCACAAACACATTTTCACAATAACATGCAGTCAGAAGCAGATTTAGGTTCCCACAATGAGCAGTGCATGCTCATCGCTGACAAACAACATTCACAAATTAAGCAGTTCAACTAAAAGTAAGCACACTGGACTGTTAGGCTGGGGAGAAGATGGGGGTTGTTTTAGAAGTAGTCTGCATGTATGGGACCGTTCACTTGGGAATCATGCAGGATGGAAACATGATACCTCAGGAGTCCAAATAGGTACCCACTTACAGAGATTTGTGAGGTCTGTCAGTAAACCCATGGAATCACTGCATGACATCCCCCCCAAATGCAGCACTGCATTTAAGGTTAGACTCTAAACACCCTTCAGAGAGGTGACAGATACAGTCAGTGGGACAAACAGACAAGGTGATAATGCAGGGTGACACTGCTTTGGATCCAATGCGCTCATACATTTGGTTCAACACCAGCTGCAGAGTATCTGAATGTGTCTGCAAAACAGCCAGTGGCAAATACTCTCGCTCATACATATGCCGTAATATTACAGGCTGAATTATCTACTAACAAATGAGTGCAATACACACACAGGGTCCCATGCGCAACTTTCATAAGTATATTGGTGTCATGTATGTAAATATGTATGCCATCTCCATGCATGCGAGTTATTTATGAGGCTGCTGCCACGCTACTTGGTGTAACCCACTTGCACAATGATAAATAAAAATCCTTGATACCAATAACATTTATCCAAGTATTAAAAAGTGACTGCCGTCGCCATGACAGCTGCTGGTAGAACCTAATCATATGACCTCCCGAAAGCTAAGATCCCCCTTAGGGCTAAAAACTAATGTCCCATTTCCGCCCAGTGTACGTATGACTGGGATGCAGTTAAAGCGGCCGAGCGTCTCAGCCCGCTGGCCGCCACATGCTAACGCGTCTCTCTCCCCTGTCGGGGTTTCGGCCTCACCCTCAAAACAAGCCCGCGGCCCTCACGGCGTTTCAGCCCCCATCCCCCAGCATTCAATCACGGTTACAACAGCCCATAACGGAACGATTAACTCTGGGCTTCGTCTCCGCGTCGTCGCTTGTCACGGCCGCTATTGACGGGGGACTGCAGATACGGGCCGGGTCGCGCCGATAACAGCCTGCTACACCCCTCTACAGCCCCCGGCTGCCGTGTTTTTCCCTCAGCACTTTGGGAGGAGCCCCGGCCCGAAGGCCTGCTCCACTTAACCGGCCGCCTCTCCTGACCCACCCCCTTTCAAAAATAAAATAAACTTCGTAAAAGCTGGCGTCAGCGAAAGCGGCCCGTACTTACAGTTCCTAATATCGGAGATAAAGACGGCCAGGCCGCGCATTCCGTCTCCTTTCGACACCGCCGGCATCTTGCTGCTGCCGCTAAAGTCCGAGCGCGTCCACGAAATCCCACGGCAGAGTGTACCCGCGCCAGGCGGGGTGGGCGGGGACAGTAGCGCGGCCGCGCGAAGTGCGCGTCAGCAAGCAAGGAAGCTGAGCGAATTCCACTGCGTCTGGGGGCGCGCCCGCGGAGGTCCGACGGAAAGGCAGCGCCGTCTAATGGGTGGTACGTAGCCAATCATACCAAAACCTGTTCTCACGATTATATACGAATTATTTGTGGGTGGTCCTGTGTGAGGTCTGAGCATTAGAAGGTAATTATTATTATTCATTGGCATGTTGTCTAAACTGACTTAAACTTTCTTGTAGATTAGATAATGTTCTATCATCCTGCCTGTGGGACACAACCCAATATCCAGATATTTGTATGACTAGCTGACCTTGGTTTGACGCATAAGCAGTGTGTATTCAGGGCAACCACAAAGAGGTGGTCTTGCACTGTATGAACCCAATACATCCCCTTAAACCTAGCATTTACAGTTTATTAAAACTAACATACATTTTTGAGAACACAAAGTTAGTCCCTGGAGTAACTAAATAAGAGTCTTGGTCAGGCATGTAACTGTAATAAAATAAGGGGTTTGAATCGCAACTGCAAACTTTGTTTGCTACCGATCAGTTAGTAAAATTGTGATTTTGAAACCCCCTCAAAATTTGCTTCTGCCCCTCAGTTAGTGAAACTTACCAAGCCCCCTCTGATCCCCCAGATTTTATTTCTGGCCATGAACACGATTGAAATAACTTTGTCGGTTTTAGATTCTGCTCCTCCTCCCTATCTCAGAAAAAAGTAGACACAGAAAATGGTGGATGTCCGTCATACAGTCTGAGCAATGTTCTCAGCCTTGTGTCAGGGTCTCTACATAGCACACCTCTAATCAAAATGAGCCCAGTAGGAATCAGGTTGGAAACAGTTTAACAAACGTTCCATGAAAGGAAGATGTCTATGTCTTTGTGTCCATCTTGAAGCTAATAACATGTTATTGTATGATAAAATACATTACTGACAGTTTCTTTTAGGAACTACTTCAGGATAACATGGTATTATAGTGTTACACAATTTCATATTAATATGCCAGACACTTGTGCAATTCATAAGATGACACAATAACATATGATTTCTTACTTCTTGGATAACTTGTTTTTTTGTTAACGGTCTGATTCATTATCTTCAAAACATATCCTAGCTTACAAAAATGCAGGATAATAAGGTAGCAATTGTAGGCCAAATGGTAGATACAGTGATTCAAACAACTTGAGGAAAAGCACATTTCAGTTTGCCGCTGCCCCAAACTGTACGGATGGCCTCGGATTTACGTTTCATTTGAAAAGCTTGACTTGGCTTTTGCTGTATATCTTACAGTGAAGGAAAATCCTGCAAATATGTGGCTTTTACAAAGATGAATGTTAGATATGGGCCATAAAGAGAAAATCCTATCCCAGAGGCTACGGGTGCAAGGCGTCAACCCATGACAGGACACATTTTAGTAATCCAGTTCCTTTATTATCTGATAGATTTTCAGTTTAATATTGCAGTAATAATTGTGCAATATCTGTAATGGACAACAGCCAGGTGCTTAGAAACCAGGGGGCATGGATGGGACATGCCCCCACTCCAATATTTAATTTGGCTTTCTTCATTCATCCCCACAAGTAACAGACCTTTGTATTTAAATTATTAAGTTTCAGACTCTTTGCTGTTGAGACCATCAGCTCAAGTCGGATGTAAAATAATGCTAAAAATTTGGAATAGTGATACTTTTATTGGTCCCCATGGGGAAATTCTTTGTTTTTCCCTCAACTTGCACTCTGCCAGACACATGCAGGTCGGAGCAAGCTTGGGGATCACAACACAGGGTCAGCCATTGTGCAGTGCCCCAGGAGCTGGGGGTTAGGGGCCTTGCTTAGGGGCCTGACAATGGCATCAGTCTACCAGCACAGGGATTTGAACTGGTGACCTACTGATCACAGAGAAGTCCCAATCCGCTGAACAACACACCGTTCCCCTTATACACTGATTGGTAAAGTTCTGAGCTACTCTTTACGTGTTAATTTCCAGCACTAAGCTTTCCAAACCTTTTTAAAATAAACGGATATATGATTAACGGGCTGTTACCCTGCAGTAGCGGTTTTCCTGCCTCCATAAAAAAATGGTTCTGGTTCCCCGTTTTTGTTTGGTTCTGCAGTTTACATTTGTTCTGGTTTCTGGTTTTTGCGAGGCGGTGTTTCTCTGTGTGTTCGCACATCTCTTTGAGGTGTATAACAATTATGCATGTACTTATACACACATGCACCGCTCCTGCTGTTCCACAGGGTGGCGATATAACTCCAAAGTCACTAGAAACACAAGCCATTCTAAGCATGAGCTAATATTTATATCGCATGTGACTGTATTTTGCATCTGAGTGTCCACTAAAGATATGATTCTTTCTGATAAGCATAGAATCTAAACCTGCACCTTCACAGTCAATGTGCAGCCACAAAACTAGCGGCCGGCTACTGTTAGCACAGCACAGCTCCAGCAGTCTCTTTCTCAGATCCTTAATATGTTTTGTCCAGCACTGTATTGACATGCATGTTAGTGAATTTGGGCTGAGTGGTTTTCTCTCCACATCATTGTCCAGCAGTTTCCTCTGTTCCTGCGGCACAGTACGAAGCCAAAAGATGCACCCCTCAATCCCCAGGCGTACCACAGACCTCCTCTTTGGGACATATTAAATTCTTGGTAACACGTTACTTGACGGGGCGCAAATACTTAATAACCCAGTTATTACTGAACTACAAATTACGAACAAATCATGAACAAATATTGTTGCTACTGCAGTTTAAAGAGTCATAATTCATTAATGATGAACAAACACGAGATCAGTATTTCACTTTTGTTATTCATTACTTGTTCCTTCAGTAGTTCACAAATGTTTGCAGAATTAACATATATAGTAAAAAAATATAGGAATGGGATGAAATATGCGTCATGATTTATTAAAGATGAAATAACATGAGATCAGTATGTAAGACTTAGTTTGTAGTAAATTATATAAGTATTAATTGCATGAGTATTAGTATATGATGTGTGCCCTGTCAAGTAAAGTGTTACCAAATACTTCAACATGGATATGACACCACCAGGAGTCACTGTTGCCTCCTGAAATCGACATGTGGCTGAAACCTACGAAAAGGGCATCCTGTAGAGCTGCTGACCTTGTAGACTGGCATCTAATAACTTAAAGGGCTTAACGCGTGAAATCGATAAATCAGAGAGCTTTTCTTAAAGGTACACCAGGCAGCCTTCTACAGTTGCTTGACACAATGGCTAGAGTTTCTTAGAGACGACCCTTGACACGCAATTGCAGCTCTGCCCCCTTTCACCCGTGCCGAGCAAGTCTCTGGCTCCGCAACAGCAAAGCTGCTTCCTGAGGCTAATTAGAAGCTTCGTTAGTGTAGCCCAATTAACCCACGGCACTGTGGGGTGGGGGGCCATTCGCACAATGAAATAAGGGGGTTATGGACAGTATTAGATGAACTGACTCAAACATTATTCAGGATAAGAATCTTTGGAATAAAACAGCAAACATAAGTACAGCTAAACATTGAGGCATGATAACCTCATGAATGATAGATCATGCAAAGTCAGCGCACACTGGCCAGGGAAGGGATTCAAACCCAGAACCCTGGAGGTCTAAGGCTAAACCATAACTTGTTGGCCCTATTTAAAGTTAAACTTAGGGCATACTTACAGTTGACCCGATTCCCCACTCCCAAACAAGTCACCCTGACACACCCTGTTGGGCCCAGCTTGCTCGTTGTGAACATTGCTTTCCCATGACCGGCAAACCAAGGAATGAAGCTGCTTTGCTGCTCGGAGCAAATTGCCTTAATGTTAAGTATGTAGTAAAATATGCTAACAAATTTTGCTCACTGAACGTCATTAAGGACAGAGCAATTAGCAAACAGCAGTGCTGTGCCACAGAACTTGTGGATTAACTTGTTAGCCTGCTAGTGACATTCAGGTTAACTTCACAGGCATGCTCAGGCAGTAGCATATTGTGGTTTGTCATATATGCAGGTTTCGTTACTGTTGGAGAAGTTAGCTGTGCTAAAAATCAACTAAACTGAAATGTAAGGATTGTAGTGTAAGGGGGCCGGGACATGAAGGAGAATTTATCTGTTTTAAGTTAAGCAGGGGGAAGCACTTTCTCCTGTAGCAAATGTTCATTGTCTCTTCAAATGATTGCTTGTAAATTTAGAGATCTAGGAAATTAGCTTAGTCTACTGTTGCACTTATCTTGAAGATATACAGTGATTATGATAACAGGGTTGCCAAACACATCTGGTGTGACACTTAAGACCAATTCATAATTCATTATACCACGTGCACTTTTGGTTGCAGAGGAAGGGACGTGATGTAAATTTTATCATCAGAGGTTGGCTTCGGACGGCTGTGTTATGATACGCTGAGAACACGGCAGAAAGAGAAGGGAAGAGGGAGTCCAGGAGTTACGGTAAAATTTAATGGCGGAATCACACAATCAGGAGCACGAAAAGACACTAGCGATCCAAAACGTCAATAACAGGACTGGGGAAAGACTAACAGGGAAGCACTTAAATACAGAAACTAATCAGACTAGGAACAGCTGGTACCATGGGGATTCCGCACGTGGTTAACGCGGGGGCGTGGCACACAGGATGAGCGGCACGATCGGGGCGTGACAGGCCGCAGCCTCTGAGCGCCACTCTCGGAACCCTTTCCGGTTGGGTTGATGCATGCGCAGAGAACAATGAAAAATGTACTTTATCGGTTTCACAAGTTTTCAAAGTGTACTTTATTTGTGTAACGTGTTTCAAAAAAAATGTCCTATGCGCATTTATTTGTGCACAATCTGTTTCATAATTGTTAACCTATTCTAAAGCTAAATGTTTAATATATTCACCAGTGAACAATTTTGAAAAAAAAAAGCATTCTAAGTCACCTTTAAGCTTAAAGGCCTGTATTAGCAGCAGAATGGTCATGCAATTTGGCTTTAACACAAAAAATGTCCCCCACTGTGCTTGCATCATTTAATGAATTGTCCCTCTCTATATTTTTTGCATTGCACTTCATAACTGAAGAAGCCTGTAATTCAATAGTAAGTGTTCATTGCAAATCTCTACATGTACATGACTTTAACTAATCATTATTTTATTAACTCATCATACTTTGTGTCAATATTCACAATGTTTTAAATAAACACACATACAAAAACTGAATGGAAAGTAATTAATATTTATTTCAAAGAAATACAACAATAGGAAATAGGAATGAAAAGACATGTCATGTGAATAATTTCCCTCTGAACAAATTAGATAAAATCTTGTCTCATCTTAACCTGATCTTAAGCTATTCTATGTTGATGTATCTTATCCTATGATGTCGTATGTTCTACAATCTTATCTTAACCTTATCTTATTATATACTACATTAATCTTATCTTATCCTATGAAATATTATGTTATATAATCATATCTTAACCTATCATATCGTGATCTTATCCAGTATTATCTTATGTTCCACAATTTAATCATAACCTAACGGTATAACGTTGAATTGTGAAAATAGGACTTTGAATAGGCTATAATTAAGCAATTTTATCGGTTTGCGATCTAATACGTTTTAAATATCATACGCGAAACCCACACAAACGAGAAAGTTACTTTATCAATAATTATTTCGGATTCTTTAAAAAATGTTTATTATTTAAAAGAATGCATAAGCGCTAAATCACGGGTGACGGCAGCCACCTCTCTTATTTCCCATTTGCACTTGTGACAAATGTGATGATACGCAGGGCATCTAATACATTTGAAATATAATGTGAAACAGACTAATTGTTTGCGCACAATTAAAGCCCAACCCCCCCCCCCCCCCAAACAATTTTCCATATCGTCATTTAAACTGATACGCCTCCATACTTACACACATTAATTCATATATGCATAAACGCACATACACGCCCCTTCATAAATAGGCCTCACTGTGGTACTCACTAATCAAGCTGCCCAGTTGCAATTGCACATAAGGATAAATATTAAAAGAAGACTGACATGTCTCCAAGCAAGACTCCAGCGCCACGCCGAGGAAGGTCTTTTGACTCAATGAACACTAGTTATGAGGAAAAACAACTCAACAATGAGGTAAGCACATGCCTTATGTATAAGTAATATAGGAATACACGAGGATGTTATTCAGCATGATTTATGTACATGTATTACTGTGTTGATAAAACATAACGTGCCAGCCACAGGGTAATGAAATCTACTACATAAAGTCAGGAAAAACGTTGTTTTTTAAACAAGTATTTGTGAACAGCTGTTGTTTTTGCTATATAGTATCGACACGTTTTATACGTATGTATCTATACGTTAGAAGAAACACTTTTCGTTGTGCTGCGTTCACAGGAGCAACGTCCTCACTTGACTCACTTTTGCAGATTAGACACACCGTAAAGCAGCTAATCCTGGTGGGTCGGGTGCGTCAAGCCTTAAGAAGGTCAGGGATGCAGAGTATAATTATAATTATTATAATTATAATGCAATGCATGTGTCTGTGTAGGTTCTCTGTCGTCCAGGACATGATAATCTTACGGGCTTGAATCGAAGGCAACTGGACTTCTTTTTCAATTTCTTCAAAACGTTTCACCTCTCATCCGAAAGGCTTCTTCAATTCAGTTCACTTTTTATTATACGCCAATATTTTGGGAATACGGGTGAGCAAGGTCATTTCTCAATTTAATCATGTATTGGGTGATGTGTAAATTGACACAGGTCGTACACTGATGGAACAGCAAGAAAGCGGATGCACGGATCGTCACAGTTTAGCCCGGTCCGAGGCCCATTTAACCCATTTTGATTGCGGGTTTCGAAGGAGGAATAGTGCAATTAAACTATGCGCGTCGCAGAACCACGATCTCCGGACGCAGGTTCTCTCCTTCACCTGCCGCTTCTCCCAACACCGACTCACCTTTCAGCAAATTGCACGCTGCGTACAGGTGACTGTAGTCGTCTTAGTTTAATGTTATAGGGATCTTATAGCAATCTCCTTGAGGATTACTTTAAGACGTTTCGGGAAGGCAGACATACATTGCGTGAGAAAGAGAAGTTACAACACACAGAGTCCGGCTTTAGCCGCCTCATGCTGTCCGGCATCCTGCAGACGGTTCGCCGGGGACAGCGGAGCCTCCCTCCTTGCCTGGTCCCTTCGCTGCTCGTGAGACCAAACATGGTTGGTGCATTGTCGGTAAACGAGAGAGCGATAGACAGCGTATAACAAGAACTGTTCTGGGGTTCAATCAGCATTGCTGCCAAACTACTATTATATATACTGTTATAAGCTTAATCTGTATTTGAATATGCATTATAATCTAACATTTATTATTAACCTCAATGTTTTAATTAGATTTTTTACTAGTTGCATCGTTGCGCAGTCCTTAATTTAATATGAAATGAGCGGGATATTACCTTTATTAACATAATGTAAGAGCAACGTGCAAGTGGATGCACATGAGAGTTTAAGCAGTGATTGTTCTTCTTTGCATGGGAATGTCTTATATCCGAGGGGTATCTAGTGAAATCTAGAAATAGTATGAAGTGGACTAAAAAGCCGGCCTTTCTTTATGCATGATTCGTTTCAGATCTAGATAGATCGTAATGTGAAAGCGGTTCACTCTTAAACCAAACAAGAAGTTTGATATTCTCATGTAGGCTTGTCTTAAGACTAAATCCACGAGTTCACTCCTACGTCAAGCGGTCGTTTAGTACTTAAAATGAATCCACAGTCTTAGCAGGATCCCAGCCTGGGGTGGGCTTTTGGGGATGTTGGGTTCGAAATGTATTGGGGGCGATTTTAAATGATTAAATGGTTATATTTTCTCTGTCTATTAGGTGGACAGACTATCTGTTTGGAGCCCATACTTAGCCACACCCCTGCAATGAGCTCTTCTATTGAAGGAGTCATTATAAAGGCCAGTATAGGATTCTGGGAGTCAGTACTATTTCAGTACTTTTCAAAGAACCTGTCAGCTGTTTAATGTTCTTGGATAGAGTATTTGGACTTTTTAAACTTACTAAATTTAATAAGATATTCAATGTGCTCACGTGAACACAAACTCGTGACAATTGAATCAGATGAAAGCATCTCACTCTACTTATGAATGTATTGGACTGTGACACCGGACGATTTCTCTTCATGATGAATTATACTTTCCTTTTTGATGTCTTCTTTTTTCCTTCCAACAGATGAGCAAATCCACCTTCATTAAGATAGAGGAGAAGACCGATGTAACACAGACGGTACCAGACCAGCCTTGCGCCACAGTGGTTCTCTCCCTGAAGAACGACACTGGTGGACTCTTTAAGGCATTGAAGCTTTTCCAGGTTAAAAAAAAATATAGCAGTTTTGTCAATAATAACGTTCACAGCTGAAATATGTGCAAACTGAAGCATATGTTGCAGTTGTGTAGATGTTTATCATAGTTACTAGGTCTGGTATGGCTTTTTATCAAGTAGGATAAAAATTACACATAAGTACCATAAGACTGTACTGTCACTAAATTCCTGGACAATTCCTCTATCTGATTGGTAGGAAAAGTACGTTAATTTAGTACACATCGAGTCTCGGAAATTGAACAGACACCGCTCGGAGGTTGAGATCTTCTTGGACTGCAGCAGCAACCACGAGCAGCTCGATGATTTCATCCAGCTGCTGCAGAGGCACTTGAATTCAGGCATCGTGGGCACGGCGTACAATTCCTGCCGACAGGAAGAAGGTACGGACCTGCTACAGCCCACAAACAGGAAATGACTCAGTCATGAATTAGCAGCCACGAGTGATACCGCATGCTGATGTAATGAGATTACCACAAAACAAGATGAACAGCGTAACTTGATTGGAAATAAATTTGACCTGGTGATGAAAGGATGTGAAAACTGACTTGTGTTTCAGCGATGGATAACATTCCCTGGTTCCCCAAGAAGATCTCGGACTTGGACAAGTGTGCCAACCGTGTGCTGATGTACGGATCGGATCTAGACGCGGACCACCCAGTGAGTGCTCTCGCACACACACACACACACACACACACCTTGCTTTGCCCTGTGGTGAACCTTGAAAACACCCCTATCATGACAGAAGACCTGATTTTCCATCAGTGATCATATGTTGGAGCACTTTACATAGAGACATATAGTTAACATTTGGCACTTGTGTGATGATCAAATGACTGATGCTGTATTAAGAATTCTGTTTTTGCTTTGGGATGGTGTTTGGCTCTGATGGTTAGGATGCTGTGTCTGTGATTAGAGGGTCAGTGGTTCAAGTCCCAGATTTGGCAGCATGATTTTACTCTTGAGCCCCTGAGCAAGGCCCTTATCCCAACCTGCTCCGGGGACTGACTGACCTGTTCTTTGAAATCTGTGCCACTTCGAATAAAAGCATCTGCCAAACAAATAAATTTAAGGAGCTGAGAGGACTGTAATTTGTCAGAACTGATACGTGATCACTGTGTAAACATCAGTGCTCACATCATCCCTATCCATAGGGCTTCAAGGATAATGTCTATCGGCGGAGGAGGAAAGAGTTTTCTGATCTAGCCTTGAACTACAAACAGTAAGTCCTTCACTAATGCTAACACTAGCACAGACAGAAAGAAATTAAGATTAATCTTCAAAGCAGATTACAGTGGTCCCCCCATATCTGCAAGTGGTACGTTCCAAGACCTACTTTGGTTGGCCGACAACCCAGATAATAGCAAACCATCCGTGGACCCCATATATAATGTGATTTTCGTACACATACATATCATAAAGTTTAATTGATAAGTTATGCACAGTAAGGCATTACCAAGTACAGTGATAATAAAGTACACTATACATTATACAGTACTGTACTCTCTTGAATGAAAGGGATTCTGACATTTTAGCTTAATTCTCAACTGATGACAAAGCAATGAAAAAATATAATGTCAAGGGATGATGGTGCAATGAAACTGATGCTTTTTAGAGATTTTTACAACAGGCACTGCAATGAAGTAGCAATGAATGTGATCAGTGAGAGAGCAAGAGGCCGACTGGAAGAGAGTCTTGCAGGGAAGCGTGGGTGTGGGGACAAAGGGAGACCAGTCATGTACTGGGCGTAACTGGGCTGGCAGATTTCACCATGTTACAGCCTCTATTCGCGTGGCGCGGTTTGAAACTTATGAACTGTTTGTTTCTGGAATTTTCCAAATTTTTTGGGGTCGCAGTAAACCATGGATAATTGAAACCACAGTTACTGAGACCATGGATTTGGGGGTCCTACCGTATATGCAATCAATGAATTCATTAGCTTGTTTTTTCACAGTAAGCACAGTAATGTGTTCATTAATGCATCTCAGTATTGTGAAACACAATGGGAAAAGTTTTTGGGCACAGTGTCATAGCCACAGCTTTATTTGAAATATTCTCATGGTAACTGTCTCTTGGTGACTGTCGCCCCATGTCAGCGGAGACCCCATCCCTCGCGTTGAGTTCACCGAGGAGGAGGTTCACACGTGGGCTGTCGTGTTCCGTGAGCTAAACAAGCTGTACTCCAGCCATGCCTGCCGGGAGTATCTGACGAACTTGCCGCTGTTGAAGGAGCACTGCGGTTACAGGGAGGACAACGTCCCCCAGCTGGACGATGTGTCGCGCTTCCTCAAGGGTGAGACGGGGACCATACACCCAAGAAATGTTGTTGGTAGTAGGAGCAGCTAGTGTTTAACTATGCCAGTGTGTAGTAGCCTCAGTGTGTGACTATGCGGTTGTGGCTGTAGGGGTGTGTGGTACTGTCATTGTGTGGTGGTCTCAGTGTGTGGCTGTGTGGTAGTTTCAGTGTGTGGGTGTTTGGTAGTCTCAGTGTGTGGCTGTGTGGGTGTTTGATAGTTTCAGTGTGTGTGTGTTTGGTAGTTTCAGTGTGTGGCTGTGTGGCTGTCTCAGTGTATGGCTGTGTGGGTGTTTGGTAATCTCAGTGTGTGGCTGTGTGGTAGTCTCAGTGTGTGGCTGTTTGGTAGTCTCAGTGTGCGAGTCGTTGGTAGTCTCAGTGTATGGCTGTGTGGTAGTTTCAGTGTGTGGGTGTTTGGTAGTCTCAGTGTGTGGCTGTGTGGGTGTTTGATAGTTTCAGTGTGTGGCTGTGTGGCTGTCTCAGTGTATGGCTGTGTGGGTGTTTGGTAGTCTCAGTGTGTGGCTGTTTGGTAGTCTCAGTGTGCGAGTCGTTGGTAGTCTCAGTGTATGGCTGTGTGGGTGTTTGGTAGTCTCAGTGTGTGGCTGTTTGGTAGTCTCAGTGTGCGAGTCGTTGGTAGTCTCAGTGTGTGGCTGTGTGGCTGTCTCAGTGTGTGGTTGTTTGGTAGTCTCAGTGTATGGCTGTGTGGCTGTCTCAGTGTGTGGCTGTTTGGTAGTCTCAGTGTGCGAGTCGTTGGTAGTCTCAGTGTGTGGCTGTGTGGCTGTCTCAGTGTGTGGTTGTTTGGTAGTCTCAGTGTATGGCTGTGTGGCTGTCTCAGTGTGTGGTTGTTTGGTAGTCTCAGTGTATGGCTGTGTGGCTGTCTCAGTGTGTGGCTGTCTCAGTGTGTGGCTGTCTCAGTGTGTGGCTGTCTCAGTGTGTGGTTGTTTGGTAGTCTCAGTGTATGGCTGTGTGGCTGTCTCAGTGTGTGGCTGTCTCAGTGTGTGGCTGTCTCAGTGTGTGGTTGTTTGGTAGTCTCAGTGTATGGCTGTGTGGCTGTCTCAGTGTGTGGCTGTCTCAGTGTGTGGCTGTCTCAGTGTGTGGTTGTTTGGTAGTCTCAGTGTGTGGCTGTGTGGCTGTCTCAGTGTATGGCTGTGTGGGCGCGTTAGCTGTGATCTGCTCTGACCTTATGCCCCACCTCCCTTCCAGAGCGCACTGGCTTCAGCATCCGCCCAGTAGCCGGCTACCTGTCTCCGAGGGACTTCCTGGCCGGACTCGCCTTCCGGGTGTTCCACTGCACCCAGTACATTCGGCACGGTTCAGCACCCCTCTACACCCCCGAGCCGTGAGTCTGCTGCACTCGTCCGCCTTCCCTCACATCCACCGACAGGAACCCGGCCCACCCCTCCCGGGATGATGAAATGGATACAGTGCCAGGAGCGATGGCTGACTTACCTGTCTGTGTGTGTGCCCTTTGCGTCTGTGTTCGTGTGTGTCTATGATCGCCGCTTCTAGGGACACGTGCCACGAGTTGCTGGGTCACGTCCCATTGCTGGCGGAGCCGAGCTTCGCACAGTTCTCACAGGAGATGGGCCTGGCCTCCTTAGGGGCCTCTGAGGACTCCATCCAGAAGCTGGCCACAGTGAGAAGCGTGCGCCCCGCCGCCATCAGGCAGACGTGCGCTTGGCCTCCGTGTGGCGCTAATGTCGCCTCCTGTACTCTGTTCCAGTGCTACTTCTTCACCGTGGAGTTCGGCCTGTGCAAACAGGATGGGCAGCTGCGGGCGTACGGTGCTGGGCTGCTGTCCTCCGCCAGCGAGCTGAGAGTACGAAACTTTATCATTTTATAAACAGCAAAGAGCGCCACACAGAGGCTTGGTGTCAAATTACATCGTTACATGTGTAACCTAATGCATTACCAAATAATTGTTAATAACAGGGTATTATTAATGTTTGCGTGCCTTGTTCCTTACATTTTCCCAGCATACAATGCAAACCCCACACAGGTACAGGGATTCCACAAGCATCAGACCTTAAGAAGGCCTTATTTTGAGGATATGATCTACCTTACTGGGCAGACATTCGGGCCAGTAGCTTTTTTACCTTTGCCAGTAAAGCTGATGTGAACTTCCACTGCAGCACGCACTCTCTGGGAACTGCAGAATCTTGCCCTTCGACCCTAACATCACCTGCAAGCAGGAATGCAACATCACCACCTTTCAAGATGTCTACTTCGTGTCGGAGAGCTTTGAAGAAGCCAAGGCTAAGATGAGGTAGGCACTTCCTGAGAATACCTTCTGAGGTGGCTTTTGCATTGTCAAATCAATCTGATAAGACGCTAATTATGGCGATACAAGGTCCTGGTCCATCCTGATCAGCATTTACACATCTCTCTCATCTGTGATGATGTAGTCAAGCAGTACATCTGGTTTTATAAGAGTTTTTGATCTTCCAGCACCTCCATATCACCTTAATGTTGATAATCCTTTTCCAATTAACAGGGAGTTTGCCAAGACCATCAAGAGGCCTTTTACGGTGCGGTACAACCCTTACACCCAGAGCGTGGACGTGCTGAGGGACACGGCCAGCATCCACAGGGTTCTGGAGGAGCTGACCCATGAGCTTGATGTTGTGGGAGATGCTCTCAGCAGAATCGACAAGCAGCTGGGTGTCTAAGCTCCTTGTGCAGCCTATGGCTCACCGCCAGACCTGCCCCCCCCCCCACCACCACCTCCTGATCCCCTCCCCTGCTCTGTGCAGATATCTAAGGGTGCTTAGTAAACCACTCTCCTCCAGCCCTGACTCAATACCAAAGAAAAAGAATTGCACGCACATAGACTGTGGCACATGATTTAAAGAAGAAACCTGGGAGGAAAATAAATATTATCTATTTATTGTTCTTTGCTCCTGAAATACTCCACCCCCGTTCACAACTTACTCAATGTGAGAACTTACTCCTTATTGCTTATTCTCTCATTCTTCCATCAGTTTCTGCTGCCCTCCCCCTCCATAATTATTATAATTATTATTAATTAATTGCATTATTTATTTATCTGTCCACATGTGACATGGAGTTTTTTACAGATCACAATCAGCTAGAAGAGTAAATGGAGCTACTATCTTAACCGGATTGTTTAAAAGTCACACTGGCTGGTTCCGGAGGGAACAAAGCTGTCACCTGACTGTCACCTGACTGTTACCTGACTTCCTGTGTTCCTGTATATATATATCTGTCCAATGTTTTTCAAAGACTGTTCAGTTGCTTCGGGGATTTTTATCTGAGACCACACCTCAGGTGTCTGCCTGCTGTCCTCAGGGACTGTGGAGTAACCTGGTATTTACTCAGCCTACTACTTAACTGAAGTCTGTATTTGGCTAATAACCAGTCTGGTGTTTAGGTGTAATTCAGCAGGTCACAGGACAGACGTGCAAAGCTTCCAGTGAACCAAATGTTGGGAAATACCTTGATCCCAGTAGACACCCTGGGACAGGAGTAGTACAACAGTGGTAATAAAATGCAGTGAATTATAGTGTTTCTAGGCTAAATGTAATAAATGTACTGGTTTACATGTTGGTGAGTGTGCATACACTTGTGTTTGTGTTTTTTAAAAGTGTGCTTGTCAGCTGGTGGCCTGACACGGTGAGGCCATTTGATTCATGTGTTCGGTTGTGGCGCCATATTTAAGGAATTTTTCGAAAAGCAAAGCAAACTTCGCAGCTGCTACACCGCACAAAAACGTCACCCTGACACCGTGTCACACCGAGATGCAGGTGTGCTACAGCGCCCCAAACACTCACTTTCTGCTTTGCATCACTCCATCCAACGTACACCATTGCACTTGGTGACGTGAGGCTTGCATGCAGCTGCTTGACCATGGAAGCCCATTCCATGAAACTCCCACACAGTTTTTGTGCCGGGGTTAATGCCAGAGGAAGTCTGGAACTGCAGTCATTGAGTCTACAGAGCATTAACGACTATTATGCACTCTGTGGAACCCCACTCTGCACTTTACATGGTCTGGCACTTCATGGCTGAGTTTCTGTTGTTCCTAAATGCTTCCACTTTGTAATAATACCACTTACAGTTGACCGTGGAATATCTAGCAGGGAAGAAATTTTACAAACTAACCAATTACAAAGCTGGCATCCTATGACAGTACCACACTGAAATTCATTGAGCTCTTCAGAACGGCCCATTCTTTAACAAATGTTTGTAAACCTGACTGCATGGCTAGTTGCTTGATTTTACACACCTGTAGCAATGGGTCTGAATGAAACACCTGAACTGATTAAGAGGTATGTCCCAATACCTTTGTCCATATAGTGTATCTCAGAACAAAATGCATAAACAGTTTCCATTGTAGAGCCCTGTATCCAGTCATCCAAAAGACGTTTTACCTCTGATGGATTAACTCACCCAAATTACCAAGAATGTTGCACAAACTTAGGTTTGCTAGTTTTGTGAAAGATTGCTAACATATAGATTATTGTACAAATTATTCTTATTAAATCAACTGTAAACAAGCAGATAAAAAAGAAACACATTAATGACAACATGTAAATGTACAAATATAGTAATGAAATTAGTTTTAAATTGAACAAAGTAATTGTATATTCAAATTATAACTAAAATAATGCAACAATAAGTTATTGTTATTATAGATTATCATTCAATTACAGTAGTAAATATACAGTATAAGGAATGATCGAAAAGTACAATTTGACACATTCAACATGGCGGCCGGCCCGGTACGCAGAAGGAGCCACAACCGGAAGTTCATCGCGACCATGTCTGATCTTCCTTCTCATGAGGGACTCAGGCTCGGATGTTTTGGACGTGACTTTGTTCACGTGGGTGAGTCTATGTAAAAGATAAATGAGGATTTGTAAGTTGATTAAAATTAGATTTCGGGCCGCGCGTCTGCGTTTTTTTTCTTCGGATAACTATATGTTTGACCAGCCATCCACCCAAAAGCGAAGCTACACCCTGATACATGTGTAATAGTTTTCTCCTATTAATGTCGATAATGACATCTGATAATGAAGCGCAGTTTATAATATCCGCACATTTAGTCTTCTTTAAAAGTTTAAAGTGAGGGAATTGGAGTTTTGTGACAGCAGGGTCTACGCTTCAACGCTCCTGTAGGGCGCTAACAGCTACGGCCAGCTGAGCCAGGGGCATGTGGAGGACCGGTGCGAGCCCGGGACCGCGGAGTGCGCGCTACCAACCGCCGGGGCGCGCAGCCTGCGTGGAGGCGGCGGGCACTCTGCGCTTGTCACCGGTGAGTCAGGTCGAATCGATAAAGTAACTTATTAAACTAGTTTGATGAAGTGGCGCAGATGTACTCACCCGTCTGAAGTTAATATTAGACTTTAAATAATTATATAAATCTTATCTATCTAATTAATTATATAAATCTAATGTATCTTATCTCATGAAGAAATTTGCCAAATGCTGCGGATGACATTTGGCTCAGCTTCTGCATCCTGTGACCTCGCACTGGTGTGTCTGTCTGACTATCCACAGAAGCGGGACAGTTGATGGTGTGTGGCCAGAACCACAGAGGACAGCTGGGCCTCGGCCATACGTCTCAGATCACTGCCTTTGTTCCCTGCCCTTCTCTGGGCCCGCGGTCCATACGCCAGGTGTCCTGCGGCTGGGACTTCACCCTCATTCTGACAGGTGAGGTTCCCTGCAGTTGCGCTTCTGGGTCTGTACCCAAGCTGTATTTTCTAGCTATTCAGGTGCTGGCTAATCTTCTCTCAGCTTTGGGTGGATGGGGAGGGAGGGGGGTGTATGGTTCAGAGGATTAGGATGCTGTTCTTACGACCAGAAACTCACTGGTTCAAATTCCAGGGTTCGCAGAGTGATTTAACCGTTGGCCCCCTGAGGAAGGCCCTCAATCCCCAGTTGCTCCGTGGAATTGGGACGGGCATCTCCATCACTGAGGCCAATGCGCTACACATCTCAAAGCATTTCCAACGATCTGATACGTTAAAGATACATATGCAGCAACTACTAATGCAATACCATATGATTCACCCCTAGTGTGATGCAGTGCAATTTGACACAATTTGATTCAACAGATTGCGATTCTACGTGATACAATGCGATGCAAAAGAATGTGATGCTATGCATTTCAGTGTGGTACAGATACAGGGAATCAATGTAAATATAACATTATTGGTCACATTTCTAAATAATAAAGGCGCAGGGCTGGTGCACTGATGCGAGTCAGTGAATCTTTCTCTCCCTACCAGTGACTGATCCTGATCCTGCTTTGGATAGAAGTATCTGCTAAAACAATGTAAATGTAGGGAAATTGCGTGCATTTCTGCCCAGGAGTGGATTTCCCATTGAATCTGGTCCAGCTAACCTTTCAGACCTCTTCAGAAGAGATGGTGTTTTTCCAGGCCGCCACCCTGCCTGACCCGTCAGCTGGCGGTGGGAGAACCGATCCTGGTCCTGCCATGTGCTCCCAATCATGGAGGGAATCTGATTGACGGCAGTGCATCGTTAGGAACAGATCGTATAATCGGTGGACCAATTAGGGGCCTCGTGGAGCCACGCTTTCTGGCCGCTATCTAATCACAGGCTGCTTAAAAAGATCTTTGAAATGGCATCATTAGACTGGGGTCTCCATGGACCTGTTACGTCAACCTCCAAAGCAGTAATGAAGTGATCGCGGCCTGGGGGGCTGACGGGGGAATGCAGATATGTGGCTTCTGAGACGTATGCAGGGTCAGGGCTGGATGGTGAGTCCTGGAGGGGGGGTTAGTACTGAGGCTGACTGAGGGACATGGGGTGTTATGGGCCTCCATCTCATAGCTCTTACAGTGTTTGCTCCGAGCGTCGATGACCTGCTGTTCATAAGAAGGTGGGACACTGTAAATCCCTGTTGGTACAGCAGGTCCGGGTGTGTGATCATTCGCAGTCTGTCCAGCATCTGCACATGCTGGTGTACTTTAGATGAAAGATTGCCCCCTTGTGGCAAAGGATGAATCTACATTCCAGCCAAGGCTACATTTGTCTTTTGGGCTTTTCTAAGAATTCAATTGCCCTGATGCTGCAGCTCCTTTTGGGACATTCTAGCATTTTCCAGTTATGTGGCTGACCAGCGTGTGGTTTTACTAGTGTGTGTGGCCAGTTCCCTTTCTCTCTTTTTCTGCAGACTGTGGACAGCTGTTGGCCTGCGGTTCGAATGCCCATGGCCAGCTGGGCCTCCCCCAGGTCTCCGGGCACACAGCAAAGCCCTTGCCAATTGAGGTGGGGAGGGGATATGCCTTGGGCAGGGGGGCGTGGGAGGACGTTCAGACAGACAGCCCAGTCATGAGTTTGAGTCATGAATTCACTGTTTAATCGGGTTTTTCAAGCACAATCTGTCAGCATGTTTTTTTTTAATTGATGTGTTGCACCAAGGCTGTGATGAAGTGGAGTAGTGACATTATAATAAAGTGTTGAGAGCAGACTCTGTATGACAGTAACTTCTGACCTTTGACCTTTAACCCAGGCCTTGATTTCCCCCATCATCAGTGTGGCTGCAGGGCTTCGACACTCTCTGGCTGTTGATTGTGAGTCGGGCTGCTGAAAATCATAAATATTCTGAAATACTTGGTTAAAAGTATATATCTGGATATATGTGATTGATGAGTGCTGAGCTGCAGCTGTTGTTTTCATGTTTGTTACCAGTCCTGCAGTCTACTGTCTCAGTTAGTATTAGCACTGCTTCTCTTACAATGCACCATGTGGCCCTTCTCTCCAGCCTCAGGGTGTGTGTACCAGTGGGGGGTGGGTCTGTCCAGCGAGGCCAGGCGGCTCCTGGCCCCGCAGACCCCCCCCGCCCACCTCACCTCCAAGGAGCCCTGCCCAGTTCCAGGTTAGTGCTGGCCACTATATCCCCATAATTACATGCGCTGTGTGGCACTAAATATTTTTCTCCCCTTTAAGTTTTTGGATATTTAAAGGGATATGATGTGTGACCCCCTCACTGTGGCTCAGCCAATCAGACCATGCCCTTTATTAAAAGGGATATAATGAGTGACCCCCACATTGAGTCTCAGCCAATCAGACCATGCCTTTTATTAAAAGGGATACGATAAGTGTCCCTGTCACTGTGGCACAGATTGTCGGAAAATGCCCTTTATTTAAAGGGATACGATGAGTGACCCCCTCACTGTGGCTCAGCCAATCAGACCATGCCCTTTATTAAAAGGGATATAATGAGTGACCCCCACATTGAGTCTCAGCCAATCAGACCATGCCTTTTATTAAAAGGGATACGATAAGTGTCCCTGTCACTGTGGCACAGATTGTCGGAAAATGCCCTTTATTTAAAGGGATACGATGAGTGACCCCCTCACTGTGACTCAGCCTATCAGATAATGTCCTTTAACGTGTAACCTGGTTCTCAGTGACAGATGCTGACCTGACGTTTCTGTAGAATAAAGTGCTTCCTCTCTGCGGGTGTTCTGGTGGATTGTAAATGTGCTGTCGCATGATGTCGTTTCATCGCGCTGCCTTCACCTGGTTTATGTGGGACTGGTTCCATCTGGTTCCTTAAGAGTCGAAATGGCTCTGTCACTGATTTCAGCAGAACCTCTCTGGTTTGATGGCAAGACGTGTTCCGCTGAGCATCGATCGTGTTTACACGGAGCTGGTGTACCTGTTTGGTCGGGGTTCCCCATTGCTATGCGGACTGAGCCGGGACCTGGCTTTGCCGGGGGGTGGGGGGGGGGGGGTTTAACAGAATCGGAACCTGTGACCAGAAGCGGATTATTTTTTAAAACTGCAATGTAAAGAATAAAGACACTTAAGAAACACATATTTTTACATACGAGTCTATTTTCATTCCAGAATTATACTGCATCTCAGTCACTGTTGCTTTTTTGAAATTGGTTTCTAAATTCTCTTAACTTTTGTATTCTTAAATATGCCTCCTGTAATACTACTCTGATTATATTAATCTATTATTTAGTGACACTGATCATTACTGTTACGCCCAGCTCGTCCGATCCTCGTGTGGCTACCCGATTGTCATCAGCTGTTCCTTGTGCTTTCCTATCCGTCTGGTGTATTTAGTCGGCGTCTGTACCTGTATTCCGGAGTTCTGTCATTGACGTTGTCTGACGTAGTGCCTGGCCCTGTCCCTGTCTGCCGTCTGCAAGCAATAAACCTCGTTTGCCTGTCAGTCCGGCTCAGCTTGCCTGCTTTTCTGCTCGTCTGCACCGCGTAACATAACAATTGCGTAGTTGCAATTATGGTAATATTTTTACAGATTTTAATTGCATGTAAAAAATTACTGGTGTTTCGTGGACTCTCATATAACATCCTCATAAAACAAATTCCAATGCTTTTGCTTGGATCATGCGGTACTAGTTAAGCCTGGAGATGGAAGCACGGTCTGCTTGATTGACATTCCAGGGAAAGTTCCTGTGTATATTTTGTGACAGTATGATTAGTCCTGTTCGCAGTCCTGTCATAGTGCTGTTGGTCTTGTTGCTGAGGTGGGGTCAGACTGTGGGCAAGTGTAGGCAGTTAAACTGCAATTTAGTGTTGTAAAGCTTTCTGTTTATGTGAAATTGTTTTAGTGATCCCTCCCCAGGGCCACAAATTGTGAAGGAGGCCACTTAAGAGTCCCCTCTCCCTGCTCCACAAATTTTGTCGTACGCCACCTTACAGCGCCAAGCTCAACATTAAAATGTTGGTGCTGCTTTTCCATTTTGGGACACTTTCATTCCTGTAGTCAGCTGACCCCCCTCTCCCCTTTCCTGTCCCCGCAGCCCTGGACACCGTGTCCCCAAACTCAGTGACAGCTGGAGCCTCCCACTGCGTCTGCCTGACTGGTGAGCTTGCTGGCATCCTACCTGGAGCAGCCCTACACTTCGCAACAGGGTGCGGTTTGGCCGCTGGCGCCGGCTGACGTTTGTAATTTCTGGTTACCAGCAGGGGGCGATGTGTTCCTCTGGGGCAGCAACAAGCGGGGTCAGCTTGGGGGCCCGGGGCCTTTCCAGTCCCTCCCTCGGGTCCTAGATCGCATCCTGCTGGCTGGAGAATCCGTGACGGATGTGTGGAGTGGCTGGACACACCTAGTGGCCAGGACAGGTAATTAATGCTGAGAATGTGGTCTAATGACTAACTGCGCTAAATGTGTAATATTATCACGCAGCTGATGTCTTTAACATAGGACACAGAAGCTGTAATATTTCTACATTTTGCTGGTATCCCATCCAAGCTGTACGCTGCCCCACCCCTCTGGTTTTATCCTATATGGGCTCCTAATCGCTAATCAAATGATTGGATGAACGCTCATTTTAAATGGATTGATTTTTCCATGATTCAGGAAAGCTTTTGTCCTGCTGCCTAATCATCGTGCTGTGTGGCTGGAAACAGAAGCAAAATTTAAGAATAAATTTTAAACCCAAACGTGTGGTGGTATACTGTTCTTTTTGAATGTGCTGTACAGTACTCTTCTCACCATAACAGGGATATTTTATATTTCCCTTCCAGAGAGTGGCAGGGTCTTTACTTGGGGGCGGGGTGATTACGGACAGCTGGGCAGGGCACTGCAAACCAATCAGGATTTGAGTCTTCTGTCAGATGATGTCCCACCTGCATACTCCAGACCAATGGCGTGCCACCCTATGGAGGTGAAGGCCCTTACTGGGGCCACACAGGTAATAATAATGCTTTGCATTGTTCAGCTTTTCTAGGGAGGTTGATGTTTAATGGCTGTAGTTTCATTGTCACTGTGCCTGAACTGTAAATGTTTTTTTTTATGTACCTTGTGACCATGGTCAACATGGCGGTTGTAAGTGCCCTTTTTGGGTCTTCCTCAATGTCATGTGACATATTGAGTGACCGTGCATAACTCTGTAGTTATAATGGAGGACTTCCATCTTCTGTCTGCCTTTCAACTATGGGTAGCTGCACTATGGGTGCTTTCCAGTAGGCATAGGATAATCATACTGGGCTAAGTGGGTTTGAACGCTATGCCTGTGATCTGAAGGTCACCATTGGCCCCTGAGCGAGGCCCTTAGCTCCCAGTAACCTCCATAACCCCTTTTTAACTTAACTGCCCCCACTTAGCTGCTGGTAAAGCAGCACGCAGGGCTGGAGGGGGGACATGCTCGAGCGACGCATTAGCGACTACGTCGCTCCTCAGCTGAGGCGTGTCGCCATGACAACGGCGGTGGCTCCTTCCAAATCGCTTGCCGATCTACTCCCACTGGAACCCTGGACTCGCCGCGGTTTTCTTGGAGGAAGGGAACCCGTGAGCAGTTCCAGTGGCATGAGGCGTCAGCTGTGCATGTGTTTCTGTATGTTGTTTTCTTACATGTTCTAATGCGGAGGATCTTTCATTATCGTTTCTATTGGGAATGGCCAGCAGGGGGCAGCAGTGCACTAAAAATCCCTTACTTCCAGTGTCATTTCCAGTTCTCTTCAGGGCACCTGAAGGACTGTTTTGTGTCCATCCAGTCTACGGTTGTTTTGGAAGCTCAAACCTTTGCTTTGTCTTGTGGTCGTCTCTGCCATTCTGCCATTCACTGCGTATGTAGAAGCCTGGAATCTGGTGCATGGAAAATGATGCTGATCTCCTACCACTAGAAGGCGCTCTCTTATTTGGATTCAGGGGACTGTACAGTTTGAGATCTTAATGTGTCTGCACAGTGTTGCGCTCACAGTTCCCCTAAACTGCATGCATTTTGTTTATGAATGTTTCCAGCGTCCCAAGCTTAAGCCTGACACGGGCTCTCCCAGTAATGCTCCGAAATGGGTGCAGTCGGTCCACTCTGCACTCCGACACAGTGCTTCCTTACTCTAGTTGGGAAAAGGCTGAGTCGTCATCGAGGATTACACAGTGGGGGAGGGGGGACTGTAAGCTGTAAGGTTGGTTGGAGCACTTGTGTGTGTCGCGCCGACTGAGGCGGGGAGTGTGGGGGGGAATTTGGCTGATCATGTCGTCTGTGGTTGACATGTGACGTGTCGGTCCTGCAGCGGACTGGGGGGTGAGGCGGAGTTTCCCTGCCCCCAGCCTGCAGTTTGTAGTGCATTTCTCTCCATATCAGCCATTGTTTTGATGTTAACCCACCTGCAGCAGGATCTGCTATGAATTTAGTCCTGTTTTGCCCCCCCCCCCCCCCCCCAGGTAGCGTGTGGCTCGGAGCACAGCCTGGCTGTCGTAGGTGAGTCTTCATCTGACACCCCCACCCCAGTCTGTGGTGCCAGGGACGGATCTCACTGCTACAGTGCGTTAGTTTGTGTGTGTGTCTGTCCATGTCTGTGTGTGTGTGTCGGTGTGAGTGTGGATTATGTTTATATCACATTGAATGTCCCCACAATGATCTGTGACTGCAAAAACTAAAAATGCCAGAAGTGTCATATTTTGTTTGGTTAGTTATGGTTAAGGTTAGGGCTGGGTAGGGGTTAGGGTCGTCATGCTGGGATTAGAGTTTTCCCTGTAGAAATGGATGGAGAGTCCCCACAAAGATATAACTACAAACCTGCGTGTGTGTGTGTGTGGGTCCAGATGGACCTGGGTCTCAGGGCAGGATGACAGGCTATCCAGCAGGAGTGGGACCTGACCCCAATCCTCTGTGTGCCTGGGGATCCCCCCCAACCCCGCCCACACACCTCCCTGGAGCCGAGGCCTGTGGGTATAAATAAACTGAACTAGGCTAAGGAGAGTAACACACACACACACACACACACACGCTCACAGTCCACATACAGATATCTTTGTGGGGACTTCTCATTCATTTCTATGGATAAATTAATTCCAACAATGACAACCTAACCCCTACCCACCTCTAACCTTAAACACAATTAAGCAAACAAAATATGAGACTTTTGGCATGTTTAGTTTTTTGATGGCATTCATAGATTTTTTTTTTTTGTTTATAAAATTGAGGTTATCCTTGTGGGGAGTGAAAAAAAAATGTCCCCACAAGGTAAAAAGTTTTTATCACATTGTGGGCAAATCTGTCCTCACATAGTAATAATTACAGGAAGACAGAGACGCACAGCCAGACAGAGACATGCACTCACGTTCTCACACACACTGTGGCAGGGTGTGAACATGAACTGACCCCCGGGTTATTTATAAAGACCTGGGGGAGGGGGATCTACAGAGAGAGAGCTGGGGGTGGGGGCTCTGGGCAGGAAGCGTGGGGCTCCTGGGGGAGGGGGGGTGTACAAAGAGAATGCCGGGGGGGGCCTTTGGGGAGGAAGTGTAGGAGGCGTGTGTCCCCCCCCCCCCCACTGCCAAGGGGGTGCTTTTAAACAGGCCGTGGATGCCAGGAGCGGAGGTTGTTCTCTGACGTGCCGACAGGTGGCCATCGTCAGGTGGTGTGAGCAGCGAGCGTGTCCTCGAGGTGTCGGCACGGCAGCATGCGCAGACGAACCGCACTGCTGTGCGTGGCCCTCAGCCTTGGCTCAGCCCCCAGGCCCCCAGGCAGCCACGCCCCCAGGCCGCCACACCCCCAGGCCGCCACGCCGTGCTCCATTTGCCTCAGGAGTCGCCGGACACCTGGTAGCTTCCTCCATTGAGATGCTGTAGGGTCTGGGCAGAATCTCTATCTGTGTACCCCCCCCCCCCCCCCAACTCCACTTGCATTTGATTTGTTTCACTGCGGCATGTTTTGATGCCTTTCTTGTGCAGTGATAGCTGATAATCCCATGATCCCGCATACGTCATCGCTGCTATGAATGCAGCAGTAGCTGCTCCGTCTCTATTAGCTGCATCCCCACAGATACAAGGGGCAGACACTGTTCATTGGCTGACGGTCTTTGGGCCAGGTATTGGACACCGTACCGTGTGCGAATGAGCTGCCATCCTGGGGGTGGGTGGGGTAGCTGTTTCCTGCCTAAAAGCACATTTTACGCCGAACGTGAGGCTGTTTAACATGGTCGCCATGGAAACTGCCTCTATAATGGCTCCTTGGCTTGCCGCTTCCCAATGGACAGGGATACCCGCTCTGCCCGTGGATGAAGGCGCGGAGCAGGACTCCTCGTACTCCTCTGTCAGTATGTCTGAATGCCACCTGGTAACGGCAGGCGGTCGTTTGCCGCATGGTGGCGCTGTTTCGTCGGGATGGGCAGTACTCACTGGATGGATGGATGGATGGGCCTCAGACTGGTTACTGACAGGAGGGAGGGGGAGCCTGCGTCTGGTGGGCATCCCATCAGCATCGGGCACGTAGAGGGATGGCCAGGTGGACGAGCAGAAGGGCCAGGCTTGCCCTGGAATGAGTGCCATGGCGTTGCCATGGAGACAGGCTCCGTCGGGCTGTCACGGTGCATGTCTTCCCCTGCATTGACCCCTTGCTGAGACCTTCAGCTTTGGGTGAAGCAGCAGGTTGGTAAGATGGATTTTTTTTGGGGTAAACGATGCTTTAGTGTTTTAGCTACTAATCAGCCGAATGTTTAGGTCTGTACTGCTATCCCAGCGCAGAGTGTCTATCCGTGTCTGTATCTACCCAGGTTCCCTGTCATTCTGCAGGTGGCGCTCTGGTCTCGTGGGGCTGGAACGAGCACGGTATGTGTGGAGATGGATCCTGCGAGGATGTCAGCAGTCCCGCCCCCATCGCCGCGTTACGCCAGGTCACGCCTGTCCTAATTGGCTGTGGGGCTGGGCACTCCATGGCGTTGTGCGCCGTGCCATTGGCTGGCTCTGCAGAAGCCCCGCCCCGGGCCAGCAGCAGCGCTGCCACATGAACTCATCTGCAGAGGTCTCTCTATCCAGTGGGAAACCCCCAGTGAACCAGCCCACCAGCGGTGTCTCCTGCTTAGTCAGATTCCAGTGTGTCCCTGCTGCTGTGTGATTAAACGCTGGGCAGAGTCTCTCCTGAACCTGAAGCTCTTCCTCCCACGGGGTTTAGCCACATTTCTGAAGCTGTTCCACAGGAACCACAATGTTTTCCGTTAATATCCATGTTCCATAGCAGCGGTTGAGGTTGGAGTTTCATGCTCAACTTTACGGAATTAATGTGAGGGGCCATTGTGGTCCTTCCTATTTGTGTTAGTCTGAAATGAAAGGACGTGAGCTTAACAAGCAGTGACTCCTTCCCCAGCGTTACTCACACTGCAGCGCTTCCTGTGTTTACCCCTCGAGAGGGCTGACAGGTCACTGCATCTCCATAATAGGTAAAAACTCTTAATTCAGCCCTGACTCAGTATAACCAAAGTGAAATAAAAGTCAATGAAACAGCTGAATATAACAATCTCATTTTTGAAAATGTGAAGCTTTTGATGGATTGAGACAGTTAGGGAGAAGATATCTTTGGAAGTGTTTGAAGCGTCGCCTTGCAGTGACATCTGCTGGCCTGATGGTTCCGATAATCTTTAAAATAAGTGAAGCATGTGGAACAGGGGTGGGGAACCTGTTCCATGGAGGGCCGGTGTGGCTGTGTGTTGTTGGGATGGCCTCAATCAGCCAATCACAGTGGGTCCCCAGGACTGGAGTTGAGATCCACTGTTTTATTATTGGCTGAATGAGAAGTCATCCCAAAAAGCCTCACTGGCCCCTGATGAAACAGGTTGCCCACCCCTGGTGCAGAATGGACTTCATTCATACGGGCGAGTACATAGAGTATACAGAAACTACAGTTACTATGACACCGGATTGTGTTGTGCTGGCAATCGGAGAATCTGGATACTTTGCTCGGAGGTATCGTTACATTGTCATTGTACTATTATTACATGCCAGATGATGCTGGCAAACCAAGCGTTTTACATCAAAAGCATCTCAAGCAGCAGGTCTGGGTCGTGCTCCTTCCAGGTTATAAATGTATCACCATGGGCAGGGCTGGATCTACCAGCAGCCTTAGGCAAGACCCATAACTCAAAATAAATTTCAGAGGGTCCTCCTTGGTATATTTTGCAAACTGGGGGGGCCTTAGTTGATTTTGGCTATTGGGGAGGCGGGTGTTTCCTCAGGTTGACTGACCCTAAGGTAGCTGCCTTCTTTGCCGATGCCAAGATCCAGCCCTGAACACCGGGGACAAGGATGGACAAAGGTGCAGTTTACTCTACAACTCCGAAGCTCTAATTTATTCAAGGTCAGTGTTTAAGTAGAGGTTTAAATGGAGCTAACAGGGTGCTATATCTTACACAGGCTCAGAGTCAAAAGCGGAAACATAAAAACAGACTGCGGTAACTCCAGGGCTCGATGAAAGGCACTCAAGAGACCGAGCCAAAGAGCGGAGCTTCATGCAGGCTTTACGTAACTTTGACAAGTTTACATTGAGGTGAGGTGATGTCAAGTAGCAGCCAATCACAGAACAGGGATGTGAGATATGATTTTATACTTTCTATTTAGGTGTTTTTTTGGGTCAGCATCTCCTGATCCCAGATCTACGGTTCACACTTCTTTTTTTATACCAAATTGAGGCAAAGCATCAGAGGCACTCGAGGCATTGTGACATCATAATGTGACATCATAAAGCGCCATTCGGAGCACTCGTGACTTCTGATACTGACGTTGGAACGATACATTGAAACGCGCTTCAAACGAATCAAAACAGTCTGGAAACTGCATGTTTGGAGTATTCTGAGTTTGATATTACGAATACTCTGCCTGGCCAAAACCAAAGTCATCATTTAAACTTAAATCAGCTAGTACTTAAGAGCCAATGACTGGATCATTATTACAATTCAGCAACGTTATGCAGCAGTGAAGTGAATTCAGCTGAATACCTGAATCTATTGAATGGCCAGGTTACCTCATCAATGGGTTTTTTCTTCCCTAAAGGCATGGTCATATTCCAGGACGATAAAGTCAAGATTCTTCGGGCTCGAATTGTCAAAGTGTGGTTCAGAGAGCATGAGGAACCATTTTCGCACATGAATCGGCCACCACAGGGTCTTGACCTTAACCCCACTGAAAGTTTTTGAGATGTGCTGAAGAAGAGTTTACAGAGTGGTTCAATTCATCTATCATCAATACAAGATCTTGTTGAGAAATTAATGCAAATCTGTTTGAAAAAAGATGTTGAAACGTGGAAGCAATGGATTGATGAATGTCCAGCATAATCACAGGCAGTCCAACAAAATATTAAAGTGTGCAACTTTTTTTTTTGGCCAGGCAGTGTATAAAGTGTATATGTGCTTGCTGTGGATGCGACAGTGTGAGCGCAGTGCCTATTGTGGGGATTTTCTCGCACCCATTACAGGGCAGACAAACAAAATAAACAGGTTTTATGAGAATATCAATAAATTAATCTTTGCAGTGTCATCTGCAGGTAATCTCAATAGATTTCAATAAATATGAAGGATAGGGAATAACTGAAGAGGTTTATCTGCGTGTGTTTGTGTGTGTGTGTCTGGGGGGGGGGGTTGTTAGGCATGTGATTTGCGTGTTCTCTGAGGCTGCAGGTCACGCATCACTACAAACTACCTCATTTTCCCCATGCTGAGTGTCACTATGGCAACACTGCATGTGATCGTAAGACACCAGTAGAGAAGCGGTGAGAAAAACACAAGCTTGTTAGGATGTCCGTGTGCAGTGCGGTGATTGGCTCTTCATTAGTGGATTCCTCTGTGTGTTGGTTTGCTAACCTGGAGCCCTAGGCGGCTGGAATGCTGCAGATTCCCTGTGTGTGATGGAGCGTCACCCCAGCGGCGCTCAAAATCATCACCACTAAGAGCCTGCATTCGCATGGGGCCCCTGAGGTCTGGGCGCCCTGGAGGTTTGGACAAACAGTCACTGCACTAAATATTGAATTAACATCTGCCTTATTTAGGAGATGCTGAAGCAGCACATTCTGCTAACCAGCTAGCTATGTACGATCTTCTGACTGTACTTGCTAACTATTTATTTAGTTTTCCACTGGGGGTTGGGGGGTAGATTGTCTTTTTGAGTAGAGCGCCAGAGACAGCAAATCTGCCCTGGCATCACCCCGAAGCAGCCTGTCCTCCAAGTGAGTTGGACTTTCTCAACGTTGGTTGTTTAATGGTGCATCTTCTGATCACTTCAAATAAATATGGATGCCAGTATCCTTCCTGGCATGAAGTTCTCGGTGCGGTGTGCCATGCTCCAAAGCTGGGTGCACGCCGAGCAGATGGCAACGCCAACGAACAATCAACTGCCATCGATTGTGTAAATCTGCGCCGGAACATGCGGGCGCGCCTAGAGGTGGCAGCTGACATGCAGCCCAGTCAGTGCGCTCCGTTTCAACAAGTAGTTTTGATTACGCAGCACAAACCGACGAGCTGCTGACTCTCACTGACGGCCCGACGGCTTCCGGCAGCCAAAAATCATCTTAGCATGTTCCAGTCTGAAGAGTTTAGCCTCTTAGCAGTGATCTGTGTTCTGCTTTTTCTGTCTGTCTCAGTTCATACATCAGGACTACTGAGAAGGAGAGTGAGGGAACAGTATGGATATAAAGATGTAGGTCAAAATAAAAGACAAGACAAGCGTTTTTTTTTGTGTAAAATAAGCCTTTATTTAACTGCTATCATCCAGGAAACAGCACAGTAAATGTCCTTCAAAATCAAGCACCCAGAATCAAGAAAGAAGCACGTATCAGGATACCGGACACAACCTGCTCAGTGCTGGGGGGGGGGGGGATATCTGCATAGGCAGGCCATCTGCTTGTGAAAATCTCCCGACTCTGGGGGCCTCGGCTGTTACAGAGCCCCTGACCTGGTCTGCTTTAGGCCCTGCAGCTGTTTCTCTGCAGAGTGCTGCCCGTTAACTCTCTGTGTCATTTTGTATATTACATCCCAGAGGCCTGGTGTACATTAACAGGCCCTCATTGGCTGTGGAGGCCATAAGGGACCAATGGGTGTGTCCTTTAGGGGTGTGGCCCCAGCAGCCCTCCAGCAAGAAGGAGCTGGACCACAGGGAATACGCTTTTTCACATTTGGAATTGACTGCACTCATACATCTCAATCCCATGCTTGTTTCCTGCCTTTAATAACTTCTATACCGATAACCCTTTGTGAACTCAGAGCCGCTCCTTTAGTCACATATTCTCGCATACATATTGATGCAGAGTATTGTGCTTATTCATATTCAGGGGTATTTTGGCCTGTTACATTTTACGTCCGGTTGGTTACTGAATTTGGGAATTTGCTATTTAACTACAAATTCACTGAAGTCCGAATAATCCTCGTGAATATCAAAACAGAAAATGCATTATCTACAAGATTGTCTCTACTTATTAATCCAAGTCAATTCCCCATCAGGATAAGTACTTAATATCAAGTCTGACTTGCCTTTTATCAGTGTAATAGATAAATTGAGCTTAAGAGGTATTTTACCTGTGCTGTTCTGGATAGCAGAATTCCGTTATTCCTGTACATTTGCACGGCTAAGTCTTGCTGTTCAGGCACCGCAGCTGAGTTCATAGTGGAGCAGAGTGAGAAGCTGCTTGTCCCACATTTATACTGGTGTACAACTAGGCCACATTAAGGAGCAGTAATGAATGCGTTCAGTCTCCTAGGAAAAGAGGAAACTGTGAAATGATACAGGCAGGAGCCGTGATTAGCGACTGGCCCTTTCTGGATGTGTTCATTTTGCTTTTAAGGTTTAATTTTGCAAAAGTCAGAAGAAAGTAATCTTTGGAAAAAAAAATGTGTCACGTGGACACACGATGAGCGAATCTTAATGCCAGTTATGAAAATATCAGCATCATAGGGATGCAGAATCATCTCAGCTCCCGATCTCCAGCCCGCCGGTGCTGGGTTTGGTCAGGAGACACGAGGGAGCTTCACAAAGGAGCAGGTCTTGAGAACACAAAGGCCAACGAGATGCTTCGCACGACGGTTAACTTTAAAAACATGCTGAAACCCTGTAACTAAGGTCCTAGTGACAAGTCTATCTTGGTAAATTTGATGAGTATCTGGCACCCGAGCTGAAAGTCATGTTTGCACAAATTTGACAGATAAACCAGGCATGCTCTTGGCTTGTAGCCTTCAACCGCAAAAGCAGAATGAAAAGTGCCTCCCCTCCCACGCGACCCACCACACCCCCTCCTCAGGTTAGCTGTCAGGACACCCCGGGGTCATGCATGAACGTTCATAAGACGGAACACGTCTGCGCGACGGGCATTAAGGTTCAGAAACATCGGAGGGCACAGGAAACAGTTTGGCTGTGTTAGGACCATTCCTGGAGAGCAAAGGAAGGTGAGGGAGACGGGCGGGGGGGGGGGATCGTCCTTTAGGAGGATTATGGGTACGAACAGAACGAGCACAGAGGAAGGATATTTACAACACAGAAAGACAAAAGCACATGTTACACCTGGAGACTGAAACACAGCAACAGAGCACAGTTACACTGAGAGAGGGCGACACGGGGTGAGACGTCTACGGCTGCCCCCCCCCACCTCCAGCGTCCAGGTTGCCGGGGCGACGCTTGTCTACGCACACAGACAGACTAGAGCACGGTCAGGTTGGGAGGGGGGTAGGCTGCAGCCACACACACAGTGGTCGGGATATCACGGTTCATTACACACACTGACTGTGAGGGAGGTCGCCGGTGAGGTCGTCGTTTGCTCTCTAAGGACACATGGAGAAGAAAAACAACAACAACAAACAAACAAACAACAGCATTATTTTCCATCTGGGAGCGAAGAGGGAGATGATGGGACAATGATGAATGGAGCTGAAACGAGCCGGCGGGGAAGGGGGGGGGAGATGGTGACATGGGACTGGTGTTCAGAGTAACGGCTCCGTCGCGTCGCCATGGTAAACGGCAGCTTTACCATGTGCTGCCCATGCTGAGCGGCCCCCGTCGCGTCACCCCCCCCATGCCGCGGGACAGAGCTCCCGCCTCCATGCCGCTCTGCAACTCGCCATGCTGCCCCTCCACACGCAGGGGGCGCTGTTCCAGTCATTCTGCCTTCAATTCGCTTCTCCTTGACCCCCAGCGGGCTGCACTGGGAGGTCAAGCAGAGGTCAAACTGAAGAAAGGCACGCAGGAAGTCATTCCTGCTAATAAAATCAGAGTCCCAGCACGCTGTTCATAAAAAAATTTATTTCATGCTAGAATTATTAGTATTAATCTGTTACTTACTGCAGTTACCTAGTTTGCATAACATAGTACATGCATCTGCTTTCTCTCAAGTACTAAATTGCATACACTGCGCATAAAACATTTTTCTTTTAAGTCTGACTGAGAGATAAGCAATTAAAACACAGCCTCGTCCTTCTGTTAGGACCAGGACTTACACTTATGTTTTATATTTTTTGCATGTTTTTGGTCTTTTCTTGCTTTTTTTTTTGTCAAAAATAACACCGTTGAAAGTCCATACGTAATGCGATATGAACAATGTCTCACTGTAATAAAGTTTTCACAAGGGATCTATTCATTAGTAATTACAGCAAATAACAGGGAAAAAGTAAAATCAAGTCTGATGTTTTTCCCCAGCTGTTTTTTTTTCCGTTAGATCCAGGGACACAAGCATGCCAACAAAAACGTCCTAAATGATTTTTTCTTGTGAAACAACACAGAGACTGTTTTCATCCACTTGTGCCCTTGGTGTTAGTGTCTGATGCGGTAAAGAGGGGTGGTCAATATGACCCAAGCTGCCTCTGTGACACAGGTGTCATTCGATACAAAATTACCGACAGGAAGGACGGCTAAAAAACAGCATCTACACGCTCTCTATTATCATATATTTTGGCTACATCAAAGGTATGTAAAAGTAAGGAACTTCTGAGAGAAAATATATATTTTTTTGTTCTTACATATATTCATAACAATATTTTCTTTTAATTTTCCCATGCAACTCATGCTTAATAAACAAATAGGTGTCTTCTACAGTCAGATTCCTGACATTAAACGTGTTATCGCTAATGGTGTAATTCGCAGTTATGTTTCTCTGTGTACTACGTGCGTTATCTTGGTGCCTCTCGCGTTCCTCTTCAGCGTCTGTGTGGGACTGTCCATGAATTGTCCCCTCTTGACGAAAAAAGTCCCATACTCGCCAAGATTTGGAAAGAAGTCTTCCTCCTTTTCTCTCCGAAAAAGAGACAAACTAACTTTGTCCTTTGAGATAAGTGGCTCTTTAAGGTACCCCATCACACCGTCTCACTTTTTCTGTCTCCCTCTCTCTCTCTCTCTCTCTCTCTCTCTCTGTCTATCTGACCCCAAGTCCAACGTGTCCCCTTGCCTTGTGGGGGGGGGGGGGGGGGGCATTAAAGCAGCGTCCTCCTCTCAGAAACAGGCAGATTGGCTTCAGGTCACTCTCACGGTTTCAGCTTGTATATACTTAACGAGGACGGCCTCCTCTTTACGGGGGTCTGTGACTGGCGGCGCGGGGGCCGTGTTCAGCGTCGACGCGTTCGCAAAGGCTGGGTGTCGGCAACCAGAGCAACGGCGGCGGCGCCGGAGCGAGAAAGAGAAGAGCGAGAGACGGCGTCTGACACGTCATTGGAAGAAAGATCCGGAAAACAGAGGATGGGGGACAGAGAGAGAGGTAGAGATGTGGCTGGGGGTGGGGGAGAGAGAGAGAGAGAGAGAGAATGCACCGAGGGGGGGCGGTACGGTCCATGCACCGGGCGCAGCCATGCACCTGCAATCCGCACACCGGCACGGGACTCGTTGGGGGGGGGGGGAGCCGTCGCATTCAAAAGGGGGCTTTTACAAAGAGGCACATCACAGGGAGAAGTAAAACTGGGAGGGGGCAATTAAAAGGGCTCCATTCCTGCTTGTGGGAGGGGGGGGGGATTTAGTGTGGTCTGTCAGGTGGTGCACATGTGTGTTAAAGAAGATGTAAAACGTGTATTTGTGATGGAAATGAAAAGGGCACGAGGATTTATAGCTGAACACTATAAAATAAGAGCCAGCAGCACCAGACAGCTCCAGAGACGTCAGCTTCCTGACACGGCCGCTCTTCGGGACTCTGGATTGCAAGTTTGATATTTGCTGGCTCTGACAAAACTGCTTTCAGCGCAGAACCAAACTGCTCGCGTGGGGAAGCACTGCCTGGGGGGGGGGGGGGCCTGCAGGGGGTGCACCTCTTGACGGTGGCACTCGCTGCGTGACCTGGACCTCGGCCCTCCCCAGATGCGCGCAAGTGTGGCCTGTTATGTTGTTTTTATTGTCTTGTTTGGAGACACGTGATACAAATGAGGATATCGGGGGCGTGAGATGCTAAAGGGGGAGGGGGGGGGGGTGAAAATCTAAAAGGAACAGATCGAGAATGAAACAAACAAAGGCGACACATTGTAGGCGAGGGCAGCTGGTGGGAGCAAATGTGGGTGCGAGAGGACCTCCAGCATGGCCTGTAGGGCGGCGCCACAAGCGCCGATGACTTTCTTGGGGTGTTTCGGCCCTCACCAGCAATGCAGTGATGGCTCCTTGCACAGGGTCAATGTGACAATAGGTGTGCTTTTCATTTCTGGTATCTCCTCTCATCTGTTCAATTACAGTCTGATAAAAAACAGAGCAGCCTGCTCAACAGCTGCATCCTGCATGCACTGTGCGCAACCAGGACCCCGGCATGCGGGGGCGGGGGGAGGGCTGGTGTCGGGGGTCACAGAGGGCCTGCAGCGGGCTGACGATGGTCCTGAGGGTAAATCCCACCGGACCACCCACATCCCGCATCCGCCTGGGTGTCTGAATCGGCATGAAACCGGCAGCAGGTGGCCACACGCTTTGGTGACGACCTTTAGCATAGTGTTTCCTGTCACATGACACATCTTTATAGCCGGTGAGGGTGAAATTCCTCAAGTACCTCTCACCCTGAGCCGAATTCAATTTTGATGCAATATCCAATCAAACTAAATCTTGAAATTTGTGTGTACTGAGCTGCCATCTAGGTCTGTCCATCATGCCCCATCAGCACGAGTGGGCGCCAGCCAACTGCTCAAAAAGCTTTAGTACGTGACACGTTTGGGGGCCCACGTCTATCACCACTGTGACACCAGCCGTGAGCGGGGCAGAATGCATGCAGACCACGGACAGTCTGAGGACATGCACACACCAAACATCAGGCACACGCTCACACAGACTGATACTCACACCACAAATACATATGTATGGACAGAGACATCAAATCATGTTTCACTTGAACACCTGAACTTTAATTTGTTCCCTCTCATAGTATTGAATCTGTGAATGTTGTAAATATTTTTTAAATTTCAGTCAAAGAACTGATTCATAGCAAATGTAAATATCAGAAACTGAACTAAATGAAAACCAGTGGCATTTATTCCTGCTCCAGAATTGCTGGGACTTTCATTCGTACAACTGAGCATGTGTGGCATGAGTGCTGAATTATGGGTAATGTAGTTTGACAGAGATGACGAGCTAGGAAATTGTGCGATGGTTGTGTTTGAGCCTAGGCTAGCAAACAGAGATGGAAGCATTTTGTTGCATAAAGACCTTGAACCTGGAGCATGCTCAGTTTGAATGAAGAGTTCCAGAAGCCTGTTTACTGCAGTCAAGTTGACAAAAAGACTAAGGCCACATGTATCCTCTCTATGTCAGCATTGAACTGCTTTCTTCCCACAGCTGTGGTGTCCCTAGTTGAGGAAGGTACTTGGCATGAGTGATAAACCCAACTTTTTAGTGGGGATCTGCTGGAATCTGCATTTCTGGTTGAGTCCTGAGCCAGGATGAGGCCGTAGGGGCAGGGGGACATGGTCTGTGGGTGGGGGACAAGCATCCTACCTCCACTCTGCCATGGGAGTACCGGCTGTGAGCGGACCAGGGCTTCCTCGTCAGGATGGGTTCCCATTAACTGTCCTCAGTTTAAAGGTTGGAGCCCAGTTTAAAGGTTACTGAGCATCATCCATCTTGCTTTGTCTCACGTCTGACCCACACCCTGTGCTAAGGGATTGCCTCAGCCTTATCATCTAAAATAATCTTGCACGGCCCTTTAATTGTCTCCAGTGGGAGGGGCTGCAGTGCTGAGTGACTGGTGACACGCTGAATGTGGGTGGGGTCTCAGTGCCAGGTGCACGGAGTCTCATTGCTAGTTGGGATGGCCTTCGGTGCCAGACGATTGGATGTCATTGTGGCGTGGGCAGGGCCTCAGTGTGTTAGCTTAGCACAACTGTCCTCTTGGCAGTGCACCCACTTTAGCTGCAGCAGAGGGTACAGCTGGGAGCTGAGAGGGGGCGGGGCCTCTCCCAAGGTCCGCCCCAGGGAGGGCGGGGCTACAGGGCAGAGCAGGACAAGGACATGGGAATGGTAAAAAAAGAGGTCACAAACAAACAGCAAGGGGGAAACAACAAAAAACAAACAAACGACAAAGAAAAAGAAAAAGGGAAGGTTAAGGTCGATCCAGAGCTCAGACTAAATCTGTTTCTTTTTGAGTGTATAAACGTGGATGAGAGAAAAACTATCAAAAGGTCTGGAAAACATTCGAGATGGTCAGCAGGAGAGACTGAAAGGAATTAGGAAGGGGTAGAATGTGTAAAGGGGTGCCAACAAGAAATGCATCACTGTGAGATTCGTTTTCCTCTCAGACCATGCTCTTAAAAATGAACATGAACAAACCAAGAGTACAATGATTCAGATGTTTGCACAGATTTATTTTATCCACCCTTATTTACCAGCCCTGGATTCTTTTTAAAAAAGAAGATGCAGGTGAGAGGAAGAGGAGGAGGACAGGAGAGGAAGAGGAGCTAAGAGAAGAAGGTCCGACCAGAGGTGCCATGTCTCATGCCGGGAAGGATTCAGGAAGGTGGGAGACAAGCAGAGTAAGGAAGGGGTGGGGTTAGAGTAGGGAAGGGCGTGGTTAACATGTGGAGGGGCGTGGTCCTGTGTCAGAATGCCAAACCAGAATGCAGATCTGCTGAAGCCAGTACCTGGGCAAGGTGTAGGGAGGCGATGGTGTTGGGGATCCTGCCGTTTGGTGTTCTGTATGCTGGAGTTTGGGGGTGGGGGGCTGTGAAGCTGTGAAATGGTTCAGGGTAGCTGGCCAAGGAACAGATATAGCAATTCACAGTGTAGAGGTGAAATAACACATGTGGATGGACATTATTTGTGTAATGTGCTTCTTCGCTGTCATCTGAATCGTGTGTAAGGCCACAACCTGTCTGAAAGGACACCTGACTCAGCTGGACACCTGTGTGTGAGTCCACAACCTGCCCGAGAGGACTCTGACTCTGACTCTGACTCTGTCTGGCTCCTGATTGTTTGCAGTGAGAGGCCTGTGCTTTTGGGATAAAGCCTGTGATTGTCTGTTACATACCCTTCCTCACTTGTCCCCCCGCGTGGCTGGGCCGCTTGGCCGCGGTTAGGAGGAAGCACGGCTGCTCGCTTCTGTCGGATGGGCTAATGACCCGGGCGTCCTCAGGCGACATGGCCTGGTCTATATGAGGACAGTCTTCGTTGGCCAGCGCTGCCTTAGCTGCCTCGCCATTCGCTTTGGGATCTTCAAACATACAAGCACAAGTGAGACACTACGTATGTGCAGAGGGACAACCTAGTCTGGTGCAAGTTTCCCATATCTGAAGCTAAAAAAATAAAAGGCTACGAAGAAATGGCACCACCTGCTGTTGTGGAGGAATTGCTCGATTTGGGTATTTTAAAATTGGGGGGAAAACATAAGCAGCACATTCATCTAACGTTTATAATAAAACACGCCCTCCTCCCTCCTTACCTCCCAAACCCCACCAAGCACCCAGTGACCCCATGCGAGTCAGTCACACGTGGTCTTAAAGGTGCTACCACCATAGCCCCTATGGTGCCTTTAATTTCTTCATTAACATACATGCAGCACCCAAGACGGATGCTAGATTACAAGACAATGGCACTCATTCTTGTCCCTCCACACTCTTTGAGGCACGTGATGAAATGCTAACCATGGTTTAAGAACAATATATGACAAAAGCTTCATAAGATTTTTCTTCTTATTCTTTTGGAATGAAGAAGGTGGAAACCAAAATCTTATGTGCTCTTATAAAAAGACAGATATTCACAGACTGGGTAAGGGATGTCCATAAGACTGCAATTCATATCCTGGTGGCTTTTTAATGTGTGTGTGTGCCTGCAAAACAGATTCCAGGAGCAGTCAACCAAGACAAGGAAAAGGCACTAAGGAGGACAAGATACATTAAGAACAGTAATCCTCATGAGGATGGCATCGATCCCATTTTGCTTTTTGAGGTATTTGATTGATATTTAATAGTAGTAACAGTAATAGTGATACTTTACCTATTCCCGTGGGGAAATTAGCAACTTTTTGCATACCTCATCTAACTTTCCAGGAGACACACAGACAGAGTATGAAAGTAATGGCATTTTCATCTCAACCTAATGGTAAGTACAGATTGTGCTTCCACTGCATCCAATAAGAAGGTTTTTGATCACTTTTCAGAAAGATGCATGTTATAATCCTAGGCTGGGCTTTGCGGCGTCATCAGCAGCTTTTTGCTCTGTATTTCATTGTCTCGTTCATGCTTCACAGCACTCGTGTCAGCTTTCTCATTGGCTTGTTCACACTCCACAACACTCGTGTTGGTTCTTTCATTGGCTTGTTCGTGATCCATAGCACTCGTGTCGGCTCATTCACACTCCATAGTACACGTTTTGGCACTCTCACTAGCTACTTCACACTACACAGCACCACCCTACTGTCGGCTGTCTCATTGGCTAGTTTACGCTCCATAGCTCTTCTGTCGGCACTGTCATTGGCTCATTCACGCTCCACAAGCACGCGTGCCAGCTCTCTCATTGGCTCGTTCATGCTCCACAAGCACTCATATCAGCTCTCTCATTGGCTCGCTAAAGTATACGCCCAGCCACGTTGGACTTAAACTTTCCCTTCAGGTTTCCCTTCGGCTCATTGGCGAAAAACCTTTCCTTTGACACCTAGCATGTGGGATGTAACATCCACAGTATCTCAGAGAGATAGGCTGGTCAGGTGGTCACTCAGTAAGGAGATGAGGGCTGGAATAGCACAGCACCACAGAATAGCACTGAAGAGGAGCTGATAGTATCGGACTCTTAGATCAGACCTGGGCAAAAGTCAACCTGTGTGTTGGGTGAAGCATTATGTTCACATCTATCCAGATGAATTTATCTTGGCCTAGAAATCTTTCTTTGCATGAATTATAAAAATAATAAATATAAACAAGAAAAATCCACTAGCTCTACTGATTTCTATGTGTATTAAAAAAAATAAAGACAAAGTCTATAATGGTTGCTTTGAAGGGACAATAATCATTAAAAATGGCCCCTGCCAACATGAGGAAGCTCAGATTGGCCCCCCCATAGAACATAACTGCCCTGACTGTGCCAGGGTGACCATGGGCAGCGCTAATCCTGCCTGCTCCAGATACCACCTTGATGTTCATTGGTGCCAGTTGCCTACGTGCAGTATGCTTGCTCTCTGAAGTCTGAAGAATGTATCTCATCCCTTTTGGTTTCTCCCTTTTCCTCCCTGCTCTTCCTCTCCCTTCATCTGCATGAGACCCCATCTTCCCTGCCCCTCTGTCTTCCTCACGGCTGATCTACTCCCCATCTACTTTGGGCTGAATGTCTCCCTTTCGGCTCCATTTGTGCCGACCCACGTTTCTTGGCCTCCTCCTGGGTGCGGCAGCTGGTATCGAGATGATCTCCATGGGGCGTTGGGCCATGCTGCCTCCCCTGTACTGTGACGGCTGATCAGTGGGCCTCCACAGGAGCTGGGGACAGGAGCAGCAGGCATCTGAGCAGGACGCCTACCTCCATGTGCCCCAAGGACCCCTCTCTGCTTCCTAATATACACAGTCTGCCCGTGGTCATCACCCTGCTGCATAACATCCATAATCTAACACTCTGCCTATACCATTTCCTACTACACCATTACTCTGTGCTGCAGGAAACCCACACCATAAAACTTACATTTTCATTTCAACGTGCGCTCCTCCATTAAGACATGAAAGGCTGCTCTTTGGACCACAAGGGACAGAATCCATCAGTAATTTAAACCTACCCACTGAAAGTGCACTGTGTCTCATTTACCAGGATTTGCATGTGCAGTTTAATGCCTTGCGCACTGTTACTGACACTGAGAGAATTCGAATAAGAGAATTCACTGGGTGTGATACATCTACCAAACTTAGTATCAATGTAAAAAGCAGAAAAAGTCACTTAAACCACATTTGTGCACTTTCTAATAGCTATCTCTTTTGAGACAGTAAAAGCTTCAGGCTAAGGGCAAAGTAAACACTGAATGAAATTTGTTTTCATTTTTTCATTTCAGTTTTATAAGTATCCAGGACGTCTCTCTCACAGCCTGGCACTCAAAGGATCAGTGGGACCCGGCTTCCTTCTGTCCTTATAATTTTGCACTGAGATTGAGTTGTTGGAGTTGCCTGGCCTCTTTTGAGACGGTCCCTGGTGCAGCGACACGATGGAGACAGGGTGAGCCCCTTCAAGACCCGGCCTACTTCCGAGGGACCATCTTGATCTGTATCCCACAAAGTCCTTATTTAAAAAAGCAGCTTTAAAAAGCATCTTATTTGGGTCATGCGCCCTGAGGTTTCTCAGGCATCAACAGCAGTAAAATGAAGGCCGGGGAATCGGGGGGTGGATTGCACACAGTTCTGACGTGGAAGAGCATCTTCCAGGAAGACGGCACTTAGAGTTATGAATCCCTCAGCTGGACAAGAACAATCATCAGGAAGACAGACCTGATGAGCAGAATGAATCACCATGGCGACCCTGCTTCCATAAGAACTAAACCCCCCCACCCCAAAGATGCTGCGTTATTTGCTACGCCGGACTGAAGCTCATGGGCACACCTGCAGGATGCCGTCTGTGCAGACAGATGAGCAGTTTTGCCGGCCTAATTCCTCGATGAATAATTCAGACTCCCTGCCAGCTGAACCCTCACCTAGAGCTCCAGCGCTGCACATTTATCTGAATACGGAGCTGCAGGTTCCTCATGCTCCTCAGCACCCTACTCACAGCAAAGACCCAGGCTACTGGTGTTACTGGGCTGAGTGCCAAACCTCCAAGGGACCTCATGCTGCTCATGGTCTGGTCTGTGCACATTCACAGCATCTGTCTATTAACCATGAAACATCTGTCTATATGGAGCTGGGGCAGATAGTTATAGGCATCATCAGAACGTGGAACCCACTCAGCTGGATTGCAATGAGTAGATGCAAATGCCTTAACCATTAATCTAGTCAGGGGCCTTCTTTTGAACAGAGGGTTAAATATTGTGAGGACTGCAGGTTACAGAACGGTAACCAGTGGACCAATATGAGCTTTCTTCTGGCTCTGCTCATTCTGGCCAGAGCTGAATCTCTATGTGACATTTGGCCCAGCTCATTGGCGAAAAACAAATCTCTAAGAAACAGTCAGCCTAACTCATTGGCTGGAGCCAAATTTGTATGTAAGAGTCAGCCCAGCTCATTGGCTAGAGCCAAATTTGTACGTAAGAGTCAGCCCAAGTCATTGGCTAGAGCCAAATCTGTATGTAAGAGTCAGCCCAGCTCATTGGCTAGAGCCAAATCTGCATGTAAGAGTCAGCCCAGCTCATTGGCTAGAGCCAAATTTGTACGTAAGAGTCAGCCCAACTCATTGGCTAGAGCCAAATCTGTATGTAAGAGTCAGCCCAGCTCATTGGATAGCGCCAAATCTGCATGTAAGAGTCAGCCCAGCTTATTGGCCAGGCCTTGGTTTCTGGCTAAAAACTGGCCTAGGTTCCAGTGCACAAATCAGCCTGGCTCATTAGCAAGTGCCAACATCTACTGGTCCTGCAGTGATCGGCTCTGAAGGCCTTCCTCCCTGCCGCGGCCATGAATGGTCACCACCGGTGCTGCTACTGGGCTCGTCTCGGGGCCCCCGTCAGGGTCCGCCTGACTCACGGCTCCCTCTGAAATTCCCACACGGCTGCCGTCACACTTTGCACTCTGCACGGCGCCACGGGCTGGCGCTGTGCGATGCTGTAATCATAAGCCCTGTTAGTGAGGTTAGAATCCACTCAGCTGGGGGGCAGGCAGGGGGGCTCTGCTAATTAAAACAAGTTAGGGATTAAGTAAATGCGTGGTGAAGCCAATGAGGCAGGAAGCAGGTGCACCTGTTATAATCAGACCAAGCATATTTGCGCAGAGCACCGGACACCTGCGTGAAACACCTGCCCCCAGTGTCCCCCCCCCCACTCCATTCTGGAATAGGCTGGCCCCTCCCGGTCTAAGACCGGGTCTGTTAAAAGGTCTAATAACTCTGATCTCATATCTCTGAAACAAGAATCTACACCCTTGTGCAAATTAATCAAAACAAGTCGTCACACAGACATGCATGCAGTGGCCTGGGACCTGCTGGTTTGCACAGCCAACAGGGCTGAGAGTACGCTGGGTGGATGGACAGAGGAGGCACTGTGCCCACAGACTGGCAGGCCTGCATGGGTGGAGTTACAGCTGAGTGGATGGAGAGAGGAGGCACTGTGCTCACAGACTGGCAGGCCTGCTCAGGTGGAGTTACAGCTGAGTAGATAGAGAGAGGAGGCACTGTGCCCACAGACTGGCAGGCCTGCTTGGGTGGAGTTAGGGCTGGGTGGATGGATAGAGGAGGCACTGTGCCCACAGACTGGCAGGCCTGCTCGGGTGGGGTTACAGCTGAGTGGATGGACAGAGGAGGCACTGTGCCCACAGACTGGCAGGCCTGCATGGGTAGAGTTACAGCTGAGTGGATGGACAGAGGAGGCACTGTGCCCACAGACTGGCAGGCCTGCATGGGTGGAGTTACAGCTGAGTGGATGGAGAGAGGAGGCACTGTGCCCACAGACTGGCAGGCCTGCATGGGTGGAGTTACAGCTGAGTGGATGGACAGAGGAGGCACTGTGCCCACAGACTGGCAGGCCTGCTTGGGTGGAGTTAGGGCTGGGTGGATGGATAGAGGAGGCACTGTGCCCACAGACTGGCAGGCCTGCATGGGTGGAGTTACAGCTGAGTGGATGGAGAGAGGAGGCACTGTGCCCACAGACTGGCAGGCCTGCATGGGTGGAGTTACAGCTGAGTGGATGGAGAGAGGAGGCACTGTGCCCACAGACTGGCAGGCCTGCATGGGTGGAGTTACAGCTGAGTGGATGGAGAGAGGAGGCACTGTGCCCACAGACTGGCAGGCCTGCATGGGTGGAGTTACAGCTGAGTGGATGGAGAGAGGAGGCACTGTGCCCACAGACTGGCAGGCCTGCATGGGTGGAGTTACAGCTGAGTGGATGGAGAGAGGAGGCACTGTGCCCACAGACTGGCAGGCCTGCATGGGTGGAGTTACAGCTGAGTGGATGGAGAGAGGAGGCACTGTGCCCACAGACTGGCAGGCCTGCTCGGGTGGAGTTAGGGCTGGGTGGATGGACAGAGGAGACACTGTGCCCACAGACTGGCAGGCCTGCTCGGGTGGAGTTAGGGCTGGGTGGATGGACAGAGGAGACACTGTGCCCACAGTCTGGCAGGCCTGTTTGGGTGGAGTTAGGGCTGGGTGGATGGACAGAGGAGACACTGTGCCCACAGACTGGCAGGCCTGCTCGGGTGGGGTTAGAACTGTGGTCAGTCCATTTGCATAGAGATGCGCCAACTTGTTTCAATCAATTTGTACAATGGTGTGTTTATTTATTGCATATTCTGCTCATCAGATAGCATGTCACATTTGTACATTTTTTCCCCACTAGTCAGATGGTGAACTCTTTTGTCTTAATGTCTATGCCTTGAAATGTCATGTTTACATGTCTGAGTATTTATATTCTGTTTGTTACTTTCTCATTTGCACTATGACTAATGAGACTGATATGTCACCTCAGTGTCTGACCCACGCATTATATATCTGAAGCTGACAGTCACATGTATGTTGAAAGCCAATGGCTGTGTCCCGGTGCTTCTTGCGGCGGGCCTGGACATGCGTGTGCTGCGGGATGTGTGAGTGGTGCAGAGGCGTGAATCTGTGAATGGCCCCGCCACGCGCCTCCAGCTCGCTAAATCAGGCCCACGGCGCTCGGCTGCCCAGACACCGTCGTCATGGTGACCGGGCTCGGCTCCCAAAAAAGACACGGTGAAGAGAAGTAAACAAGGTGGGCTATCAAGTCGAGCTTCCCGAAGATCACAGACAGGGAGGCTGCCTCTTTTCCAACAAGGTGGTGCTGGATGTAAATACTGTAGAATCGATCCCCCTGAATGGCCTGAATGATGTCATCGCACTCAGCCTGGTCCTGCCGCTCTCTGATTATATTAATGTGGAGATGTGACCACACTCTGGCTGAGATCTCCGACACTCAACCTCCTTGCACACCCTTCCTGGCTGTTTCTTTGTTATTCATGAAGTCCGCCAGCCTACTAGGTAGGTCGTGATAAGGTCAGAGAAGCACAGCCGCCTTTCACCGATATCCAGCACCTTTTAGATAAATAGATGATGTCTGGCCATGTGGGGTAGCACCATCGTCTGACAGCTTAAGCTGGTCTGTAGCTCGTCAATAATCACAGGTCCCCAGTTTATCCTTTGGGGAAAAGTGAGTCGCTTCGATTGTTGTGCAGTTTCAAAATCACACACCTTGGCCCTGTTGTTGCTACTGTTACTATGGTAACACACTTTTTAATGTGCATTTTGTGGTGCTAAAGTTACATTTGGTGTCAGAGTGGTGTGTCAGTAGGATACTTTTAAAGAATATCGATTAGACCTGTCAGTTGTCCATCAAATCATAAGATGATGGTTCAGGTCCTGCATTTAAGCCTTCATCTGTGTCATGAAGTATAATTAACGCTAAATCAAGTTCTAGTAAATAAAAACCAGAAACAGCCCTCTCTCTCTGGGACGAGTGACCCAATTGTAAGAACATACAGACTAAAGCTACAAAACACTATGCTATAATATTGCAGTTGATTGGGAGACGCTGTCACTCTTTGGTTTGATTTTATGATTGTGGTTGATTTTTTGATTCCAATGTGGCGCTCGGGGATTTTGCTCCCTCCCAGCTCCCTGCCAGACGCTGTCTTCACTGTCTGTGGGTCCCAGAGGACCAGACTGGGAAACACTGACATAAACCTCATGATCCGGAGTTTAGTCAAAATTTGATGGAAGAAATCAATTCCCTACATTTGCCTGCATACTTCTTCCTGCCATAGAATTAGATATTTTGTTGATTGTGTAATTAGGCTTCTTTAGGGGATTGAAGTAAGGCTTAATCTCTGCCACACTGAGTGCTGACATTATAGCTGAATATAACAAAGCTAATGGACACTCCTACTATTTCCTGAAAATGAGTTGGTATTTACTCAGAGAATGTGGCCTTAACTTAATCCTAGTGAGATTCCAGCGCGGTGGCTGCACCGTCTGTCCTGGTTATCTATAGCTTCTGATGATATCTCTCAGTTCTTTGCCCACTATGTACATGACTTCCGCTGAGATGCTGCTCCCTCCTACTCTGCCATAAAATGGAAGCATAGCAATAAATAGAGAAGCTCCATCTTCACTGTCATAACTCTACTTGGACATATCTGCCTGAATCCCATGGACAGCTGGGGTGTCATCCCTCCATTCCCATGGCTAATTTTGGGCCGCAGACCCATTCGTGGGATATGCCATCACTCACTGCCTCGTCATACGCCATTGGCTCAGAGCAGTAGCAAACGGGAGGGTAGTACTGTGCAATCATGACATATTTCTCAGTGGTATTTTGAGTCCTTGGTAAAACCCAGTTACGCAAGAACATTAGGGAGGAACAGTGGCCCCCATCTAAGACAGATGACCTGGGTGTCCATGGAAGACCATGAACCAAACAGAGACCAACGTCTGTCATTTTCTCCAGTTAGAAATGTTTGCACTCTGAATCCTTGAATTGCATGAAGTCCCTCAGTCACTCAGTGATTAACAGGCCTTACCGTCGACTTCCGAGTGACTCTTTGACTCTCATTCCTTGGTGACGAATTGACTCTCTTTCTCCATACACCCACTGCAGTGGCCTGGATATGTGTTCCTGTACGTTCTTCTTCTGCTTGAGTGGAAGCGGCGGGCGCTTAGCCTCTCACAGCCTAAATCACGTCACTCATGTAGTGCTGGGGGGGGCGGCAGCAGACTGTCACCATGTCGGCTCCATCAACGACAGAACCCATGATTGGCAGTTCTGGCCTTAATCTTGATGTAGCATCCAGATGCGACAAGGGCTTACTGCTCCCTGCCCTCCAGCAGATACAAGTGCTGATGTACTAATAGTGTCGATCAAGCAACGCCACTCAACCACTGTCAACCAACCCAACCAATGGGGACCTAAAACAAGTCTAGCAAAAACTGCCCCAGGGTCTTGTGTGCAAATCTGCTGGGCTCATTAGCAAGTACAAACTGGCCCAGACTGGCTGAATCCAGGCTTTAAAGAGGCCCTGTGCTGCCTTCAACACTGCCCTGCTATGCTCCAATCTCACTGGCTGGGATTGTAATTAAAGCTGGTGGTTTTGATGAGCCAAAAGCACCGGCTCAGTGCTACTAGCTGCTAGGAAAGCCGTCCCACCCCTCAGCACCCCGCAGGACCTTCCTGGTCCTAACCGCACTCTTCACATCCCACCAAGAACCGCTGCCTCGTTCAATCCACCACCGTCTGATCACATCAATCTCATTCAGGCTTCTGACAGATACAACTCATGTTGACGAGGAATGGGCACAGTGACAGTTATAACCCGAGGGGAATGTCTCCTTTTTTGTCCCCGTAATCACCTATTTGTTACATGTAACACTGTGCTTTTTTTTATAATATCTGCAAATAGTAAGATGCACATTCTGGTAACTCCACTAAAACCAGTGAATAATTGCTAACAGCCGACATTAATATTATGGAATTACTGATGGTATTTGTTTTAGTACATGTGGAAGCAAAGAACAAGCCTCTTCCCTTCTTTAGCTGTGTGCTCTCTGTGCTAAGAGGCGCGCCCTTACCCAGCTGCAATCAGACAGATTTACTGTACAATATGGGAGCTACATGATATCAGTACTCTTTGGAGTTGGGAATGTTGTGGGATTCTTCAAAGGGAAATCAGAGGGGATACGGGGTGTAGTGGGAGTCGGGAAGGAGCTGGTAAGGGGGTGGGCGTGCCGTTTGATGAATGTGCCACTTGATTGCCGTGGATGAAACGCTGACCAGAGGGTACAGCCCACGGGGGGGGGGGGCTGTGTGGCCTTGTCAGTGAGGGGTGGATGATGGTGAGAGTCGGACGGAGGTGACGGAATGTGTGCGCACGGCTGGGCGGTGGCCTGGCCTTGTTGAGTGGGTGGTGACTCGGGATGGTTTGGGGGGGAGGGGGTGGGGGGTGTAGTGTCAGTTAGGGGGTGCAAGGGGGTAGGGGTGCGAGTTTGAAATGGTTGAGGGTGAGAGGAGGAAAGAAGAAGGGAGACAGGTGGAGGGAATTGTTAGCAAGTCATTTTTTCGTTCAAGATTCCTTGTTTGCAATCAGATGGACATGCCTCTCAGAGGCTTCCTACCTGCTCTGTTCATTTCTAACATTTCTTCCTGTGCCAGGGGGCAGGTGTCACTCTGCGTGCTGTGGTGGGGCGAGTTTATGCCCGACTTACAGAAATTGGGGGAACCGGGCTGTGGGGCTCTGGGAATATGCTTGTTCTTTTTCTTTGGTAGCTTCTGCTTGGCCATAGCCAAGGAATAGTACATCCCAAAGTTGTTGACGATGACAGGTACAGGCATGGCGATGGTCAGCACCCCAGCCAGGGCACACAGAGCCCCCACCAGCATGCCCGACCAGGTCTGTGGATACATGTCCCCGTAGCCCAGGGTGGTCATGGTCACCACGGCCCACCAGAACCCAATGGGGATGTTCTTGAAGTGCGTGTGTTCACTGGCCCGCGGGTCATTGGGTTTGGCACCGATGCGCTCGGCGTAGTAGATCATGGTGGCGAAGATCAGCACGCCCAATGCTAGGAAGATGATGAGCAGAAGGAACTCGTTGGTGCTGGCCCGGAGCGTGTGGCCCAGGACCCGCAGCCCCACGAAGTGACGGGTCAACTTGAAGATCCGCAGGATCCGCACGAAGCGGACCACCCGCAGGAAGCCCAGCACGTCCTTGGCCGCTTTGTCAGACAGGCCGCTCAGGCCCACCTCCAGGTAGAAGGGCAAGATGGCCACAAAGTCAATGATGTTCAGGGTGTTCCGGATGAACTCCAGCTTGTCTGGACAGAAAGTCACACGCATGAGGAACTCAAAGGTGAACCACACCACACACACGCCCTCGATGTAGGTGAGGTAGACGACAGTCTCGGTCTCCAGGTACACGCGCTGCAACGTCACGTTGTCCACTTCGATCTCGTCTGTGCGGTTGATGATGGGATTGAAGGCCTCGTGCGTCTCCAGGCAGAAGGTAGTGATGGACACCAGGATGAAGAAGAGTGACACGAAGGCCACCCACTGTGGGAGATAGAGAGGGAAAGGGAGAACATGAGGTGGGAGCCCACAGCAGGTAACCCGATCAGCCCCACACGTAGAACTATGGAGCAAGAATTCTATAGCATTTCTCAGTCAAATTACAATGGTGCTCGAGACACACATTAGCGCCGGAGCTCATTGAGTTCAAGTTCAGGCTGACAGTGCAGCTATGCAGTGAAGTCGAGGCAGCTGACAGATAAAGAGAAGTTGCCGTCGCCCCACACTGCAATCACAGCAAACCTCATTTATTCACATCTATTTTGGGAGAGTCGCTCATGTCATTTGGGAGAAATCACATCATTTCCACTTGTCATTTCGGCTGTTCCCAGAGACTGGTAGCCTAATCACGGATTAGGAGGCTTCAGAATATTGCAAAGTACACCGAGTACTTTTTCATCAGAGTTCTTTCTGATTACATTACGGCTTCTACAGTGAGATCGTAGTTTCTTTTTTCCCGGAAAATCGCCAGGAAGGATTTAGAACTGAAGGCCGTGGGTGTAATTGCTCCCCTACCTTCACTTCCCTTCATGTACAGTGATGGAAGTGACCTGCCACGCCTTGGAGAAAAAAAACTGACATCAGCTGCAATCCTGGGCGACTGGAGCACAATGCATTTATCGATTTCAAATTGCGCAATAACGCACAGTCCTTGCTGCCTCACGCTTTCAGTCACTGCAGCAGTGCTGGCTTTCTGGTGGAGCTAATTAGGTTGTGTAACTCCACTCAGTGACAACAGAATATTAAATCCGCTTAATATGCAAGGGGTGACAGGGCGCTGGTTTATTGTAGATAAAATCAATTGGCGAAATATTTCAGACAATGCAGGAGCCACAAAAACAGGAAATACAAGTAGGACAGACACACACACAGGCCACCTGAAAGACTAATTGTTTACACAGAAAGGTCAAGAAGAAGGGCAGAGAAAATGACAGCGGTAAAGACTACAATAGCAGGCTGCTGCCGTATCTGTTGTTTCAGGCAAGTTCTTGAATGCCAGATGAGAACTTACCTGGGGATGTCCCCAGAATGTGACAAAAGTCGGTTACTTTGACCGCATGGAGACTTTTTTCTGAGTCCCCACCACTCAATTTTATAAAAATCTGTGAATGCAATCAAAAAATAAATAACTCCAAAAGCCTTTGTTTGGTTACTTATGGTTCAGGTTAGGGCTGGGTATGGGTTAAGGTCATCATGTTGGGATTAGAGTTTTCCCCATAGAACTGAATGGAGAGTCCCCACAAAGATATAATTACAAACCTGTGTGTGTGTGTGTGTGTGTGTGTGGGGGGGGGGTATCCATCAGGGTGCATATTAGAATATCAGGAAGATGTTAACTAATTTGTATTCTCTGCATCTAAGCAGCTTTTAGTGTGTATCCTTCAAAATAAGATCATTAGAATTATAATGTCAGGGACAGACCATGACTGCTGGCCCATCTCCTCACCTTCCTGCCCCCCAGTCCTCACACCCCTCCAGAAACACCCCACAGGAGCCATTACACCAAGGTTACAGTGCAGCTCCCGTGTTCCTCCCTAGGGCACGCCTGTCCGGTCACATTTACTCATTTACCTTCCTGTCACTACAATCGCCAAGATCAAATTAAGTCTGTCGTGTTGGACCTTTACCCAAAGGACTTCTGTAGTTGTGACCAAAAGCATTTTGTACTCTGCTATGTGTCTCATAACCTGGAAAACACAGTTTAATGGATGTAAACTATGCACTAACCAGGGTTTCTCATTCCTACCTTTGTGGCCTTATTGATAGAGTTTTCTTTTTTTCGTTCCCAAAGAGTTTGCAAAGCTCTGTGCGCCATTTTAACCTCGTCAAGCGCTATAAATTCCTGCAGTGGCCATTTATGTAATCCCCTGTCTGATCTGAGTAGTAGGGGTCTGGACTTTACATACGACTGAGCCACTGGCCTCCAGCAGAATGTTCTACAGAGTCTGTTAAAAACATTAGCAGGAGCAGACATGGTGGTCTCAGTAGCAGAGACCTGCAACCCCACTGGACCCCTGAGGCTCTGTCGCGCCATAACAGGCCAGCAGGTGGCGGTGTGGTTAAAGAAAGATCTGCATGGAAGCCAAAGGCTGCAGGTTCAAGAATGCAGGATTGCATTCTTAATATTGTTACTCTGGGAAAGCAATGCAAGGTTAGTCATACAAGGTTCAGCCAAGGATCCAGAAATAATTACTGACAATAAAACAAGGTGTGATGCAGAGGGCTAACTGGATATGCAGTTTGGCTAACTGGAGTCTCTAAATTGGCTAACTGGAGTCTCTAAATTGTCCATAGTGTATCTGTGTGTGTATGACCGTGACTAGGATGTTCCAATAGGATATGATCATTGGATATTAGGAAGGTGTCACCCCTGACATTTTGGCAGATTACATAGTAATTCACAGCAGTCAGTAAGCATGTTTTTGGTTATCAGGTTTGGAGAATGACGCAATGAAGAAGAGGCTGGACTGGCTGGACTGGTAGGTCACCACCTTAGTGGCTGCAAACCCTTTGTGAAAACATGCAATATAAGCAGCCATGTCCAAACGCAGCCTTTTCTGCCTGACTCACTGCTTTCCTCAGCCATTATCTGCCTGAGATGACAACACATTTATATAGTGGTGATGGAATCTGATTGCTGCCTGGACTTCGGCTCGACCACCTGAGACAGACTCACTCCCATCTTGATATGTTTGTGTGTGTCTTACAAGTCTGATGGGATATGTGAAAACTAACATAAGGCATCATTTCTTCAGCACCTCTGAGCCCTGACCTCAGCTTGGCTTCGAGGCTGAAGCAGAGCCCCTCTGACCTCAGCTTGGCTTCGAGGCTGAAGCAGAGCCCCTCTGGGCTCAGTGAGCTCGATACAGACTCACAGCCCCAGCCACTCTTTGGAGGAACAGGACACGCAAGGACTGATTTAGAGCTGCAGCATTTTCAATGAACGTTGAGAGATGACTTGGGGGGGGGGGGCAACTCCTTGTTCGGGAAGGAGAGCCAAAATACAGCCCTGCCCTGAGTGACGTTCGTCACCCCCTTCTGAAACACGCAGGCGCTCCGTCTGTGAAACAGCCTGTTCTCCCAGCAGCACTGACACTAAAAAAGGACAGGGTGACAAACAGCCATAACAGAAAAGTCCCACCATAAACACTTTAAAAATAGACCATCACCAAAGCTTTTTCTCCCACCCTTTTTTCTAATTCCCTACTTTCCCCTCCCTGCCTCTAATTCCCTATCCCTTCCTCCTTTCTGTCTCCCTTCCTTCCTCTAATTCCCTATCACTCCCTCCCTTTCTCTCCCCTCCCTGGCTCTAATTCCCTATCACTTCCTCCCTTTCTCTCCCCTCCCTGCCTCTAATTCCCTATCACTCCCCCTCCCTGCCTCTAAATCCCTATCCCTCCTTCCCTTGCTCTCTCCTTCCATGCCTCTATATCCCTATCCCTACCTCCCTTGCTCTCTCCTTCCCTGCCTCTAATTCCCTATCCCTTCCTCCCTTTCTGTCTCCCTTACTGCCTCTAAATCTCTATTACTCCCTCCCTTTCTCTCCCCCTCCCTGCCTCTAATTCCCTATCACTCCCTCCCTTTCTCCCTCCCTCCCTGCCTCTAAATCCCTATTCCTTCCTCCTTCTCTCTCCCTGCCTCTCATTCCATATCCCTTCCTCCCTTTCTGTCTCCCTTCCTGCTTCTAATTCCCTATCCTTCCCCCCCTTTCTCTCCTCCTGCCTGCCTCTAATTCACTATTACTCTCTCCCTTTGTCTTTCTCTCTCCCTCCCCACCTCTCATTTCCTTTCCCTCTCTTCCTTTCATTCTTCCTCTCTTTACTTGTCCCCACGCTTCCCCATCTCTCCTCATTCCCCCTTTCCCTCACTCTACCCCCTTTTCCCCTCCTCCCATTTCCCTCTCTCTTTTTCTCTTTTCCTTCCTTCTATCTCCCTCTCCCTCCCCCTGCATCTCCCCCCTCTTTCTCTCCCTATTTTCTTTGTATCCATCTCCATCTATATCCCTCTCCCTCCTTCCCTCCCTCTCCCTCTTCCTCTCCACCTCTCTCCCTTGTTCCTCTCCCCTCCCCCTGCTTCTCCTGCTCCTCGGATGATGGCACCCAGGGATGAAAGCCTGTCACGTTCTCTTACGTAAAGCCGCCTCTCCAGCCTCGCTCTGCTCTTCTGCACCTGATGATACGCGCAGCTTGTTCGGTGCAGCAGAAACACTGCAGCTATTGTTAGCCACCAATTTTGCAACCTCTGGGTGGCATAAAGCTCAGTTTTCTCCACCCAATGAGATCCAGCTGGTCTGGTTTCCAAACCGAGACCTTTTGTGATGCTTTTTTGGCACTGTGTGCATGTCTACGCGTTTTTCTGTTGTGTATGTATGTATCTTCTCGCAGAGAAAGCTCACAGAAACTTGAATAAAAGTGTGTCCTGGCAGGTCAAAAGCTGGAGAATGGGGAGGATGAGTAATGGGACCTAAAGGGAAAGGAGGAGGTAGAAGAGGGGAGGGAACCTGCTAGATGGAACCCGCATTCCAGCACAAACTCCCACAGGGACCATTTCAGGAGCAGGTTAGCCTCCATTCACTTGGCATGTGTAGAACACATGTCCAAACCTCTGCTGGAATGCTGGCACTCTTACGGAGCCGGACATGTGTTTGTGTGGGTCCAAACATGGGGAGGAATCACTCTTTTACCCCTGAAACATTGCTCCTGAATCATGACAGGGTTTTAGTAAAAAATACATCCATATTCTGGCTCTCTATAAAGCTAACACAGCTAATGCTAATGCAGAAGGACATTTGTAGGATGGTGGTTGGATGTCACTTCGTGGTGGCTGCCTTCAGGTTCTCTCTAAAAAAAGCTGAGTAACTGAGGGGCCGGCAGTGATGGCCGGGGACCAGAACGCTGATGAACAGCGTGGAGGCAAATTCCATGTAGGCGGGAAGGGCCACCATGCCTGGGGACACAATGCAGTGAAGGCGGAGCAGCAACCCCCGCAAGGGCCGGTGGGGGGGGGGAGCTGGGGGCAGAGGCAAAACAGACCAATAAGGAAATGCTTATGTTTCCTTAATGTTTGACATCACTTCCTGTGACTCCTTCTGCTGAAACACTCCAGAGCTCTGCGGAATCAACCCTTTAGTGAACAGTGGTTGGCGATGACCATACAGTCTTCCCCTCTTGTTCATGCTTGGGTGGGTCCAGCGCCAGTGTTTCCCACCACTCAAACCATGCCCCCAGCTGGCCACAAACAGGCACTACACTAAATATAAAATAAACAGGTTCCTTATTTAGGAGATGCTGAAGCCTCATGTTCTGCTAACCAGATAGCTAGCTATGATCTTCTGACCCTACTCACTGGTGGATTTATTTAGCTTTTAAATAATCTGAAGGAGGCAGAGGGCCCCGAAGTGACTTTTCGAGTCAGGTGTCAGAAAAAACAAATCTCCCCTGAGTGGTTCATAAAAAACTCCCTCCGGTGCTCTGTGTTGCCCCTGCGGCTTCACTGTTGCTGCTGCCTTCAAATTAACCGTGTGGTCACTCGAATGGCTACCGCAAGGTCATGGGTTCAAATCCTAAGAAAGAAATTCTCCTTTCTAGCAGAAACAATGTAACAAGCTGAGCTTTGTAAATGGACAATAGGAAGGTGAATTGTAGGTGGGAAACAACATAATGTGCTGAACATCAACTCTGACTTCTTTTCAGGATGGATATTAAACGATGTCTCAAAGCATTGCTGTCCCAGAAGGGGTGCTGCTATACTTTTAAATGAGGATTTTGTCCTTAATTGCTCCATACTGACTGATTGAGCTGTTAGGGCTGTAAGTCACTCGTCGCGAGAAAGCTTGCCAAATGAATAAATGATAAGTTAAATGAATGGCCGCTTGGCGCGTGGAGCTGCGGCGTGAACGAGGGCTGCCACCCGCTGCGCTTTGGCAGCCGGACCAGGGGCTTCGGCTCGACCACCTGAGTCAAACACTGGGACAGTGTCCAAACGCCACGAGCGTCCCCATCCAGCCGTTTAATTCCAATCTCGCACAACAGGATCACACGGACAGATTAGAAATTTGCAGACGTGATGGTATCTGACTCCAAACTTCAACTGTTACGAAACGTCAGGTGTGTTCTCTGTTTTGTTCACCCGGTTAAATTCCCATTTCTGTATTTTGCAGACACCTTTATCCAAAGCAGGGTCAGGCAGTCCCTGGGGGTAAGGGGCTTTGCTCAAGGGCCCAACAGTGACATAATTTTTCAGACACTGCTGAGCCACAGAGCGCCCCCTGGAGGTCAGAGCTCATTTTATGGGGATTGACACAGGACGGTGAGAAAAGCATGAAGCGACACAGTTCATGAGGAATTCCTAGCTACGGTCTGTGTTTGAGCTACAACTTGCACCGCTGGTGCTGGGAAAATGAGTAGATGCCCAAGAGAAGCCCTGTTTATTAAATAACAGCTCAGCTGAATTTTGGGGGGGGGGAGGTAATTGCAAACTGCATGACTGTGGGAGACGATGACCAGAGTCCTCACTCTGTGCCTGGTTACACTAAATATAAGAAATGAACCTTTATTTGCCAATGGGAATGCCAGAGTGATCATGGTTCTGAGCCGCAGGTCACTGAGGGCGTGGCCCAGCGGCCGCCTGCCAATCAGTGGTCCAGAACAGTGACAGGCCCCGTTCCCAGTAAGGCGGGACACCAGATGAACTCCGTATTACTGTATTGTGTTCAGCCACTTCCCTGATTGATGCTGAAATCTCCTTATATGGGTTTCAGAGAGAATCTCTTCATCTGGGTCAGCCCAGACTATGCCTAATAAATTTTGTGGCTTGCGACACTCGCCTTCAGCTTTTTGACGAGTTCTGAAACCGAACAGCCTGTCTCCAAAGCACTCCTGCTCCAGGTGGACACTCTGTCAGGATGCATTGTAGCTTATACTGTAAGACACCTTGCCAATTTAAATAGGAATGGACCAAAACTGAAGGAAGCATCCTGCGTAAGAGCCATATTTAGGAATATTACTGAATGATAAAGATAACATAGCGTTCAAATTGTAATATGAATGTCATTTAACACTGTGATGATATAGACCAGTGGAACTCCACTGTTTGTGAGTATTTTTGGTTTATTTCACTGTCATTATGTCAGGATTGGTGTCCATCTGGCCCTGCCCCATGTGTCTGGTCCCCTTTTGGCCAGCAGGTGTTGCTAGCCATCCTGTTCCCCCTCTTCATTTTTGTAAAGAGCAAGATCACGCTGTTTATTTTGTCATTTTTCCTTTCGCTTAGTCTGTAAGGTAAAAACAGTCCGCAGGCTCACGTCAGTCACTAACGGCTATAAGCGGGTGCTGAATCCTTCAGCAGCGACTTGCAGTGCAGACAGTGAAAGCAGCATCTGCTAACGGGCTCTGCGGTGGGCCGAGGACCCCCTCAGGCTCTCACGCTTGAGCTCACGCCAGCGCTGTTTAAAATAAGCCCTTTAAATGTTGAAATGCCCGTCCTGAACCTCTCTCCCTCCCATAGATGCCCGCCTTTGCTGCGATAAGCCCTCTGCAGTGTGTATTACAAACCAAACGATGTTGTTAAGCCGCATCCTGCTCTGTGACCCCGATCCGCAGGATTTGGGTACACAGCACCCCTGAGAGGCACAGTGAACACGCATGTGGATGGGGCAGGTTATGCCCATAGAACTGTCACCTCACTGCCACCTCGATGCTGCGCCAGAACCATCAGCTCTAGAGATGGAAGACACCCTATTTCTACCTACTCGCTGTGACAGCTAACAAGCTAAACTGTCATCTAACAGTGATAAAACTCAAACACAGAGTGCAGATGATCCATAAGATGATGCCACTCCAATAAAAATAATCAAAACACACAAACATTTTTGGCTTTTTGATTGCATTCTCAGAACTTTGTGGGGATTTTTCAGGTCCCTACAACGTCAAACACACACACACACACACACACACACACACACATACAAACAATGAGAAAACCAAGACAAACACCAAGGTGCCTTACGCATTGTCCAGACAACTGCAACTTCTGTCTGACACAGAACAAACAGAGAGTCCGCTGTGTGGGATGAGATTTTCCATGCTGCTGCTATTAAAATCTCCCGGGGGTTTTTTCATCTGCAGTCTCGCTGTTATTTCATGCCATGAATGAGCATAGTCTGACCCTTCGTCTGGTGAACATGCATAAATAACTGAAGTTACACATCTCGGGCTTCCCCGTGTGCCCCCTGGACGGCACATGCAGGCACACGTGTTCTTCATGAGGAAGACCTGCCACACACTCAGCCACTCACACTTCAGCTCTCTGCTAAAATGAGAAGCGATTGTATTTGCACCAGACCCTGTTAACACAAAATAAAGACTCATAAAAGCCAGCATGCCACTTTACACAGTTCATACTATTTCTTGCTTTTCATGTTGCATCTTCCTGGTCGCTGCTGTATGAAAATACGGTTGCTGATACATTGATGTATATTTTTGTCTTACTTTCCTTGAAGGGGCACAAATATATTAGTAAGCCAGATACTACTCAAATCAAGAACAAATATAGTAATTTCATGAAATTGTTGAACCGTTATTATTAATTAACGATGAACGAACGTTGGATCAGTACATAACTAACACTTAGTTTTGGTTAATTGATATATTAAGTAAGTGTGTACTACTACATTACTACAACATTACTTGTGCCCTCAAAGTGTTCTTTTACTATGTTATTGTTATTCTTAATGATATTTTAATGTTATTTTTTTTTTATTAATCTTTTTGTACTATTTTTCTTTGTATTATGTATATCCCTTTTGAATAGAATCCAGTGAGCAGGTGCAAAAGCATTTCACTGCACACGTGTATAGTGAATGTTTGTGCATGTCACAAATAAGACTTTAAACTTCCTGGACAATCTCTGGATTCTGCACATAAAATTTGCTGTGTTCTTGTTCAGAGGTGCATTTCAACCATTCATTTGGCTGGTATTCAGATTAAATAACTTGCCCCAAGGTCAAACGGCATAGCCCCTCTTGGGGTTAATGGTGCCACAGAATGAAAATCTGACTTAACTTTGGCACAGTTGAATAAGGAGAGTTCGGTAAGTAAAACTGACATACCGTGAGTCTCAAATACTGCTGTTCCCTCTTTCAAGTATAAATCCCGCATATGAACACAAAGGTAGCTGATTCAAAGATCCTAGCCTGTTCCATAATAGTCTTAACTACACCCCCAAACCTAACATACATCGGCCCACATTCAAGCCCAATTGACCTGCACCAGTTGTATCATATACTTTCTCTCTCCAGGAACATGTGTGCACAATTTCCACAAGTGCACCTGGTGAGGAAAAAAATATATACTGACATCCACTGATTTAGGTTATTTATTACTAGTAGGCTAAGAAAGTGAGCCACGTTTTCTTAAGCTTCCGTTAGTAACTTACATAGTTGGAACTGTTCAGCTGCATGGTTCCTACTATGTGAGTTGCTAATGTTGTTAGCAGCTATGCTTTTGGGAAACATACCTCAGGTTTGCAGGGGTGGGGGCAGGGGTAGTAAACAATATTACGAACTTTATGATGCTGACATTGACAAGAGACTTCTATACTGCCTGCAGCCTATTTTTGGCTAGCTAAACAAATATATAAACAAATATCTCATCGATACGGAGTCAAAAATATTGAAAGCAGATGTCCAAATCATTTAAAATTCACAAGCTGCTCCGCTTGCTGTTTGGAGTTCTTAGTAAAAACTGTGTGATGAAGCTGACATCGTAAAATAATTTGTTGAGTGAGATGCAAAATAATTGCATTGTTCTTGTTACAGTACGAAGCTAAAAACAAAGTTATTACTATGCCAACATTGTTCCTAAGCTGAAATGGGTGTATTATGGTTACGTGTGGCAAAGTAGAAAGAGTACAATCTAAAATAATGCTGTACAGTACAATTTAGTAAATCCATAAACTAGTAACATAGTTGTTTATTATCATTATCAAGTATTATGTACAGTACATAATCGTATGCGCACTAGGATTGTTTACACCAGCATCACCACAAACACTTGAGTAATGTGTTGTGCGACGGCATCACTGGGCGATAGGAATTTTCCAGCTCCATTATAATCTTACGGGACCACCGTCATAAATACAGTTCGTCACAGACCGCAACGTCGTTATACGACTGTGAGATGCTGGTTCTATGTCAAGCCATTGCAGTGCCTTACTATAAACTAGCCAATCAGAGCAGAGCTCATTAACATATTAATGAGCCCACCAAAAAAGGGAAAACAGCAACAATCTAGGGTCGAATAATAAGGCTGCAAATGGTCCTGTAAACCACTTCTAGGCACCTTTCGACCAAACCAAGTTCACATACCTTCTATATAGACACCAGAGAACAATGTAAAATACTGAAAAAATGCCTTGTACAACACCTTTAAGCCCCCTGACTGCTGTGTGCTAGGACACATGACCCCTGTCTGCCTGGGAATTGGAGAGGGGGGGCTGGCCGTGTAAGACCGCTAAGATGCTGTGGGACTCCACGCCCAATTCCGGCACCTGTGGCACTTTGTCACATGTTGCTCTCAGATGTAATGGGAATCCATGTTGTTTGGAAAAAAGATCCGGGTGAAAATAAAAATTAGAAACTGATACGTTTGAATCTGGGTGACGTCAAGCATCTAGCTGATGTGCTGAGGGCTGTAAGGCAGTAGGGAAGGCTCTCTCTGGACAGCTGACACTTCGGGAGGACTTAGAGGGCATTAGCGGTGGGGGGGCGGGGGGTTGTGCCGATGATCACTGTTTCAAATCCCAGGGTCGGCAGAGTGATGTCACCACTGGGCCCCTGAGAAAGGCCCTTAACCCCAGTCACTCCTGGGACTGTCTGACCCCGCCTTCTTAAAAAATGTGCATTGCTCAGGAAAAAATTGCTAAATCGATAAAATGTAAATGAAAGGTAGCTGAGGAAATCCCTAACATCAGAACAGCCCTGAATGATGCCTTTAACTGACTGGCATGGAGTTTCCCATGTCACCTCCATAAACATGCATAAATCCCTCTGTATTTATGTTTTAAAATACCACAATTAAATGTAAACATTCTGTTGCAGGTTAATTTTTCATTTAACTCAGTAAAAACATATTTTATTAGCAATCATTAGATTATTCACACCTGCTGCATGTTGCACCGTGATCCTGAGGGAAATTTACCTCCTGCTCCTGTATGGTGTCATGAAGTCCTCATGACTTGATTAATTCAGTTTCCATACGAGAGAGAGGAATGCCAGTCCGTCCCCTAGCATTCACAGATATGTACCCACACCCCACGAGCGACTAGGAGATACTTAACAACCTAACATGCCACCTAAGGAAGACATGCAACTCCACACGTATGCAGGGCCGGGGGTGGGATTCAAGCCCACAGCCCCACGGGATACAAGGCCACTGCGTCACCCACGGACCCACGATGCCACCCGCTCCCTCCGGCAGGATGCATTAATAACCGGGTGTCAGATGCTTAATGATGCAGCAGCGCCCCACACGCAAGGTTAAAGAAGGCTGCTGTATATTTGGAATATGCTTTCAGTAACTGCATCCTGCAAACTCGGTGCTATAATACCTGGAAACACTTAGGAAGGTTATTAGTGCATTAGCCTTTAAAAACACATAATTAAGCTGTTGCTTTTGCTGTTGGTTTTATTGAACTTGCCCAATCTAACCCTTACCTCCATTTGGTCTGTCCTACTGCTCTCATCCCCCTTTATTCCATTCCTACTCCACGCCCGACGTGATTCATTCCACATATGTCCCCACCCCCGAGTTGTGTACAACACAGTTACCCTATTTACATAATAAATGCAAGATGCATGTCTTTTTGAGAAAGCAGAGTCAGCCTGTACCTGGAGCAATTGAGGTTAAGGGTTTTACTCAGGGCCCCAGTTACAAAAACACACAGGTCTTGTAATCAAACCAATAACCTTTCAATCACAGATAGTGTCCCAATGCACAGAGTCACACTTCATCCACACATCTGACCCCTTCTGAGTCCCGCCTCCCTGACACCTTCCTGGAGCAGGGTAACAAAGAGCAGTGGCACTGAATTCATGCCCTTTCCTGCAGATCTATATTCCTAACTACTGTCTGTGAGTCTGTGAGTAAGACTTGGAGCCCAGAACATGGACAGAGAAATGAACTCCATGTAAATCAGGTTTCGGCATAGAACGGCCCATATCTGCAAGCTGTAGCAGCGCAAACAAGGGGACTCCGGAGCAAAGCTTTCCGGAACCTTCTCCCCCGGCACATCGTAATAAATGACTGACTGGCAGAACGAAGATGTTAGGCGCCTGACTCATGCTCTTCTTAATGGGCCTGCCAAACGTACCCTCACAGAGTCCAGAAGACCCTATACCCCCAGGATGGACTGAACAAGATACAGTAATTACAGAATATTTTAGAGCAGTGATGTCTCCCTTCATTGAGTACAGAGTAGTGTCATCTTGTCTACAAACTAACTGATTGCCAGAACTTTCTGGGTGAGTTCCGTTGCCTCCTCGTCGTTTCCCTTCACCGCCATTCGCTTGTCCCTTTTGTCAGCAGACAAGCGAGCGAGGCTCATTCTAAAGTCTTGAGATTCCGTCATTGGTTCACACCAACGAGGATTTTTTTCATCCCACAATAAAAACGTGGCTGCCGCCCGCATGGTCACAATGCCCAGGAACAGTTTAACAGATTAACTTCTCTGGGGGCCCTAGGCTGGGGAGTAGGCGGGGGGGGTACATATCGCAGCGGCAGATCGATTGCACACATTTAATAAATGTAACCGTTCCATTTTTCCCAAGGCAGGGTGGGTGCTGATGTTCCTGCATAGCCGAAGCATTAGTCCGGCCAAATAATAAAGCTGCAAATGGCCCTGTAAACCACGTCTAGGCATCCAAAGTGGACTGTCTATTTGTCCGGGTGCCCCGATCTGAAGTCTCATGTTCCACGTGATACGCAGGTCTAGAGGAGTGTGCTCGTGGTCCGTGACGTGGACCCTCTCACATGCGCGCACACACACACACACACACACACACACACACACACACACACACACACAGATTAGGTATCTGTATCTTTGCGGGGACTCTCTATTAATTTCTATGGGCTTAAGGACATGCTGGTTCTTCTTGACCCACTCAAGCCCCTGGGTCAGGTCCTGCTTGTTGTGTACTTCATTTAGTCCATGCTTACCTGTAAAAACTGCTATTTCAGATGTGGCTCATATGTGCACACATCCACAAACGTGCCACACTTCAGTCCTAAGGAAACTCCTTGATGAATGAGCAAGTCAGCTGGACCAGGATATCCCTTAAAACACACAGACGTCTCTGTAGACCCAGCCTGTATTTAGCACAGGCAGAGAATAACGGCAGGCCTGGATAAAGAGGGAAAATGGGCCAGTCAGAATGGTGTCAGTCGGGATGCCCCGTCTGAGCCGTGTGTCCCGGACCTGAGCCTCTGAGACGCTCCCCTGTCCCTGATGGTGCAGCAATTAAGGCTTGCAGAAGGAAATTGAATAATCTTAGCAGCTTTGATCTTCCTGTAACTGTTGTCCTGATTTGGATCTTTCGTATGGAAATAAGCCTGATAGCTCCAACCTGGGTAAGGTACAGATTAGCTGCTGTGTTCCTGTGGGGTGTGTGTGTGTGTGTGTGTGATTGGGTATGTATATATTATAACGTGATAAAAACCTGTTATTTTGATATTGTTGGGACAGTGGGGACATTTTTTCGGTCCCCACAAAGGGAAATTCAATTTTATAAAAATCTGTGACTGCAGATGTTATAATTTTATAAAAATCTGTGACTGCAAAAGTCCCCATAATGGAGGCCTGTGCTGGGGGCCCCAGAGGCACCATGATGGAGGCCTGTGCTGGGGGCCCCAGAGGCATCATGATGGAGGCCTGTGCTGGGGGCCCCAGAGGCACCATGATGGAGGCCTGTGCTGGGGGCCCCAGAGGCACCATGATGGAGGCCTGTGCTGGGGGCCCCAGAGGCACCATGATGGAGGCCTGTGGTGGGGGCCCCAGAGGCACCATGATGGAGGCCTGTGCTGGGGGCCCCAGAGGCACCATGATGGAGGCCTGTGGTGGGGGCCCCAGAGGCACCATGATGGAGGCCTGTGCTGGGGGCCCCAGAGGCACCATGATGGAGGCCTGTGCTGGGGGCCCCAGAGGCACCATGATGGACGGCTGTGTTGAGGTCCACAGAAGCACTGTGATGAAGGGCCGTACTGTGTCCCCAGAGAGCACAGCATGTGGAACACCAGAGCTGTTAGTCATGATCATCCCACAAACACAGACCCTCCACTTTGCTTCTCCTTCTTACAGCCTGTGGTCCAGCTCAGAGAGCAGCCTATCCAGTGAAATACTCCTCACCATTCAGCTCTGATGCCAGCATCTGTCACATAAACTGACAGAGCCAGAAATATGAGCCTTATTTACATTGTTTATGTTGACCTACCTGTACTTCTGTGTACATAACAAAGATTCACATTACGTGATTAATTCAAAATAGTCTCTATGCATTTATTAATATCAATATGATTACAGCCTTGTAATTCACTTAGGCTTGGTAAACATCTGCATGTAAACTGATGCCATACACTCTGTGTAATATGGGAAGATATAAATAGGCCTGTAGTGGGGTGAGTATCATAGGAGGGCTCTGGTTACAATAAGTACTATGTGGTGTTCTCTGAGTACTGTGCTAGGATGCATTAAATACAGTGCAGGATTCTGTGAGCACTATGCTGGGGTACACTAAGTACAGCGTGGGGTTCACCGAATAGTGTGCTGGGGTACACTAAGTACAGCGTGGGGTTCACCGAATAGTGTGCTGGGGTACACTAAGTACAGCGTGGGGTTCACCGAATAGTGTGCTGGGGTACACTAAGTACAGCGTGGGGTTCACCGAATAGTGTGCTGGGGTACACTAAGTACAGCGTGGGGTTCACCGAATAGTGTGCTGGGGTACACTAAGTACAGCGTGGGGTTCACCGAATAGTGTGCTGGGGTACACTAAGTACAGCGTGGGGTTCACCGAATAGTGTGCTGGGGTACACTAAGTACAGCGTGGGGTTCACCGAATAGTGTGCTGGGGTACACTAAGTACAGCGTGGGGTTCACCGAATAGTGTGCTGGGGTACACTAAGTACAGCGTGGGGTTCACCGAATAGTGTGCTGGGGTACACTAAGTACAGCGTGGGGTTCACCGAATAGTGTGCTGGGGTACACTAAGTACAGCGTGGGGTTCACTGAATAGTGTGCTGGGGTACACTAAGTACAGCGTGGGGTTCACTGAATAGTGTGCTGGGGTACACTAAGTACAGCGTGGGGTTCACTGAGTACTGTGCTGGAGTACACTAAGTACAGCGTGGGGTTCACCGAATAGTGTGCTGGGGTACACTAAGTACAGCGTGGGGTTCACTGAATAGTGTGCTGGAGTACACTAAGTACAGCGTGGGGTTCACTGAATAGTGTGCTGGGGTACACTAAGTACAGCATGGGGTTCACTGAGTACTGTGCTGGAGTACACTAAGTACAGCATGGGGTTCACCGAATAGTGTGCTGGGGTACACTAAGTACAGCGTGGGGTTCACTGAATAGTGTGCTGGAGTACACTAAGTACAGCGTGGGGTTCACTGAATAGTGTGCTGGGGTACACTAAGTACAGCATGGGGTTCACTGAGTACTGTGCTGGAGTACACTAAGTACAGCGTGGGGTTCACTGAATAGTGTGCTGGGGTACACTAAGTACAGCATGGGGTTCACTGAGTACTGTGCTGGAGTACACTAAGTACAGCATGGGGTTCACTGAATAGTGTGCTGGGGTACACTAAGTACAGCGTGGGGTTCACCGAATAGTGTGCTGGGGTACACTAAGTACAGCGTGGGGTTCACCGAATAGTGTGCTGGGGTACACTAAGTACAGCGTGGGGTTCACGGAATAGTGTGCTGGGGTACACTAAGTACAGCGTGGGGTTCACTGAGTACTGTGCTGGAGTACACTAAGTACAGCATGGGGTTCACTGAGTACTGTGCTGGAGTACACTAAGTACAGCGTGGGGTTCACTGAATAGTGTGCTGGGGTACACTAAGTACAGCATGGGGTTCACTGAGTACTGTGCTGGAGTACACTAAGTACAGCATGGGGTTCACTGAATAGTGTGCTGGGGTACACTAAGTACAGCGTGGGGTTCACCGAATAGTGTGCTGGGGTACACTAAGTACAGCGTGGGGTTCACCGAATAGTGTGCTGGGGTACACTAAGTACAGCGTGGGGTTCACGGAATAGTGTGCTGGGGTACACTAAGTACAGCGTGGGGTTCACTGAGTACTGTGCTGGAGTACACTAAGTACAGCATGGGGTTCACTGAGTACTGTGCTGGAGTACACTAAGTACAGCGTGGGGTTCACTGAGTACTGTGCTGGAGTACACTAAGTACAGCATGGGGTTCACTGAGTACTGTGCTGGAGTACACTAAGTACAGCGTGGGGTTCACTGAGTACTGTGCTGGAGTACACTAAGTACAGCGTGGGGTTCACTGAGTACTGTGCTGGAGTACACTAAGTACAGCGTGGGGTTCACTGAGTACTGTGCTGGAGTACTCTGATTCCTGGCAGTGAGATATAATTAATCCTATGACCCCACTACTAAGTTCACTACTGATACCTGCAAACAGACCATGTTCTGGCCGCAGTCTTTATTGAGGGAGATGTTCACATGGACATCCAGGTACAGTATCTCCTCATTATGGGGACCTACAGGCATTTCCTTCTGCAGCTTTTCCCTGCTGTAAGCCAGGGACTTCCTGAGATGCAGCATTATGGTGTTTCTTAAGCCATCTGACAAGATGACCTGATGATAGAGGGCAGCGCCTCCTGAAGCTCGGCCGGGTTCCAGGCCCGTCTCACCTGGGAGTCCAGACGGCAGGCCGTCCGCAGGCCAGTAGCAATCACCACAAAGCAAGGACACTGACAACTTTTTTTTCTTGGCAGCAAAACACCTCTCGCAACATCCTACAGAGATGGAATGGTGGATTGCAGCGGAAATCTGAAGACTCCTGACTTTCCAAGGTCCGGGGGTTAGGGGAGCGGACAGATTTCACATATAGCTGACATGCACTATTTGAAAGAAACAGTGTTTCTTTAATAAAGAAGCTTGAGTTTCTCTTGCCTTTTACAGGGACCTAAAAGGGAGTCCAGATGGAGCACAGCTGGCATACAGTGTGTAGCTCAGTATGCTAAGGAGCTGTACCTATCATGGGTTCAAATCCCTTGGTGAGCAGAGTAATCACATCACCAATAGCCCATTGAGCACATCCCTAACCCTAACTGCTCTAGGGGAGCTGGGTGCTGGGTGCTGGCTTTTCACCCTTGTACGCTGCTCTGGACAAAGGTTTCTGCAAAACCAGTGTAGCTACTGAAGGCTTTAATTTTGTTCTTTGGATCCAAGAGACACAGAGCAAGTCCTGCAGCTTGAACTCTTCTGAAAATGCCGCACATTTGGTCCAGTAAAAGCAGTGTTATAATTCACATTTAGTTAAATGTTAGTTTTATTTTAGCTAACTAAATGTACAGTCCCTTGTACTCGTGGATATTGAGGTTATACATTTAGATCCTTATTATTTTAAATTCAGCATGAGCCTTTTGAAGTTGATTTGTATGGGTAATAAAGAAGACATGTCAAGCATTTTCTGAAGGAGGACATTTTTATTCTTCATTAGATGGTTCTGCACACATGCCGAGGAAGGCGAAATCCTTTCACACATCCCTCAGAAACTTTATATTATTTATATATCACATGATGCATTTCCATAATTGCTGCTCCTATCATTGCATGCCTGTTCCAGAGCACTGTTTTCGCCAGATGTGCATGTTTTGCTGGAACTTCTTGCAGAAGCTGCGGATCATAGTGGGCCTGATGTTGAGACACGGGTTGGGGGGAGGGGAAGGGGAGGGGAGGGGTCAGAGTGCCAGCAAGTTATAGGAGACCTCTGGTCACGGTGTTCCACTCACACAATAGCTGCCATCCATCCATCCAGCCATCGCCTATTAACAGTGACCCTGTGAACCTCCATCTCAGTAGCTGACAGTGCCCTATACCTGCTGTCCTGACCTTTACCAAGGACCTGTCCCCAACATATGCATCATCCCACGCATGGGTACACGTGGTTCATCCACTGCTGCTTTACCGACAAGGTTCCTGTACCAACTACAGAGGGGAAGATGCTGTGCGACCAGGTGTCAGGATCAGCACGGAACACGGCGAGACTTCAGCTCCGGTGACCTTAGAACCCCAGTACACCGAGCAGAAAAGTCACACCTATTAGTCTAGAACAATAAGTCTTAATAAAGTATTGTTACTAAAAATATTTAATTACTACAACCTAATCACTAGACCATATGTTTTGATTCCATTCCTTACATTTTTTTATTTTTGCCTTTTCTTTAAATGTACATGAAAAAAGCAGAATCTCGGGGCATTTTCGCTCATTTCCTCAGTAAGTTTGTTTCCTCGGAGGTTCAGCTCTGCTAATTCAGCTTCAAGGCCATTTTCCTGGACTTCTCCTCGAAGATGTGGGATTTTTACACATGCTGTCAGACTGCAGAGTTGCCTTTGTCCATGTCGCCTGGCTTTGCAGCTTTAGTGCGAAACAGTGCTTGCCACTTCTGCGAAAGGAACTTGAACTTTATTTATCAATAAAATGGTATAAAGGTTGGAATTTAAATCACTGCACCTGGGTCACGGCTGACCCCTGTATTGGAGTGAACCTACTGGAAATCCTCATTTAGGTCTCGCTGTGTTGGCTGCTCAGCTACTGGCTCAAGGTGCATGTAGAACCAAGAAAGGAGACCTCACTCTTCCTGCCCTGAATTCCCTTTAAATCTACCGAATCCAGAAGGAGATGTTCCACTGAGTCCTTCTAATCATCCTGCGTCAGTCCTGTTTGATCCATGTCCCTGAAGCACCATGGATGGATTATCATCTGAGGTTTATTCCGCTTGCATCTGCTAGATGCCATTCCTCAACTCCAAGCTGAACCAAATTCCACCTAATGGGGAGTAATTTACTCCAATATACCAGAGTTTAATGTGATATAATTCATTAGATTATAATTGAATGTATAATTCATTTGCACATTGTTCAGTTTTGCTAAAAAAGGGGACATTGCTGACCAGCTGATTCACTGTATAGTAGACAGATTAGTTGATTAACTAGCTGACTATCACTCTAACAGTACCGCTCCATTAATGACAGGCTCTTTGGTCATGTGATCAGGCAGGCCATTCTGTGTGTGGCCGGTTGCCGGGGTGACGTTTGTGATGAAGCCACAGCGATGATGCGTTGCTGGGACGCAGTGACGTCGGACCCCAGCATCTGTGCGGACTACCGGCATGTCTCCTCCTCCTCTGCTGGGGGGGCTGAGGGGGTGTGGCCATTCTGCTCTCCCCTCTTGGGGGATCGTCACATGTCGTAGAGGGGGGTCCATGTTGGAAACACTAGTCTCCTGTGAGCTACGCGTGTTGTGGATTAATACCTGTAGAGAAGTAGATCAGGGCTCCCCTGCTGGTTCCTGCACACGACAGCAAGTGGCTATGTCCTGGTGTTGTGTGTGTGTGGTGGGGGGGGGTCTAACTCGAGACTCGCTTGGTTGCTCCCGAAGTCTCACCTGATAAGTCAGCCGTGCCTAAAACATGAAAGCTCTCAGTGCATCAGGAAGCAGAGCCTGTGTTTAAGCTAATCTGCCAGGACTCAGTGCCGCTGCAGTGGCGGCAAGGCAGGGAGAAGGAGGAAGCCCACAGAGTCAGGGGTGTTTTTGCTGACCTAGATTTTGCACATTTTGAATACGCACACTGAAAAACCGTTAATGGAAATGGGGGGGGAAAAAAACCCTGAAAATATCACAAAAAAGTTTTCATATTCTCTTGATAGTGGAGAGTAGAAACAGAAGTAATTTGCAAAACTGCAATAGAAACAGAACCTGAGAGTGAATAGGTACAAAGGAAAGCCTGCTGCGTGCTTAAGATGGATGCTAATCTCATGGCATGATTAATGACAAGTTTTATTTTCATGACGTCCACTAACGGGAAAACTTTTTAAGTGACTTCACTTTGCGGACTTGCAGAAAATTCACTGAAATCGCACACGGCCTGGTACCAGGGAGCAGACGAACGTCCCTATATACTTCGCTAACCATTTGCATCACAGTAAAATGGCAAGTTAAAGTATCATAGTCTCCACCCACAAGTAGACTCTCCTGTGATGCCTTATACTACATATATACTGCATACAACATGATACGTGATACGAAACCAATGTCCTGTGTCTAAGTTCATTATAGCCTGCTATTTCACTGCTATTACAAACCCATGTAAATTACAGGGAATCAGGTACAGTGGAGGGGTGTCAACACGCCCCCCCCTCCCCATTAAGTTAACACCCTTTCTTAGTGCCACGAGACATGCAAACACACCGCGATCTGGCCACAGCCTTTAATGTGGAGAGCGGTGTGAGAACACTGGTGTAGCATTTCTCCATTTAGACACCAACAGATGAGGCTCCTTCCAGTTTCAGACATTTCCGGAAGGAGCCACGGACTGCCAGATATAAGCCAAGAGCCGACGAAAATTTCTTATTATAGTTTTTCCAGAAAAAAAAAGCTGACCTGGTCTGCGGAGCGAGTCTGGAAACGCCCACTGACGAGCAAAAGGCCATTAATTAGCTTTGTGCTAGAGCTAGAATGGTTGCCATGGAAACATATTCCCAAGACCCACTGAACAAAACAACATCAAATCTAAGGCTATGATGATAACCAGGTACTATAAGATAATCATAAACATATATTATTTCATTACAGCAATAAAATGCCCAAAAATTGTCACCCATCCAAGGCTTGTCACTCAGAAAGGAAATCAATCTGTGCAGAAACCTAAATCACGGGGTCAGGTGGCCTGTAGGGCCTCAGACTGCATGTGGTCTTTGCTATAGATGGAAGGGTGGGGTCACGCTGCAGTGCTGCTCTCAGGCAGGTCATTTACACTCCTCCCCCCCCCGAAACGCCTGGCACAGTGCTGTACAGGGAACGAGGACTGAGAATGTGCCGGCAAATTGAGCTGACCTCCCCCTGTAAGCCAGTGATCCGCATCTGGCCCCCTCTCTGCTACCTACGCACCTGATTTCACCTGTCACCCACTTATGAAGTGCTCAGCTCACTGGGACAGACACATGTGACATGTGCAGTGATTGGGGGGGGGGAGGGGCTGAGAACCTGCGGGAGATGTAACCCAATGCTAATGACACCACTTTATTTAGACATGCAGTTTTTTTTTTTGGCACAAACAACCAATCGATGATCATCGCCTCAAATCCAGGCACTGAGGAGCTCGTTCGGCTTTAGAGAGATAGGCAGACCCTGTGGTCCTGTCACCACCAACCGCAAACTCCATCACCCCACACGCCATTACCCATGAGCACCTTGGTATGCATCAAGCCGTTTAGACACATAGCTTTTTAATGCCTTATATTATTATTTTATTATTATTATTTATTATTATTATTATTATTATTATTATTATTTGTCATATTGACGTACAAGTTGGGTCATGGATGGACGTTCAAATTGTGGACCTAGTTTGGACGTTGTATAGAATGTCCAGAATTGGTCATGGACTTACGGACCTAATATAGACATGATCTGCACGTCTATCCGACGTCCAATGTTTAGTGGGTCCTGTCCAATACTTACTTTTAGCCCCCCCATCCCCCCTCCCCATGCCATAAAAATAAGGTTGTCAATTACGAAGTAATTAATACTAGGAACGCTGTTCTCTAACAGAGCCCTCGCTCGTTTTGTGGGGCTCCAGCTTCCTGAAAAGGTTCTAACATGGATTACATCCTTTTACTCACAGTTGTGTTTAGTTTTTCATGCTTTTGTTTCCTAACTTGGCTTTATTTCCATATGTGTATGTGGGATCCTTTTACTAGATTAGCAGAAATCGATAGTGAAGATTTCAGAATGGATAGTTTTGATTTGGTGTAGAGTGCTTTCGTCTCGCTGTTATTACTCTACAGCATCGCTTTAATGAGCAAAACATCGGTACGCTCGTTACATTACTCATTCCCACAAACCGCTAAAGCTTTCGATATTCTTCCTGGCCACGTCTCACACCACAATCTGTAAATAACTTAATAATAAATTCTCTCTCACTTTCCTTTTCACAGACGTTTCCTGGATTAAAATGACGAGAATTACCGACGAGCTGACAAACGAGGAGTAACAGGTTGGTGTGTGAGATCACCCTCCTTCGTATCTTCGGCACACGCACGCGGCAGTAGTTAAGATAAAATGTATATGACATCCTGGCGAATACCAGAGAATATCATAAAACCATTTGCCCAACAGGTGCATTCAAACATCCCAGCAGGATCAAAAGGTTCAATGGCTGGACGATCGCCGCCTTGCACTCACCCTTGCATATTTGGAGGAGTAGGGGTCTTCAAAGAGCGCCCACACGCGCCGCTGCCAGCGCCGCCACAGCCCCATGGACCTGGCATCGGGCGAGTCCCCCAGCGCCAGCCGTCTGGTCATCTCCAGCTCCTCGTCGCCGTCCCCTGGATCCCCCATGCCGTCTGCGTCCCCCTCGTCGTTGCATATGTCGGGGGCCCCTCCGCCAAAGCTGTCCAGCGCCTCCTCGGCGTCTCGGTGCTGCCGGTAAGTCATCCAGCAGCATGGCTCTACGTCCGTCTCGTCGATGCCCCAAAACGCCAGCTCCTCCTCGTATAGCGGTCCGCATACGTCGGCCGGGCAGTGCAGCTTGCCGGTCCGGTAGTAGTTGAGGATGTGCGCAAAAACGCCCGGGTGCCGGTCGAAGAAGAACTCGTCCACCTTGGGGTCATAGTCAAAGTGGCTGTGGGCGTCGGGCTCGGCGAGCCAGGCGAGCCGGGTGCCGGGCAGCGTGCGCAAGGTGCTGCGGTACGTCTGGTGCCGCGTCCCTCCCACGTTTATCACGATGCGATCGTTGTCGTCGCCTTGGCCCATCGCGTCCCTTAGGCATGTCTCATGTGCAAGGTGCGGGCATCACAGCGATAAAGCGATGGAGAGCCCTGGGGGGGCGCATGTGTGAGCGTAGGAAGGAGATGAGAAAGGAGGGGGGGGGAGATTGGGCTGAGATTACAGGAGCGATGAAACGGCACAACCACCAACAACAATAATAACAACAAAACCAACAACAACGGCATAATAATAATAATAATAATAATAATAATAATAATAATAATAATAGAGACTATTTTCTTCGAACCCAAGATTTTACACATAAACGACTATTAAACTGTATGTATTACAGAATAACAGCTTGTATCTGCAACATAAACACTGAAAACAGATATACAGATATTAGAAACCGATAAGGAACAAACAATATTCACCCGTAACAAAAACACTTCTCCGAAACCGGATAAAATGCAGGTGCCCAGTTGGTTTAGATGAAATCCGGTATCCGGTGATAATTGCCGCCGGTGACTTTCTGTGACAGCAAGGTGACAGCCGTGGTGCTGGAGGGACAGCGCCGCTAATCTCCTTCTGCCGGGAGCCTGGCTTTATACCTAGCCCTGTTCCTTTCAAGCTGTCCTCTCTTTTTTTTCGGAAACGAGACACTTATATCCCTTTGTCCTTCCCCCTTCAGCTCTCAGAGACAGTGGCGGCTACAGGAGGATGTTTGACATCGATCCGCGTCGGTTACTTTTTTTTTTATCAATTCATTTATTTTTAGATGGATCAATACTGCTCTCAGCCCCCAGTTGTAGCGCCTAAAGCCAGCGATGGGTCGGAGCTGATCGGCGTCGGCATTGCGTGTGACGGTGCGCTTCCTCTGAGACGGATCTTGCTGTAAGAAGACGCCGCAGCAGCAGGGAGAGGATGCGCTCCTTTACCGATGAGCTCCCTCCACCTTCCCGACACACTCTCATTCATATACGCACATACATTCACACGCACACCTAAAGAGGCTCAAAGCCGCTAAAAGCCGCACCCTGCCTCTTGTTGCAGCCTGCCCACCGTCTCTCCGCGCCTGTCCACTATCACAAGCCTGTCACTCCGGCAGAAGTGTAGCTTAACTCCGCCTGATGCGCAGGCGTCTTTGCTTAATTGGTTTAGGGGTCCACGTCTTAATCGTGTCATTTTTTTGAAGCGCGGGGGCCATTGATACCATATCAGCTGCCAGAGATTATGCGATTCATAGATAAAAATCTGAGAAAAAAAACAGCAGCCTCTTAGCATAACGTGTTATAGGCTTGGATTGTTTGCTGATGTGGAACACTATAGTTAATTGTTGCTTCCTCTTTCCAAACACAAAAAAAATTCTGCATCTTAACTAGCTCACAATACCAGACTGTACAGTATATGCAGGCTCCTTATTACAGAAGGGTGACATTACAAAGGGACTTCGCCATCAATGACTTTGTATAATTAGTCACATAGAGATTTCTCTGTGCTAAAGTTATTCAAAACCATAAACGGACGCGAAAGATTTAAGTTGGATTGCGGGATATTATAAAATGATCGTCCCGTTACAAGAAGAAATATAATTAACTATGATTTTAATCGGAGCTGTCCACTGCCAATCCCCCAAGGTCATATGTGTTTCATAATTAAGTTAGAATTAGCAAAGTAGGCCTAATTACTCAAGGTAAAAGCAGGCGATTAAACTTACAATACGATGTACTCCCCGTGTGAATTACAGTCGGGTCAGTTCCATTTAATTCATTTATTGTACCGTGTTATGTCATACCCTGCTTATGGGCTTGACGTACAAAGGAGGTACATTGATAAATTACAGACAGGTTTAAAATAAATCGGACAGTTTAAAAATGTTTATTTTTTGTACTTTACTAATCTGTACTTTCTCTGACTCATGCATCCACAATTTAGGCCTATATTTAGTAGGCCTACACAGTACATAGTGCAGTGGTAAATGAGACAACTTAGTAGAAGGGCTTCATTAATCCCCAGCAAATCAAGCTGTTTTGTATATCCCAAATTGTCTTTCTAGGAGAGCCACAGATATATATGTGAATAGTGAGAGGACATTTTGGGGTCAGACCCAAGATTAGCCAGCGAGCAGCGCCCCTGCAGCAGTGTTTGGGGTTAGGGCCTTACTGAGGGGCAAGCAGGTAAGGTAATTACTGTATACTATTAACAGGAATTGAATAAAAAAACACGACAAAACGCTTAGATATGAAAAGATTAGCCAAACCACCGTAATAGGCATGTTCATATGAGTATACGCAGCAAATTGTAAAGCAGTGACCTGCTTACATTCATGCAGAGATGTCATTTGCAGAATACCGACAGAGTGAAACGAGCGAACCGCCATGTTAAACTGCTTTTGGGAAGGTTTGATACAACATCAGCAACAAATTAATAACCAGATGATAGCGCCACGACCCATAATTACTATGGGACCTTCAGACAAGACATAACGTAGAGCATGTTGTTCAGAAAATAGTGTATTGATTTCAATTAAATAAGTGATGTGTGGTTCCTTTGAATAAATGCGTCATTTGCTAAGATCTCAATTATAATAAACACACATTAATGAAAATGTTTATGAATACGAATTAGCCTGTGTTTAAAAGAGATCTGTGCGGATTTGGGGTAGTTAATTATTTACTGCTGCACACAGTCAGATCACTTAAATACTTACTAGAGAAATTACGTTGGCATGGGCAGAGCTCTGAATTTAAGCTTCAATTTCCATAGCAACAGAGCAGGATCCGCAATGCCTCGAACAGTGAGGGATGCCTGGATGTGGTGGGAGGGAAGCCCTACACCTATTCCCGCGCGGACTGTGTCCACCCAGCCAGACGTCCCGTGGACGCGGAGTGACTCAGCCTCGAAAGGGTCAATGATCATCCCCAGATTATCGGGATCTAGCCGACACCTGCACAACAATTTGCTTGAAAAAACAATCATTGCGTTCATACTTCCATAAAATAACTTGATTTGTTTGTTGTTTTTGTTGCATAATTTGATTTTAATGTCTAGAAGTATCATTTCAAAGTAACATAGGATTGGAATTGTACAGCAATATGGAGTAATCATGTTTCTGTGTAATTTTGGTCTCGCTACCCGACGCATAATGATGAAATTAATGGAATCTGGTTGCATATATCTATGGTATTGTATTCCTTATTGTTAAAATATTATAAAAAAAGGCAGTCTACCTAAGATTTGCAACACCCTGTTATCAGGATACGTCAGCTTTGAGTAGAATCCCAAAAGGTCCAATTATCCGTCGCTGTTATGGGATAGTCTCTAGGGAATGCAAAGAAAATGAGTTTCCATTTTGGTTGCGCTATTCGTAAAAAAAAAATGAACGTACCAGAGACATACATTTTTTATTTATGGCAATAGCGGCGCCCTGTGGAGGAAAGCGGAATGACATTTAAATTCTGGCGACTGTCCGATACAGATTACAGAATCAGAATCAGAATCAGAATCAGAATCAGAATCAGAAAAACTTTATTTATCCCGGAGGAAATTGCTCATGTTACTACAAACGGTCACACATAGACACAGGACAAGAACATAGAAGAAAAGAATATCCGATGTAAGTAAGAAGTCTCTTGCCTGTAAGTCTCTTGCCTGGTTTAAAATCCATACAATTATTGTACCATTATTATTATTATGATCTTGAATTTAATTCCGTATTGAAATGTTAACGAGATAAGATAAGATAATCATTTATACAAGTGGGAAATCTGAATCGTCACGGCAGAAAGCGTACAGTACAAGAATAAAGAAGCAAAAATGAAAAACAATGGGATAAAAACTATATATATATATATATATATATATATATATATATATATATATATATATATATATACTGGAGATATATAAATATAAATAAATGCACAACACTGTGGAATTGCACTCAAAGAAATATTGCACATAGAAACTACCATGGTGTATTGGATGTGTGTGTTTTGTCTATTTGTCTATTTTTTGTGTGGTCAGCTACAAGGATTTTGTTATAGAGTCTGACAGCGGATGGAAGGAAAGACCTTCTGAATCTCTCCTTCCCACATCGTGGATGCAGAAGCCTGCCACTGAAGGAGCTGCTCAGTGCTGTCAGAGTCTCCTGCATGGGGTGGGAGATGTTATCCAACAGGGATAACAGCTTAGCCACCATTCTCCTGTCACTCACAACCTCCGGATCAGCCTGTTCAGTCTCTCCCTGTCCCCAGCAGAGATGCTGCTGCCCCAACAGACCACACCGTAAAAGATGGCTGATGTCACTACAGAGTCATGAAAGGTCCGAAAGACCTAAACCTCTGCAGCAGGTACAGGCTGCTCTGACTTTTTTTGCATCTGTGTTATGAGTCCAGTCCAGTTTATTGTTCAGGTGAACACCAAGGCACCTGTAGCTCTCCACAGCCTCGATGTCCAAACCCTGGATGTTCAGTGGTTGCAGTGGAGGATGTTTGCACCTGCGGAAGTCTACCACCAGCTCCTTGGTTTTTCCAGTGTTGATCTGGAGGTAATTCTGCTGGCACCAGTGCACAAAGTCCCGGGCCAGTTCTCTGTACTCCTTGTCGTCCCCATCAGTGATGAGGCCGACTATTGCAGAGTCATCAGAGAACTTTTGCAAGAAGCAGTTGGTGGAGTTGTAGGAGAAGTCTGCAGTGTAGATAGTGAAGAGGAATGGCATCAGAACCGTTCCCTGCGGGGCCCCCGTACTACAGATGACCCTGTCTGACACACAGCCCTGAGTTCTCACATACTGTGGTCAGTTAGTGAGGTAGTCCTGGATCCATGTGAAGAGGTGATGGTCCACTCCTGTGTACTCCAGCATGTCCCCCAGGATTGTGGGTAGGATGGTGTTGAAGGCACTGGAGAAATCAAAGAACATGATTCTCACAGTGCTCCCAGTGGGCTCCAGGTGAGAGAGGGAACGATGTAGGAAGTGGATGACAGCATCATCTACCCCAATGCCAGGCTGATAGGCAAACTGAAGTGGGCCCAGTGATGAGCTCACCAGGGGCCGAAGCTGCGCAAGGACCAGCCGCTCCAGGGTCTTCATCAGGTGTGATGTCAGAGCCACCGGCCTGTAGCAGTTGAAGTCCTTTGGATGTGGAGTCTTCGGCACTGGTACCACACAAGAGGCTTTCCAGAGCTGTGGTACTCTCCCCAACTTTAGGCTCAGGTTAAAGATGTGCACCATTACCCCACAAAGTTCATACGCGCAGAGCTTGACAACCCTTGAGCAGTGAACCAGTGAAGCTTAGCTAAAATGGAAGCAATATCCTGTCACATTTTGCTTCTTGCAGGTAATTTGGCATTTTGTACTGACTTGTTCTGAATTCCTGGAAAGAGGTTTTATTGCTACAGGCAAAATGTTGTGCACCAATGACTAAAATCTCTGTTTTGTCTGAGTTAACATCTTATCATCATTAATATATGCTTGAAAAATTGATTCTTTAGAAACATCAGTAGGACTTATTGACACATAAAGTTATAAATCTTATAACAATGGAAATTAATGCAGTATTGCAGATAATGTGACCCAAAGGAAGCATGTCCCAAAACAGGTCCCAAAATAGAGCCTGGAGGGACACCACAAGAAAGTGTAGAAAATGAAGACATTTAATTTCCAACTTTAACCACAAATCTTTTGTTAGACAAATAAGATAAGAAACACTCCAGAGTAGTCCGTGACATTCCAGCCTTGTGCCTTAGTCTATTGATCATGGTTGAATGACCAATGGTATCAAAAGCTGCACTTGAATCAAACACTACTAAGACAGAAACCTCCTTGCATTTATTAAAAGATCTTTAGTAACCTTCGGTAGTGCTGTTTTTATGCTGTGATTTTCTCTAAAACCAGACTAATTGATTTTTGTTGTAATACTTCAAATAATTGCTTTGCTGCTATTTCTTCCTAGTATCTCTGAGATAAATGGGAGTTTAGACACTGGCCTATAATTATTTAAATTGGTACTATCCAAGCCAGGTTACGAGTTAAAACATTTTATTCAAAGTAAAAGGGGTTAATTCTCACATTTTTACTCTGTCAATGAAACCTGCTTCTCAGACCTTTCCACTGATGTTAGAAGGTGTAGTCAGCAGAGTGACCCTTGCACGGTCTGTGTCTTTGCAGTCCCTTTTAGTTCACGGACATTTCCCGTTGATGTAGAGTTTATGACTGTATTTATCATAGAGGATATCAAGTTCTGCTCCCTATCATGGCTGATGTCTCTGTTTTCTGGTTTGTGTTAAAATGTGTGCATTTGCATGCAAGTCTGCTTGGTAAATCAGCTAAATGCATTCATGTTTGCGCTTGACCAGCCTGCCACTGGAGGTCTCTTGTTCCTCTGCAAAGGGAGCAGACTTTAAATCTCAGAGTGTGCCAGGGCTGGACTGGGATTAAAATGCAGCCCTGGATTTTGGGGTCCCGCATGGCTACAAAGTTTGTCAAGTGTCCCCCACAATAAATTCCTGGTTTGGCAAATGCCCAGTCCAGTCCATGGAGTGGGTGGTGTCAACCAACCCTCAGACCACACATGTGCATGAGGCGCCTGAAGTTTGGGGACCCTCTGTTGGCCACAAACAGTCACTACACTATATATTAAATAAATATGTTTCTTATTAAGGACATGCCGAAACAGCATGTTCCGCTAACTAACTAGCTAGCTATGATATTCTGATTGTACTTGCTAGCTAATTATTTCGTTTTTGAAACATCTGGGAAGGAGGGCACAGGGTTCAGGTTTCTTTTTGAGTGGGGCCCCTGTACTGGCATATGGGACATTTTCCAGGTGGGCCGATGGGTGTGTGGGGCGGGAATAAAAATGGGGGGGGACTGCCTCCATTAGCAGATTTGTCACTGGGCAACCAGAAACAAAAACCCCATTCCTTGTCATATGCTGTCAATCACCCAAACCCAGATTCAAAGTAGGCTCCTTAATTCATTGAATGTTTAGCTTTGCATGTTTGTCATACTTATTCATGCTAACCTTATATTTTTTGTGTTTATGCCAAAGTTCAGAATCATGGTCAAGGCAAAGATAAACGAGATGATGGTGCAGAAACGCATCGTGACAGACAGGGTAGGGGCTCCTGCACGTGCGGGAGGCATCGGGGGGCTCGAGCCAGCACCCCCCATAAACAAAGAAACACTCCCACCCGGGCTTCCACAACTGTTCAGTACATTAAACATAACATGGAATTTTTAACACTCTCATACCTTCGAAAAGTAACAGGCACGTAACATGCAAATAATAAACGAAAATCTACGTGATTGGTATTTGGGTTTGGATATTGCCATCAACTGATATTTTACAGCATCCTGGATTACAGGAATAAATCAATTAGTTAAACGGCTGGTTGGCATCGATAAGATTATCGTCAGTAGCAGGGAGCCGGAGGATGTGCGTTGTGTCTGGAAGGCAGAGAGCAGTTAAGCCGTTTTTCGGTGGGCAGGCTTTCTTGGGCTGGGTGTTGCCCGTTTGCGCTCATTAACCGGGTCCCACCATTAAGCGAGCCGAGCTCCCCTTTTACTCTGCATTTCGCTCATTTCCCAACAGTGATACCTCAACGATGGCGGTGCAAGGCTGCACAAAATGCATCAAGTACATGCTCTTTTTCTTCAATTTCATTTTTTGGGTGAGTCGCTTCTTCTTACGCGTTTAAATAATCTGGCTTTTATGCGTGGTAATTTCACCAACCGCGCGTGGAGTCGTTTTCCGCGCGCTGTTTATGTTTACATGTAAACAAATGCAAAATACATTTTGTTGCATTGGCTTTAGAAAATTGTAATGTTGAGGTGTGAAGTTAAGCTAACGAAAAAAAACAGCAGAACTTTACTTGGAAAGTCTACCTAACTTTCGCCTGCTGTTGCTGTACGCACTTCATTGTTATATCATTGATATAACTGTTATCATCATAGGCATGGAATGTCTCAGTATTTAGCCATAACTGACACAATATGCATGTTATGATGATCTATTAGCATCAGTGTACCCAAGGGACCCCCAGTCGGACGCTGCCCCGTCTTCATATTAGGCTATAAGGGCTAAAATAAGACAAACCCCGTGCGCGTTTGAGTTTTCTACCCTTTTTAAAACGACCATAAAGCAGTTAGACATATTTAAACTATAACGCTGTCATCATAAGTCATTCTTTATTTGTACCGGCGTTGAAACCAATACCAAACAAATGAGGCTGCTTTACTTTATTGGTTTTTTTTAATAAATAAAAATGTGGGATTTTCTTTAGTTCTTTCGCTGCGATTTTAGTGTATGAAATGTCAGGACAGGGCTGTGGTGTTTATGGCTGGAAAAAAAACTGGAAAATGGTCTGGAAAACATTTATCACTATTTTCCTAGGCTGCAGAAAACAAAGAAAAGACTTCCTAGTAGAGTCTGGCCGTAAAATGTGCGTGAAGTTTCATATAGGAACCAATGTGATAATATGTGGGTATTAAAAACTGGATGTTTATTCACAGAAAACGCGCGTAGACTAGGAGTTGATCTGAGAAGCTTCCTCGGGTAAAACAAGACGAAAGCTTTCTGGTTTTAAGTATTAATCATTTTAACAATTACATTTAGCAATAAATAACCTTTATTTCAAATCGTGTCTTATTAAATCTGCATGATATAACTGTATACGTAACTGAGCACATTAAAGCCTTTATTATTATATTACTCTCCAACTACGTTTGTGGTTATTTTTTCAGTATTCGGTTGCATAATTAGTAAGATGTATGTAGTGATACGGCCAACCTATATAGCTTAGATTCTCTGCCCAGACGTGTGTAAGACATACCAATGCTATTTTAACATTTCTAGTTCTTGGTTATTCAGAGCAGGTTTACTACGTGTGCAAAAAAAAAAAAAACAATACGCAATGCTAGCATGCCAGTGGTTAATTTCGCCCGGGTTGTTATAGTGCTCCAGTGCGCATCTGGTTTCCATTAAGTGGCGTTCATCTTGTCTTGTGACTAACCGTGTTTTGTTTAAAAAAAAAAAATATATATATATATATATATATATATATATATATATATACATATATTTATATGTAAATATATACACACACACACACACACCAACAGGCTTAGCCAATTTCCAAGGAATTTAAAATGCTTACTTCTTGATTACACCTACGGTGAATGCATCACCCAAGAGGAAACTTTTCTTTCCAGAATTCAAAGGAAAAGGGGAATTTGAGTGGGGTGAAAAGATGAAAAATATCGAGTCACAGGACAACGAAACGCATATAGCCCCCTGCACCCACCCCTCCTGTCTTCCCCGACTGCCTTATGAAAGAGTGAGCAGGTTTATTGAGGTCTTGAATGTGATTTTCAAAATCCTGCTGTAAAAATGTACCAAAGTAAAACATTCCCTGGATACAATACTCAAAAGAGATACTGGAGGTTAAAGGATGCCTTGATATGCAGTGCTGCTTATCTCTGTGAGATACTCCAATGTCGGGTGGTCTTTCCAAAGGCGTGAGTGTGTTTTTATGGCTGGTCTGTGTTGTAATAGATTATGTTGGACTGGCCATGCCCATAGGCAGCTGCATGCTGAGATGAGGGGTATCGCCCCCTACAGGGCAGGCATTGCACACTGCTTTCCTGCTAACTGGGCACACGGCCTCTGGATGGCGCTTCAGCGCAGGGTCTCTGCGCTTTTGCTGCGTTTCTGTGGTTTTCACTGGCGCCGTAGACAGAGTTCCCTGTAACTGCCTTATCCATTACCTCAAGTAACCAAATATTTTTAGCTTTCCAGTCGACGCTCTGAAGGGCATGATAGCTGGGAACACTGGGAACTGGTTCATTATAAACAGTTTCACATCTGCATGGGGACTGTTTAGATTCGGTTGGGTTTGCTCTTTGATCGGCTGCAGAGCTGTAGTTGAATGCATCACTAACCAGGACCTGCATTTGCTCCTGAAGACCAGAGGCAGTGTATATCGCTACTCAAACCGCACATTTGTGTGGGGCCCCTGAGGCTTGGGGCCCCACCTGTTGACTACAAACAGGCACTACATTGATTTAACATATGAACACGTTCCTTATTTGCGAAGTTCTGAAGTAGCATGCTCTGCTAACCAGTTAGCTACTGTAGCTATGATCTTCGGAGTCTGCTCACTAATTATTTAGTTTTTAAAATATCTGAGGGGGCCCCAAAAACAGCAAACCTGCCCCTGCACATGGATGTATGGTTAGACTTTCTGGTCTCCGTTGCCTAGACCTTTCAGGTTGCCTGGATGTTTTAATGATTACTGGTTTCTTGTCTGCTCTGGCCATTTACTTCATTTTGTCCTCAAGCTCTCAGCTGTGTGTATTTTGCAAACACCTGACCTGCATCTGAGAACAGTGATTGGTTCCTCATGAGAGACTTCATTGATCAATGTGTGGAGAAGATTATGCTCTAGGGCCCTGAACATCATGTTCACTAGTGGACAGAAGCCCATAAATCTCGGAAAAGGGAAGCAGGTCATCGGAAATCTACTTTCTTCATCATCTCTTTCATTCATGCTGATTCAAATAATTTGGGCTCTTCTGTGAATGGGATTGGGAAATGGAGTTTAGGTATATAGACCTGTAATCCCAACCTGCCCAGATAATTTTTTTAAATGATCAGCAATTTTTTGATTTGTATGTTCCCAGCCTGAAATGAAATTTTAGGTTAGTCTCCCCTAGATCATTTCAGAGTTCCAAGGCAAGTTTATACAGCACAATTCAGATGTAAGGCAATTCAAAGTGCTTTACAAAGGCAATAGGGTCATATGAAAAATAGAACACAATACAATCACATTTAAAAGACAATAAAAACAAAAACCTAAAAGCCAAAACAAACAAATGAATATTTATCTACAAAGGAGTTACACTGTAGTTGCAATTGCCGAGTCGCAATGGAAGCCGCGCTTGATGAGAAAACGTTAACTCCTGCTGAGGATCAGGAACCTCTGTGCCCCATTAAAAGAAAGGCAGTGAAGTTGCTATGATCATGCTGTTTGCATCTCCTTACTCACCTAGCAGCCCAATCTGCTCATTCTTGTAGATAATGACTCTGCTATATCATACCAGAACGTTCAAACTGTAGTAAGTCCAGGAAGTCCTTCATTACTCTGAGTTACTGTAGGACCACCTCCCATTGCGTCTTCATTATAGGGGCTGCAGTGCCACTGGGTTTCAGGAACAGAGACTGTTCATAGCGTTTTCTGGGGGAAACCTTTTGTGCTCTTAGGGACAATTTAAACATGTTTTAGAACCACTGCTGGAGCACAGAAGCTTTAAGGACTTTGGGTCTGATTCCTTCCTCCTTGCCCATGGATACCCATCCTATCTGTCATCTAATTTGAGTTGGGAGCATCTGAGATCTTTAACGCATGTCTCCAGCAAAACTTCTCTTACATTCTGAGTGAGCCTGGAGACATTGAGCCTGAATGGGCAATGTTCCGTGCCTCTGTTGCTGAGCCAGCTGTGTGGCGCCCTGGCTATAAGGTTGTTGGTGCCTGTCATGGTGGCAATCCCCGATCCCGGTGTTGGACACCAGCAGTAAAGGGAGACTGAAGATGGAGGCCTTAGGGGCTTGGTTAGTTTGTGGGACTCTGGAGGTGGCTGACAGGTACCGGAGTTGGCAGTTGCGGAAGCAAACACTCAGTTGTAGGAGTTCAGTAAGGCCATGGAATATAACTTTTGGTCGGCTTCGAAGACGTTCTGACAAACCATCAAGCTACTCAGGAGGGGGAGTAGATCTTTACTCATGCTGCTCACAGCAGGGATGGAGTGTTGTTGACCTCAACAGGGAAAATAGTTGGACGGTGGAAGGAGCACTTCCTGGCCTCCTGAATCTCGCTGACACGCCTTCCTGGGAGGAAGTTGAGTTGGTGGACATTGGAGGAGGACCTCCTCCGTGACTAGGGCTGAGGTCATTGAGATACTGGAAAAACTCCAGAGTGGTAAGGCTCTGAGGGTGGATGAGAATCACATGGACCACAGTGTTGCCAGGTCATATCCCAGAAAATTATGTGTTGAGTGAGGTACCCAATCTGAAATTAACCCATAAATAGCATTTTGGTGAGAAGTATAGAACATTTAAATATAGTTAGAAATATCATGAAACAAGCTTAATGTTAAGCAAAAGTACAGGTAGTTTGAGTGTGTGAGTTTTAGTGGGCACCCATATAGTGAGTTTACTAAAACAATAACTGTGTATTAAAGAATAAGACCCCCACTCTCTCTGCCTGGAGTGCAAGCAGGGTGATTTGGAGGAAGCAGTGCTTGTTGGCTTTGGCCTTGATGTCCTTCAGCCTCCCTCCACCCGCCCTGCCTTGGATTTGCCTTTTGAACTTGGACATTTCGAGATGTTTATAAAGGTGTCAGACGCAGCCAAGCCAGCTCTTTGTTTACATGCCAGAGTGGCTGCGTGTCATTTTTCACTCTACAGAGCAAAAATAGGTAAAGTCCGAAGACATGAAGCTTGCTAATATTTCGGTGTCAGAGTCCTGTGAATTTATACGCAGTTTTAAAACACGGCTATTCTGCTTGAGATGAGTTTGGTGACTGTGTGGATTGGGGGAGAGGGAGACCCAATTCATGAGGGAAAGTCAGGTGGCTGTCTGTAGCTCTGCCCCTCCCATTCCTGGTCTTGGTAAAACGTGGTTGATTCCCCCTTCTTTCCACCCCTCCCCCATATAAGCTGAAGTTCACACACCATCTGCAAGACCCATATCTCTGGTTTGGATGTATTTTTCCCTCTTATTTGACATATCTTCTTCCTGGGTTTGGTCAATCCCAGACCAGCCCCCTTCCTTTTTCCCTATAAATCCTCCTCTGTCCCCCCTTGCCCTGCTCCCGGGGCACCTGGTTCTATTTAGTGTTCTGTTCCAGTGGCGTCCCACCCTAATAAGCTGGATCCCTAAGACACGCTGCAGGTGCCTTAAAGTGTTCCTGCTGCCAGAGGAAGTATGGTAGATTTTTCTTTGGCTGATTGCGCTGTGAGCTAGCAACTCCTGCATGTTCTCCACCGTGCAGGTTGCGGGTTAAAGCACACGTGCTTCCTCTGAACCCCATGTGACTGAGTTAGCCAATCAGCTGCTTGGACAGCTACCGGCCTTACCCTCAGCTATTTATAACCACTTGTTGCGAATTGATTGTCACGTCAGAGAAGGATGTGCTGCCTGTTTGGGGCGGGGCCTGTTGTGAGCAAGCTGATTGTTGCCATACGGAAAATGTTTTTGTGGTATATAGCACATTTAAACGTAGTCATCATAAAACAATCGTAATGTTAAGCAAAAGTATAGCTAGCAAAATGTGTGAGAGTTCCAGTGGACACCTGCATAGTGAGCTTACTAAACTGTCTATTAAAGAATAACCTTAAAACCAGAATAAGGCAAAGCAGATTCACCATGTACTTTGAGGATTGTACTATGTAACCTCTGCTTACATTTTATTATGCTTGTAAAGAACTTTATGTTGCTTTGGACAGAACGCCTGCTGAATAAATGTAGAGTAAATGTAAGGTCAGGTGTGGCTGCTGGTTGGTACGGACTTCACATAAAGCAGTGAAACCTGCCCCATTCGGGACCTGTGAGAACGGGGCAGGGTGGGGGCTAGGGTGAAAACGCAGACGGGTATAGGCAGAGGACACACAGTGACATACACACACCACTGCACTCTGTGGCACCCCCAGACAGTGGCCTCCCCCAGCAGCCTCCTGTGCTGCTGTCTCCTTGGCGTCGGTCGCCGTGGTAACCTCCCTTCCAGCCTGCTCTGATACTAAGAAAACTGGTTGCTCAGTAACCAGACAAATACAGTCACAGCCAAAGGGTGAGGTTTTGAAACATCTGTTCAGCAGCAGCAGGGCAGACTGGCCCCACCTCCCAAAAAGGCACCCCCCCCCCCCCCCCACAACCCGTGACAGCCGATCTTGTCCCGGTATATTAGAGTTTCTATACTGTACCCTCTATATACCCTCTGTGTGACTCTCTCTGCCAGTGCTGCTCTTAAAACATGGATCACTGGGTCTTCGGGGGCCTCTGAGGTGACTGGGTTTTTCAGTAGCATGTGGTCTCATGCCGGAACAACATGTGTTCGCATAACAGAAGCACCGGCTTTGGGACTGCAGCATCAACCGCTGCATGTAGGGTGTGTTTATGATGGGATGTTGCTGCCAGAGATTGGTAAAAGAAAGAGGAATGCAATGGTGATCCTTGGAAAGTAGAGGCGCGACGTGTCGACCGGCTGAGACGTCACACGCGGACTTGGATCCGACTCTCTGTGAAGCCAGATGATGAAACTGCACATTTCACTGTTAGTCACGCGAGCCTGACAGATGCTGAAAACCAAATATATGAAAAAAGAATATTATGGGGGGGGTGAAGATTTTTCCGTCTTATTCAAATGTATTTTGCTCTAACCATGAGTCTGTGAAAAACAGCCTATTATTTCTCTCTAGACAGTTACATTTTTATCTTGGCAGATATTTTTATCTAAAGCAATATACCTTTTTAACAGGTAACATCATAGTCAGGGGATCTCTTGCCCAAGGGCCCAATGGCAACATCACACTGCCAACCAAAGGATTTGAACCAGTGACCTTCCTATCTTAGACACAGCATTCTAACCCACCGCCAGACAAACGTGTGATTCCCAAACCGAGTGAGAAAGGCACAGAAATCCAGGCTCGCAGACAGGATCGAATCTCCTGATAGTACCAGATACAAAACAATGTATCCCACTGAGAAAGTACCATGCAGACTGATTTGCTGTTTACAGATGATGAACAGATTATTAAGGAAAGCCCTTTAAAGGCAATGGCAGTAATAAGTTAGGCCCGGTGGTTAAAAAATGCATTACACTGGCTGACTGTATTGATTATATTATGTATCTTTGTTATAGAGGCTAAATAAAATGTTAAGTCAATCTGGAAACCTGTCCTGTGTACAGTGCTCACAGAAAGTTTTAGGATGCTTTCAGTAAAAATATTGCAAATTGATGTTTTTTTTTTTTTTAATAAAAATCTTTACTTGGTTCATTTACAAAAAATATATGTCACATTAGAAACAAACGGAAGTCTTAGAACATGAGAACATAAGAAATTTACAAACGAGAGGAGGCCCATCAAGCTCGTTTGGAGAGAACTTAACTAATAGCTCAGTAAAATATTAATTTCAAGAACTAATAAATTGAAATCCAAATTGCTGTTCTAAGTTAAAAAGTTAATTGACCAGCAGTCTTATTGGGTGTTTTTTTAATTAGTAACACCTTTACAATAACATAAAACACCAAACATTTGTGATTAGTATCTCTTTGGGAGGCAAGGACTACAATTGCAATTAATAGCAACAAGTTAAGAACAGAACTGAATGGAGTCAGTCTTAAAATTATGACATTTAATAACAAGAAAATGTCTGTGTATTAGATATGTGCAGATGCATTAAACACTGCTTGTCAATTGACTTTTGTTATGAAATCAGTAAATTTGCAACATTATTACTGAATTAAGCAAGTGCCCCAAGACTTTCAGTGAGCACTGTACAGTAGGTGTCAGTGTACTGAATGTAATACAGGTGCAGCATTAATCATATGAAATGTTTTTAAACGACTTAAATCTTGTTTCATTCCATACTGATACAGGACAGCAGCAGGAAACTACAGGGCAGTAAACTGTGTGTTTTACATATAGCTATAAAAATCCAGTATATTTTACTGGAATAAACTGTGACCCTGTACTGGTTAGACCACTGTGTCTGTGATCAGAAGCCCAACTGGGCCTCTGAGCGAGGTCGTTAAGCCCCCGGAAAATGCTGATTCAGTTGATTCAGTCTGCACTCGGGGACCCAAGGAGAGTAAGGTGGGGTATGTGAATATGTACCTCTACTTATACAAATGACAAATAAAGCCCTCATGCCATTTAATCATCTGAATAAGCAGTTGGAATGTGAATCGGACTGAAACACGGTGGCACCGTGTGACGTTATCACTGACATTTCTCCTATATTAATTTCCCAAGAAACCAGTTGTACCATGACTAATATTGCTAAATGAAAATGAGCAGAGACTCATCACCTTGTGCTGAGGCTAAGTTAATTAAGTGATGGGAATAATTACGGATTTCTGCAAAGCTTGTTTTACATGCATGCCTTTCTTCTGCCATGTGGAACACGGTGATGTAAATACGTAAATTCTCACGGATGGTAACGGCCCAGAATTTCCTACTGAGTAATAAAATTATGCGTAACTTTGTTTAGTGTTGTGTATGTAGGTATAAAATGTATGAGCAGGTAAGCTACAGAGCCTGAAACAAGGTGGGAGTCTTCCTCGACTCTCAGCCTTCCTCCTCGTTGTCAGACTTCCTGTCCTTCAGTGGCCCCTGTGCCTGGATCCTCAACACGAGAGGAAACATCTGTGTTTGTGGCCCAGCTGGTTGGGACTGTGTGCCTGCTGCTGCCAGAGGGATGTCGCTCTTGGTTTCTTGAGCACGGTCTTGGTTGCTTCAGGGACGCTGACTGTGCCTACACTGTGACTGCCTAAGCTGACTGTCACCTGTACGTGTGTCTCAGGGAGAGCGTGACGGGGTCAGAGCAAAGACCGTGTCCCCATGGCAACGAAGGCAGTGTCGTAATTCACAAGGACCGCGCTATACGTCGCTCACAAGTCTAAGACCCATATCTAGATTCGGTTTAATTTTTCCCGCCTTCTTTTACGGGTCTCCTTACAGATTTAGACAGCCCCCACTTTCCAGACAGCTTGGCGGTGGATGTTGCTCCTGCAGATCATGCCTTGCTGTGCAGTAACAGCCGAGTAAAAGCCAAAGGTTACTTCTCACCGGGGGCCCGAATGTTTACATTACTCACTGCCTGACGCCACTCTGGTTTGCTGCCTAACGCACGTCCATTTCATCGTGATCTCTGGTAGGGATCGCTGTTGTGGCTAATAATCAGCTTTCCTTTGAGGTTTTTTTCCCCAAGAAGGGAAGTCTGCTTTGATTTCAGACACCCAAACCCTGCTTTAGACCATTTTGTTTTTCAAGGGAACCATTTTGAAATTTGTTTCTAAACGTACAATGGCAGCAGACCTCTTCAGAAACTCGTTCCTTGAGAAATATATATGACGGATGAAAATCCATTTGGAGAATCCTGAATCGTGAAAATATAAGTTATATGCAATTTTAGGGAACCTAAACTGACTCAAGAGCACATGTCATATGGAAATTAGTGGTTGGATAAGGTCCAGAGCTTTTAGAAATCCCCCCTTTCCGGATAAATTAAATTGAATAGAGTGAATATTTACAGGGGAGACACTACATTTGAGAAACTGTGCACAGATAATGGGCTTTGCCTTAAAATAGACTCAATAAAAACATCATGTGTCATATTCATGGAAAGTCCAAACGTGTAGACTGATATTCCTTTGTTGTTGAGTGTTTCGGCTGGGGCTGTTTTTATGGGCCAGTCTTTACTGCTGCTTTGGTCACATGACCAGACAGTTGGCTTCAGATGGTGATGTGACGTAGCCCCGTGGTGTAGCCCATGGCATGTGGATACTCGGCCACTAACTCTTTTATACATTCTTCTCTATCTTTCTGGAAGCTGGCGGGTGGCCTCATCCTGGGCGTGGCGCTCTGGCTTCGACATGACAACCAGACCAGCAAACTCCTGATGCTGCAGCTCGGAGACCAGCAGGCGCCCAGCACCTTCTACATAAGTAAACAACCGCTTCCGGCCTTATCGCCATGACAACACCTTTCTGTAAACTATCGACGTCATCTCCAACCTAACTTTTTGACTTTTTTTATACAGTGGTACCTCAGTTCTCGAACTCATTAGAACTCAAATTTCTTAAAAGTCGAACCAACCAGTTCGAAAAAAAATGACCTAGAACTTGATCTGAATCTCAGAAGTCGAACCGTGATAAGATAAGATAACTTGTGCACACGGGGAAATGAGTCAAGCGGCACGTCTCTCAGCGGAAACAAAGGGTAACGCTTCAGTCTCCGCCTCGCATTCGCTGTGATAGCATCGTTTGTTGATACAGCATTTTTTATTGAAAATACTGTATCAGGTAATACACTGTACTTTATATCATTTTGGTAGCCATTGCTCACCGAAATGTTACGCAATTTGCGATTTGCGAACAAATTAACAAATTCAGATTAATAATAAAAATAAACAATGGACCGCATGGCATAGTCTAGTGTTGGCGCAGTGTTGGGGTATGGCTTTGGGTTGTCACGATCTACCGAGCCGGGACCGGGGAAGCAGGGACAGGACTCAAGCAATCGGGAAACACGGGGTTTAATTGAGAACAGGCAGAACAACACAATGACGTTACAATGACCGGACTGGGGAAACAAACTGAAACGCGGACTAAATACAGAGGACTAATGACAACAACCAGAAACAGCTGATCAGACGGGGATTCCACACGAGGTTAATGAGGGAACGTGGCACACATGGAAGGAGCGGACGATCGGGGCAGGGGTACATTCTTTATCGTTTTGGAAACCATTAAGGAAAAATGCTCTTCTTGTTTTATCCTGTTCATTTTGTGTTTAAATGCTAAGAAAAACGATTGCCTGAAACTATTACTCAGCTCTTAAAGAGACTGAAAGGCTGTGCAGGCAATCGCCGCCTGAGGACTTTTATGTGTCTGTTTACAGCCTGGAAAGTTGTCTGGTAAGTAAATAAGTAAGGAAGGGGGATGTGTGACCCCCCCGATGACCAGGGGTTTGTGGGGGGGGGGGGGACTACATCCGGATCATGTGACCCACCTTCCTGGGGTCACATCGGCAGACTGCTCACAGCTACAGGGAAGGCAGTTGCCTTTTTAACCCTTTCCTTTCAGTATACAAAGACAGTGCTTGTGGTCTAGTCCCCATGGACACCTCCTAGCCCGTTCAGGGTATTTTCTCCCGTTTCTCTGAAGAGACACCTTAACGTCCAGTTGTTTACCAAAGCTTTACATTCTTTATTTTATTGGTGTTCTTTTGGCATCTCTCCCAGTTATCCCTGTGCTCCCAAACCCGGCATAGTAAACGGCCCATGTGCATTGGTTATGGGAACCTACATCCCAGATGCACCGGGGCGGAGGGAAGCTCACCAGCCTGGCCTGATACCAGCTGGCTGCTGCCTCCTCCCTCTACCACAAGCTGACAGCCCAGAACATCTGAGAAGGTCCCAGAACTCCTCGACCGCAGACTGCAGGGTTCTTGGGTCACAGAGCTCTGCACTGCAGATGCGTCTTTGCAGTGTTCAAATTTACACATGAGTAGTGAGGGCTTCAAAGAATCATATGCACTGTATATAGGTACATTAGGAGTTTTATTCCAGCATTCACCAAAGGGTGAATTTTATTGGGCTCCTTTGAATAGACGGGCCTCCATGAGATGAAGACAGAGAGAGTAGCGATGCGTCTGAGATGCTGGCAGGATGTAAACAGTCAGAATGCATCTACAGATGGGCGGAGGGTGAGAAAGAATGGGGGCGTTTGGACAGTGAAAGGCTGCCTGCATCTTCAGCTATGAGCGTCTGGTGGGGGGAGGGGGGTGGTCCAGGGCGGAGGGTGCTGCTGATAGGTCATCACACCCTTCTGCTCCAGACTACAGGACAGCTCTGGTTTGTTTAAAATTATACTCATTCAGTGCAGTAAAATAATCACACTGGCATGTTACAGTGATGGCATTTTCAGCAAGAATGCTTTAAAATTTGTGCAAAGAGTAGAAAATCACTTAATAGACTTCACAGTCTAACCAATGATCATAAAAATTATACGATTTTTCATAATTTTTTCCATTTGTTGGGCTTGGACATCTGATTTTATGGGTTCGTAAGAATGAGCCATATACTGTATGTGTATATTACACTCAGTTATCAATACATAACTTTTTGACATTTATAAAGTACTGTGGAAAAATCTTAGGCAAAGCAAATGAAAGCTATGTATTTGTGTAGTAAATGTATATTTGCTCAGAACAAAAAACAGAATTTAACTTTATAACACATGCAAATTAACAAGAAAAATGATCAAGAATTTCCTCTGTTCTCCAAAAAGTTACTGATATCTAGTTGAAGGATCAGATAATCACCCCCCAAACTTCTCCTCAGGGACAACTCAGCCATTCTGTGTATCTGTCAAATTTCACCACCAGCTCACGTAATTAATTAAATTAATTAATTAATTTAGTTTAAAAAGTAAATGAGATGCTGATTACTGATATGGGTATGCTAATGGTTGAGCCAAAAAATGCACGTGTGTTTTGGATGGTAGCTGCAATTTTAGCAGAAGATTTGAAATGATTCGAAAAGCTGACACACTTTGACAGGCAAAATATCATAGTTTCACACCAACATGAAGATCATTAAACATCGTTTTCTTTGACTGCCTAAGACAGGGGTCTAACACTCCAGTCCTCAAGGGCTGCAGCCCTGTGTAGTTTAGTTCTTTCTCTTTTCCACCACAAATGATTCAGCTGAAGAGCTGTGTGGTAATTAGCATAAGGAGTTGAATCAGGTGTGTTAAATAAGGGTGAACCAAAAACCGTGTAGGGCTCCGGCTCCCCAGGACTGGAGTTTGAGACCTCTGGCCTAAGACGTTGGAACAGTAGTATATATATATATACATGTACGTGTAACGTATTATATATGTATCTTATAGTGTGTGTATTTGTGTGTATATGAGGCAAAGTATCACACATCAGTCAGTCTAGCAGCAGTCATTATTCATGGGGTGGGGGGGTGGGGGGGTGGCTGGGTGAGGTAGGGAGTCATCAGTAGTTTCCTTCCTACTCTCCCCCCCAGTACAGACAATTGGTCTCTGTTATCAGTGTCCATCTCGTGTGCCATCAGTGTGCCAGAAAGACCACACACCTACACTCCCTAAATAGTCCCGTAACCCTAGCCAATGGGGGGGAGGGGGGCTGCAGGTTGTTTGTGAAAGAGAGGAAATGTCTGTTATTGACCCTCAGCTGCCCCCCTCCCCCCCAGCTACTGTAGTGTGACAAAAGGCCGGAATGGGAATGAATGCAGCTTCTCAGGAAATGCCAGGAGGCCAACGCAGTTTCAGGCTGGGGGGACTGAGGCCTCTGCAGTCTATCTAAGCAGCAGAACAATGACAGAGTCATGTCAGTGTCATTCCTGTGCCCCCCACCCCCTATGGGGGGGCTGACGCAGCTCAGCGGGGTCCCAGGCCCCTGTGTCTTGGGGTTTGAAACAGTGGTCATACCCCAGTGGGTCCTGCGAGTGACCACGGAGGTCAGTGCTGCGGGTGACCACGGAGGTCAGTGCTGCGGGTGACCACGGAGGTCAGTGCTGCGAGTGACCACGGGTGACCACGGAGGTCAGTGCTGTCCCTTACAGTTGCAGGTCCCATAAAGCCTCGCACCCCGTAAAATCACACCATAAAAAAAATAACGGGGCTTAGGGAAGACATAGTTGGGCCAGAGCAACTATGTCTATTCCGAAACATTCCTAGTCAAGCAAGCTTTTAGAGATCTCAGAGATCATCAAGATAGATTAAATCATTTTAAGGGGTACCTGAGTGATTCTGCATAGTACTGTTGCAAATTTGATGTGCCGTAGTCACACACAGACTGTGGTACGGCGCTCCTACACAGGGCTGAGATACCTGGCTAGCTGCACCGTTATAACCAACAACATAGCAGACAACCTGCAAATCTGCCATCTGCGTTGCTGTGTGACCTGTAAACCATGCCCACTGTTTTGGTTACATCTACTAGTGTTTGTTTCCATGCTTAGTTACCACAGTTTTTGCTTGAAGTCCATTATTATTAAAGGAAAATATTCCATGGCACTCTGTAAAAATGATTCATTGAATCATTGAAACAGAATGTCCCTGTGGATGGAAATGAAATGAATGCATTGGCTTCTATTTTCCATCTCTGACATGTAATTAAAAAATTCGCTGGCATACAGTAATACAGTAGTTTCCTTTTCTTGTCATAGCACCCTGTAGACGTTTCCTGCTTCCGGCTTGCAGCCTCTGTTTTTAGCAGCTCTTGTACAGCCCCTCTGTGTCTCCCTCGCCTTCCTAACAACAGGCCGTATGCAGTATAAGCAGGAATGCAAGTATGTTGCCGTTCATCCTCCAAGCTGGTCTGCAGGAAAATAAGGTGATGTCAGATTACTTAAATATTTTAAAGAAACAATGGCCCACTTCCCTGACCAGGATAAGTGGTTAGAAGATGTATGGATGTATGGATGGATGGATGGATGGATGGATGGATGGATGGATGCAAATATTATGTAGCCTGTTCTGCAGCCTGTGTCTAGGCCCCCATCACCTTCTGCTCTGGGTCACAGTACCTCAACAACATAACAAGAAGACCATTTCCTTGTGTTCACTAAAATTATATATCCAGCATAAAATGGAGCAAATGTCAATGGGATAAATGGAACAGATGCTACTTAGCCAACTAACATAAGATCCACTTCTAAAGACACTAAACTCCTGATAGTTACTGCAAAAGAGTTTTCTAGCACTGAAGTACCACTAAGGAATGCAACAATCTTTTTTTTTTTACACACTACACGGGTCTGTAAAAGAGCAGCTGAATGACAGTTTGCTTTTGTGTGAAGAAGCTGCTGCTTCAGAGACACACAGCCTTACAGCAGCAGTAAAATGTGACAATGCGATTGTACCCCTACAATCACTGGAAAACAAGGATCACTGCAACTGAAGAGCAGATATATTTTTGGAAATTTGACAGTAGTTCTTCATTGGGTTACATGAGTGAGTTTTTGTCTCCAATACTGTGACATATGATGTGGGAGCCTGACATTAAGTCATTGGCAGTCTCATCTCAAAACGACGAGAAATGAGTTTTGGAAATTTTCTCTTCAATTGTCTATTAACATCATCACTCAGAAGACAAACTCTGTCCATTATGTCCCTCTGGGAACTTGGAACTTGGGGTGGACCCCGAGCCCCCCCCTCCTCCCCACAGGGGACACCCCGATGAGGTGTGCATGACCCCGAGACCAGCATTTGTTTGGTTTGATAACCATGTGACGTTAGAGGTCACTTGCAGCGAGTGTACATGTCAGCGTGAGCAAGATATTCAATGCCACAGCAAACTTTCAGGATGCTGGGAAACGTACTGGGCTGGTATTTTTTAAAGTAAACACCCAGGCGTATCAAATATAGACTCTGTGGCCCGTTATAGCTGAGGTTACTCATCACGCATCTGCCTCACGCCCTGGCTAAGTAGAGGCAGCAGACGGCAGCCCTTCATTACTTTCTGTTTCAAGTGGTTTTCGTGAGTGTGCCACCCAGCTAAAATGGACTTTTTTAGGTTTTAAAATGAATCTGCTCCTGCCAGATTGAAGCCAAAGGGCGGCACTTTCCATAAATACCAGTAAACCTCAGTCTTACCATGGGAACGTAGGTCAGCAGATGCTACGCAGGACCAAACGTTTGCTGCTGCCGCTGAAGGTGGCAGGAACTTGTTTATGCTCGATAGAAAGTAGAAAGAGTGAGAGTGAAGGACAGCATACAGAAGAAGCAGAGAAGGCCAGTGAAATCAGGGAAGATTCAGTCAGGTGACAAACCTGACATTGATGAGAGCTAATGCGTAAGAAACAGGAGGCAATACAAATATATAAAGAAATAATCCCCATTCAATAAGGGGGGGAGCTTCAACTGGTTCTTTTAGTGAGCATTCAGCAAGTGAGCATTCAGTGTTCCTTTACTGAACATTCAGTGAGCCTTTAGTGAGTATTCAGTGAGCATTTAGTGAGTATTCAGTGAGCCTTTAGTGAGTATTCAGTGTGTTTAGTGAGTATTCAGTGAGCCTTTAGTGAGTATTCAGTCAGCATTTAGTGAGTATTCAGTGAGCCTTTAGTAAGTATTCAGTGAGTGTTTAGTGAGTATTCAGTGAGCCTTTAGTGAGTATTCAGTGAGCCTTTAGTGAGTATTCAGTGAGCCTTTAGTAAGTATTCAGTGAGTGTTTAGTGAGTATTCAGTGAGCCTTTAGTGAGTATTCAGTGAGTGTTTAGTGAGTATTCAGTGAGCCTTTAGTGAGTATTCAGTGAGTGTTTAGTGAGTATTCAGTGAGCCTTTAGTGAGTATTCAGTGAGCCTTTAGCGTTACACTCGTCCCCTCTATTTACTGGCCTCACCCGACACCTGTTTTTCCTATCTGTCACTCGTGTGCCCTCCTGCGTGTGAGTGTTCAGTGAGCGTTCACCAAGTGTTCAGTGAGCCTTTAGTGAGCACTCAGTGAGCGTTTAGCGTTATACTCATCCCCTCTATTTATTGCCCTTGCCGGTTGGCTGTTTTTCCTATCTGTCACTCGTGTGCCCTCCTGCGTGTGAGTATTCAGTGACCCCTGTGGAGCTTTTCTTAGGCCTTCGAGGAGGTAGAGTACAAGCTGAGGCCAGGTTGTTGTTTGAAAAATCAAAATGGAACCCCCCCCCCCCCACACACACACACACAGCCTGCATCATGCTGGCCCTCTTCAGCCCTCTTCTTGTGCATTCCGGGACGGGAGCCGGAGCTGCAGCCTCATCTGTTTATGTTTAGCATCTGCAGGATGAGCCTGGCCTTCGGTCACCATGGTGATGGCTTTAGATTCGGTGGGGAAGCAATCTGCCTCAGTCCCTGGAAGTGGCCCATTTTTGCGTTCCTACGCAGACACTCCTATTTGGTTTGGAGGGCGCCCCCTGCAGGCCCTGACCCCTGACTCCAGGAGATGGTGGCCTAGGGCTGGGGCAGGGGGCTGGGGATGGTCATCTGACACACTGATCCCCCCCTCCCTCCGTTTGCGTGCCCTTCCCATCTTATGCTTGTTTCCTCCTGAAGGCCAAAGACATGTGGTTTGGTTAGCTGGTGTCTCCAAATTGTGTGTAGCCCACGTGTGTGTAGGTTATGTATATATTACATTGTATGGCCCAAATGGCCCCACAATGTGATAAAAAAAATGTTATTTTGACCGCCTGGGGATCACCTTTTCAGGCCCCACAAGGTGAAACTCATTTCGATAAAACTTTATGACTGCAATCAAAAAACTAAACATGCCAATAGTCCTGTATTTTGTTTGGTTACTTATGTTTAAGGTTAGGGCTGGGTAGGGGTTAAGGTTGTCACTGTTAGGTTTAGGGTTTTGCCCATAGAAATGAATGGACGGTGTGTGTGTGTCTGTGTGTGTGTGTGTGTGTGTGTCTGTGTGGGTGGGTGGGTGTAGGCGTGGGCCCATGCCCTGCGATGGACTGGCATCCCATCCAAGCTATACCCCATCCTCATAAAGAAGATGGATGGATGGATGGATGGATGGACGGTTCTTTTTTGACAGGAATCTGAGTTCAAAGCTGTTTCCTGATGCCAGACCTGACTGGCTTGTGGATCATCTCACCCACAGGGTGCTGTGACTGTGAACATGATGTTGTTGGTTCAAATCCCAGGATCAGCAGAATGATTTCACCAATGGCTTCTTATCGCCAGTTATTCCAGTGACTAGCTGACCCTACATTCTTCAAAATTAATGTCTCTTTAGATAAAAACCTTAACTAGTTTAATGTCGTGTTTAGTGGGGTGTTAGTCTGTTGTGTAGCTCACCTTGCCGGTGTTTTAAGCCCCCACTCGCTCTCATTCTTACCTATTACTGTTAAGAGCTGTGGATATTTATGGGCTTCTGTCCGTGTAGCTGGAGGCAGAGTGTATATACAGTAGTGTGTGGAACACAGAAGAACCATTGTGTAGATAAAGATGGGGTCTCCTGGCAGCAGAGGTGAGAGAAATAATGAATTAGCAAGAGGAATACCAGGGGGTCAAGGGATATATGAAGAAAGCCTGGAGGAGGCACCAGACTGCTTGGAGGGGCAGCAATTTCCGTAGTTTTGAATTCATACATATGTTAGCAAGATGACTCTTTTTTTCATCGCCATCTAGTGGCAAGTAGTGAACATTGCATCAATGCTATTTTATCCATTTCCTAGACGTGATTTTTTTCTCTCTCTCTCATCGCCATCTAGTGGCAGATGCTGATTATTGCATAAAATTCTATTTTACCCTTCCAGTAAAAAAATAAGTCTCTTTTGACTACAAAATCTTGAAGGTTGTGGGATTTTAATGGGAGTGGGGAGCTGGATCATGTGACCCTGTTTCTCAGACGACCCTTTCATTTACAGGCATCTACATCCTGATCTCTGTGGGTGCTGTCATGATGTTCGTGGGCTTCCTCGGTTGTTACGGTGCCATTCAGGAATCGCAGTGCCTTCTGGGAACGGTGAGGCATGTACTGTACTGTTGACATAGCTCAAGTTCAGTTTTGCCTGAGCCAGACCATAACTGATTAGAAGTATTATTACTGTTTATTATTATTATTATTATTATTATTATTACTGTTTGATTATAAGTATTATTAACATATAATTATTAGCATTGGTAACACTTAAGGCTATGCTTTTAGTCATTTATAAACACATTGATTACAAATAATAATGCATTCACAAAGCATTATAAATATGGCTATAACTAGATAGCACTATAGATACCTTTATAACGCATTATAATGGTCGGTATAAGCATTAACGATGCTTTGTACTGCATTATAAAGGTATCTATAGTGCATTATGGATGAGAGGTTCATGGAGCTTTCATAATGCATAATAAATATGGATATAATGTGTTATGCCTTTTTATAAATATTTGTAGCCATGTTTATAATGCGTCACCAATGCATTGCAATGCATTATGAATGTTAATTCATAGCATTCAGCTTGTACTCTAGCTCCTAGAAGTCCTTACTAAAATAACTAAAAATATGGCCTTGAGTAAAGAGTCATCGAAGCTTTTGTGCCGTAATGAGCCCCTTGTATGCTATACCTTTGATGTAGCTCAGATTCAGTCTCTCCTGAGCGTTTGTCCCTCGTCCTCCCTGTCCCCTGTCTCTGTCCCATGTCGTCACCATCCCCTCTCGCTCTTTCAGTTCTTCACCTGTTTAGTGATCCTGTTTGCATGTGAGGTGGCCGCCGGGATCTGGGGCTACATGAATCGTGAGACGGTGAGCAACAGAGAGCTCGTCACCTTTTTCGAGAAGGTCACAGTAGGTCATGTGACAGACAGTCAGCTGATGCACGGTCTCTCCTCCCTACTGTCCCGCTCAGATCGCCAAGGAGCTCATCACCTTCTATGACACCGCTTACGACCAAAACATCATGAGCAACAATAAGAACCAGGCTGCCTCCACTGTGTTGAAAGTCTTCCATGAGACGGTAGGTCACTGGTCACTGGTCACTGATCACACACGAGGCAGTGAAAGGTCTCCAAGTAAACTGGCAGCTGAAATGCAGTGCAGCACAGACTCAGGAAAAAGATGGCCGGTTCTTACTTGCCCATGCAATTGGCAAAGTAATAAGAAGAATACTTTTATTCTAATAATAATAATAATAATAATACATTTTGTTTATATCTATGAAGTTTTTATTTGAAATAATAACAAATAATCATGATATATTCCATCATAATAGTTAATCATGAACAATGCACTGGTTCTGCTGATTTGTGTATTTTCAAAAAAATAAAAAGGTAAAATCTTGAAAGTCTATTATATCTTTCATAGGACATGAAAATAATCATTAAAAATGGCCACTGCCAACATTGCAAGGTTGCATTTGCGTCCCTCCCCCCAGAAAATAATCACCAAACAGACCTGATATAACAGATTGCATAGATTTTAGAGAGATTCATAGCCCGTGTTGCTTAACTTGCTTTTTAATAGCTTTAATAGCTTTTTAATTTTTACAGTGGTCAATATGTAATGTCTAGTCAAAATGGCAGATTAAACTTTTATTGTATGTACAGTATCCCCTAAACCCATCTGCAGGAGTCCCCATAGCTTGGCTGGACATTACATCCTGCCCGCTGTTGCTGCAGATGTTTGGGCGATCAGTCCAGTGATCCTCCCTAACACCTCTCTTTCAGCTGGAATGCTGTGGGAAGGGGGATCTGAAAAACCTCTTCACTCAGTTGGCCCCGGACCTTTGCCCTCTCACCACCCCTGGCAAGCTGGAGCTCACAAAGGTCAGTGAGCATCTGCTCTGGGTTTTTACTGCTTGTTCCCTCCCTTGAGTCAGAGATCTGTTAATAGCAGAAAGAAGAAATATGTGATGTCTGGCAGGAAGTGTGAGTTCATACCCAGGAAACCCTGCTGGCATAGTAAATGGGTAAAACAGCAGGGTGATATAGCTGTACTGATAAAATGAATGAATGACTGAAGTTTTTCCCTCCCTTTTCAAAATCAGAAAGCTTCTGCCTTGTCTATTATATCTGAGAAACTTGTCTTTGCATCCAGAATTGCCATAGCCAAGTGAAGGAACTCTTCGATGAAAAGCTGTACTTAGTTGGTATCGCCGCCCTGGTGGTAGCCGTCATTATGGCAAGTATCCATGCACGGGGCTATGGGCCAGGGTGTGGTGCCCTAAATGGTGTCATGCATGGCATATGACCTGCTAGCCAGGCCTGGATTTATTACTTGAGACTGATGTCTAACCATCTAACTTTTAATCTCTAGATCTTCGAGATGATCCTCAGCATGGTGCTGTGCTGTGCCATTCGCAACAACCCTGGGTACTAAACCGCTGTGGGAGGGGCCTTGAGCTCATGACCACCCGATGCACCAGCCAATAGCAAAATATCTGTTTGGTTTTGTATTTCCTGTCACTTTTAAATGCAGTTACTTCAGAAAAAAATAATGTATTTTTTAAAGTTACACCAACAGTGTTGGGTAGTCACAGCTAAAATGTCTGTACTGTATCCAGTTAAAATCACACAAATGCACACCTTTTATTACTTTTGTACTTCCTTGCATTATCTGATACATGTTACTTCGTAAGTGCCAAGGGTCACATGACTTTGCTGAGCTTCCCATGATCTGCTGTATAAACTGTATATATTTGCAGTATTTTATCAGTGACAAAAGTGGATGCTTTGTCATTTTTTCCAGAACTTCTTTGGTATATCTTGTTTGAGTTGAGACGGTTCAGTGAGCAGTGGCGTGTTATCTAAATCCAGTGCTGCATCCCAGGTTCAGGAGCTGAGGGCTCCAATTTCCATACAAAAAAAAAAAATCCCCATCACTGTATGTACTACACTTCCCAGCAATCTCAGGGCTATGGTAAACCCCTCCCCTTTTACAGGTGCATCCACCAATGAAGTGATTCCCATCCACCACCACCAAGGAAGCCACTCCCACCTCCACCCTAACATACTTAAACCACCAATTAAGCCACTTACACACACCTCCACCCTGGCAGAGTCACGCCCACCAGTAAGGCCACTCCCACCGACACCCTAACAAAGCTGCCGTCCACTACGGACAGAATTCGCCTTCATGCATAAACAAAGACCGATGTAACCTACACATTGTGGGTTCTTGCCGTACACAGACTGTATATCATATATTGTTCAGCCTAGGCAAATAACAAGAATTTTTAATTTCTTTTTTTTAATGGTGCTGGGCCGTTCTCTCCTGTTCCTGCGTGAAACTTTTCCTTCCACAAAAACACTAATTTGGTAGCTGTCCTGGTGTGTCTCCTTCACCATGTGCTTGGCATGAGCCATGCCATGGAAAGGCCTGAGCTGACGAGGCAGGTGGAGACATGCATCTGCCCTCTAGAGCAAGGTTCCTCAACCCAGTCCTCGGGGACCACCAGACGATCCACGTTTTTGCTCTCTCCCACTTGGCAGGGAATTGGGAGAGAGCAAAAACGTGGACCGTCTGGTGGTCCCTGAGGACCGGGTTGAGAAACCCTGCTCTAGAGCACACTATTGCTGCTCATTAGCACACGGCAGCACCAGCAGAAACCCTGGATATGAATTCACACCACTAGGGGGAGCCTTTGCCAAACATTGCATGTTGATCACGACATATCTGCAGTGTACCTTTGTATGGGTTGTAATGTACAAATTTATTCCCATCCTCAAACGTGCCATTTGTAATCCTGTGTGTAATTCGGCTGTAACAGCCTACTGCCAACATGTCCTGTCAACACATTCACATATTTACGGTGTCTTTCTAACCTGTACAGCTATCTCTATATATACTGTAATTGTACCAATTAATATGTAAAGGACATGCTAGCTTTTTTGTTAATTTCTGGTACTTTGTTAAAGCAGAATGTGTGGATGGGATCTGAATCAGGCTGAGCACAGGAGGCTTGAAGATGCTCAGTAAATGATTGGTCAGTGGTTGTTTTCAGCTTGTTGAAACAGTTGTTTTAAGATAAGAAAGGTTGAGAACATTGTTATTATTATTATTATTTTATTATTATTATTATTATTATTATTATTACCTTTTTCAGTTCTAATTCTTTTTAAATAATTTGTGTTTTTTTTTTCAGAACAGGTATAAACACGTTCGCTATCCTTTTAAAGAAGTTATATATGTTCGTCCTTTCTAGGATTTATTGGGTCAACAAAAAAAAAAAAGTGTAGAGAATTGGGAACTGTTAACGCTTCCCAGTAATCCAGCAGGAGAGGAGATTCAGAAAGTTAATCTGGTTTGCAGCGGCGCCATCACCAGTGAAAGGCCTGTTATTTACATTCCATCTCCGAATGTGTGACACGTTCCCAGGATGTCCGCTCTCCTGTGCTATTCGGCGCTTTCCCCTCGTTGCTGAAATTCCTGACGCGGTTTAACTCTATCTCTCCTGTACTGCGTGCTTAATGACCCCAGGGCTGATGTACCTGCTCCTGTGCTGTACACTGTGTTACTGTGCTCTGTGCCTCGCCCCGCATTAAAGGCCCTCGTGCCCCCAGTCTCGTGTCATGTGTCCCTCCGACCCTCATCGCCACTTCCTGTCCCACCCAGACAGCAGCACCTGGACCAGCTGGCAGTTTGCTTCTCACACATCTTAGTGACTCACCCCCCCTCACGTCAGCTCCCACCCCCTGTGTGACACCTATACAGTCTAACATGCCCCCCCCCCCATATGCCGCTGCCTGATCCCGCTGCACGCGTATCACTGCAGATCCCAACAAGCAAAGAGCTTCCTCTATATTCCTTCTACCAGGGGTCAGCAACATGGTCACCAACATGGTGCCCGCTGGCACCAGGATGCCCCCAAGGACCACATGAGTCGCCCGCGGACCAGTTCTAAAAATAGCACAACTCACCAGTGAGCAGCATCTAAAATTTAATTTTATCCTGTTGCTATTCTTCTTTAATTACATTTGCATTTATATAGATTTGAAAATGACAATATCTATTTAAAACATGTTTATTATATATGAAGTTTAGGATCTAAACTTAAACTGGTAGCCCTTCGTATGGCTCAGTACCCATGAAGTAGCTCTCAGTTTCAAAAAGGTTGGTGACCCCTGCCTTATACAATATTTGTTCTCTAATAAACATGGTCAGATCCGTGATGTCATTCCTCATTTCTCTGATGCTCTGAAGGTGCCAGCAGGACATATGGGGCTAAGGGATTGTACTCATTACCACAGAATTTTGTGGTTTGGGGGACTGTATTTGTGAACCTCTGACACGGTACTTGTTGGGGACTGAAGTCTGTAAACTATTCCGGTGTCTGCAACTGTAATAGATATGCATGACGAGGACACCGATTTTGGTGAATCTCCAATGGTATGTTGTGGGCAGCATGACGGCTGCAGTATGGACTTCCAGGGTTTGACTTCTGTCACGACCCCAGTGTGTGGAGGTCACCTGTTCTCCCCGAGTTCACATGGGTTTACTTTGATAGTCCAGGAATGCTATATAGGCAAATTGCTTTAGTATGTGTATCTTCCCAATGAAGAAAGTTCTGGCCTTGTTCCCTGTGCTTCCTGGAACAGGGTCTATGGACCAACTCCAGGTCTTGTCACAACCTGCATTAGATTAGGCAGTTCTAGAGAAGTGATCCAATACCGGACCCTTTATTGCTCTCCTCAGCAGACATTGAAAATTACTGCAGGCTCACACAACGCAAAACATTAACTAAAATGAACCTTTAGCAAAAAAAAAAAAATGGTTTGTTACTTTCACCTTGGTGATAAGGGTATACAGTACTCTTTTCAAATAACCACAATTACTCACCAATGTCCCCTGATGATACGACAATGCTTGCTGCAAGTTGCATTCTTTTGCAGGTTTGACGGCAGGTAGCGATGATTCACTCTGGATTGAGCGACTAAACCAGGGATACAGGTTTCCCTGCGGGTGGAGCCTTGTGACTGGAGGCTGAGGCACCGTCAGGCCCCTCTGCAGGACATACTCACCTCCAGGCTTGGGACTGACGGTGCCTCCCATCCCCAAGGGTGCAACCTGTCTACTCATGTCAAAGGAGTAAGTGCAACTCCCAGCCACCCAGCTCACAAAACCGGTTCTCAGGAACTCCCAGAGAAGCTCTCCTGGCCTGTGTTCATGTGCTGCGAAGAAATATCTTGTTAAAAGGTTAACACTGTTTAAGAGTCAAGAGTCCATCCCAAGGACACACCCCTAAAATGGGGTTAAAGGCGCAAACTATTATTTCTTGGCTCGTCAGGGATAATCACCCAGGTTACAGTCTGAACTTTCGAAGGTCGCAAATGCAGTTTTGGGCAGAGTGTGCCTCTGCAGGTTAGGATGCTACGAACAGGAGGTAACTGGTTCAAATCCCAAGGTCAGCAGAGTGATTTCCCCATTGGGCCCCTGAGCGAGGCCCTTAAGCCCCAACTGCCCCAGGCACAAGCTGACCCAAAAAAAAAAAATTTCACTTAGAAATGTAGACGATCTGATAGTCGGTCCACCCTAAATTTGAATCGCTTGACTTCTCAGGTTGAAATGGGTGGTGCCAGGCTGGGTGTGGCACTCAGCCAAGAAAACAAGTGTGTTTTGTTGTCTGCTGGTAGTCCGGCCGACTGTGTAGCATCAAAGGCACTAAGAGTGAGGACCCAAAGACTGAAGGAATGAGGGTCGCAGGAGGGACTGTGCTATTATTTTGGAAGAGGTACTGAATTTACTGGTGTAAATCTGTAAAGTATGCTGGATCGTTTGGTTCAATGAATCCCCACCCCCACCGTTATGAAACCATATACCTGATTCAGAGAACATTGCACAGCTTATTCATTCCGCACATGCTATTCTGATCCAGCATCATGAAACCGCTGCATTATATAGTGACAGTACACTGCAGGCTGGGTCTATGATTTTGCACCATGCCAGACCTATTCTGTGTAAGATTGGGAGTTGGGATATTGATACAGTAGTGCCAGAAAAGGGAGTGTGATGTGAGTATTATGGACCCAGGTCATGGTGGGAGTATTTTGGAGCTAGGTCAAGGATTGTGGTGGGAGTGTTATGGAGCCAGTTCAAGGAGCGTGGTGGGAGTATTTTTCAGTCACGTCACAGTGCATGGTGGGAGTATCATGACGCCAGGTCAGGGAGTGTGGTGGGAGTATTATGGAGCTAGGTCGGGTAGTGCGGTGGGAGTATTTTGGTGCAAGGTCAGGGAGTGTGGTGGGAGTATTTTGAAACCAGGTCAGGGAGCATGGTGGGAATATTAGGGAGCCAGGTCAGGGAGTGTGCTGGGAACGTTATGGGGCCAGGTCAAGGGAGTGTGATAGGACAATTTTGGAGCCTGGTTAGGGAGCGTGGTAAGAGTATTTTGGAGTCAGGTCACAGCACGTGGTGGGAGTATTATGAAGCCAGGTCAAGGAATGTAGTGTATTTTGGAGCCAGATAAGGGAGTGTGGTGGCAAGTGACAAATATCCATGTCAGTCGAGGGACAGTCACCTCTGTAACTCAAAGGTGTGTGTGTACATTATCCTCTGAAGTCCTGAGTCAACCAGAATGAATTCCATAGCACGTCCTGAAGAGAACACATGGCTGAGTGCGATAAACAGGTGCAGCGTGAAAATTTATTGGTACGAGTGCATGTGCGACAGCATGTGTGTGGCATGTGCAGCGGTATATGTACCTTTTCCCTGTACGTGTGCACGTGGGTGACAGTTTGCATGGATCCCCAACACAAAACTGACACAACCACCAACAGCACCTTTAGACGGGTCCATTTGGGAGAGAAAAACCTGATTAAGACATTACATTAAATTGTTCATGATACCAAGATGACAGTACATACACTTCTCTAAGTATTAAGATGATGTTTCCAAGCTGTAACCTTATTTATTTGCACAGCATGTAAGGGTTACATCCAGATTACATTCCAGGCACCACGCATGGGCTCCCAAACCCATTCACACGAAAATGTAGCTGCCGTATCAGTTACATGTCAGCTTGTACCATGATGGGGGGGGCAGGTACACAGATTACACACCCACTTTGGGCGCAGCAGAATCAGGGGAAAGACTGAGAGACATTAAGAATGTTGGTTTACTTTCTGGAATAGAATCTGCTCTGGCAGATAAAAGAATATAGGTGTGTAGAATTCCTGGGATTTTTTTTCCTTAAAACCATCATTATGGAGCCAGAAGAGGGAGGGTGATGGGGCCATTATGATTCTGTCAATCATCAATCATCCTAAGAAGAGTGAAGGTGCAAAGAGTGAAGCATGACAGCAGCTTTGCAGCTTCCAGGACACACTGACAGCATTCACAGGACTGAGCATTCACAGGACTCAGCATTCACAGGACTGACAGCATTCACAGGACTGACAGCATTCACAGGACTGACAGCATTCACAGGACTGACAGTATTCACAGGAAACTCCCGCGTTTTCTGACAACTCGGTTTCCTGCAGGAACAAACTGCAACATGTGCCGATGCGCTGGCTGGCGACATCCCAGCCAACTTGCAGGCATGCAGGGTGTCTCTGCTGAAGGGAGGCGTCACCAGGCGGCTGCGACTGGCTGGCCTGGCTGCCATACGGATGCATCTGCTTTGCGCCTATAGACAGGGTGGGGAGCCTCACAGAGACATGGGTGTTTTCTCAGCACCAACATGGTTTCTGTGTTAAAATGATAAACTACTTAGTCATCAGTCCGATGGTTTGAAGAACAAATCCATAACCGTGACAGAATGCCACATTGCTAAATAACTCATTCAAAAGCTTATCTGTAAATCAGTTATATAAAGTTGAAAGTTGATATACCGGATAGAACCCACTTTATTAGGTACACCAAGCTAGTACCGGATAGGACCAGCTTTATTAGGGATACCTCACGAGTAGGGTCTACTTTGTTAGGTACTCTTAGCTAGTTAGGTAGTACCAGATAGGACACACTTTTATCTCCGTAACTATTGCAATGGTAGACCAGTTGTATGTTCAGTGAGCCCTTTCTGCAAACCTCTGCTATCCTGAGCTGTTCTGAGCCTAACCTGCCATTCTCCTGTGACGTCTCTCAATAACAGGATGTTTTCACTCTCAGCAATGCTGCAGATGGATGCATTCTCTTCATCACGCAACTTTCTGTTACCTCTGGCAATGCAGTGTGCGAGAGTCCAGGAAAGTGGCTGTTCCTGAGTTGCTGGAGCCACTTTGCCTGGTGCCAACGGTCACATCACATTCAGAATCACTCAGATCACGCGCCTTAGCTGCTCTAATGTTACGCTAACGCTCACCCCTGTCTATGTGATTCTGTATATATGCAGCTACAGGTCTCCCTAATGCTAATAAGCACTGCTCATTTTTAGTGTGATTCAGAACTGAAAGCTTCACAATAAAACTGCTCCCTGTCTTAGATGGCTGAATTTGTTATGCCACAGTTAAAGAAACAGGGACCAGGTCAGAGGTTTATTTTGCTTGACCACAGCATGAAGGGAGGATTTATTTAGTCTTTCACGGTTGCTTTCTTGACAGCGTCAAAATACTACACGCAATTCTGCACTTTTAAAAAACTCTGATTAGTAAAACCAAACATCTGCTCCTGTCGTCATTGTCACGTCTAAACCCTTTGTTGAGTTACACCCACTGGCTCACCTGGAACCTGCCCACAGGTACTCAGCACATACCTTTACCATTTTGGCTGAATTTACGTGCTGTCTGGGCGTGGGCCTGTCTGACAGTATAACCCTAACCCTCAAATAGAGGCGACGACTGGAACATAAATATTGCTCAGAGGAACAGCTCCAAGCAACGGCCACCTGTTTCCATTCGTGAGCAACCAAGCCAGCATTCATGGTAAGGAGCATCTGACGATTCCTTCTTGTGGTTACGAGGGCTCTTATCAGCACTGTGCTGTCATGGGTGTTTTGCTCTTCAAATTTCTGGTTATTAATTAGGTTGTAACACTTTATAAATTAGTAATAGACAATGTTAAACAAGTTATAACACAGTTTTCTTTTTATTAATGAGCCTTATTGTAAAGTGGTCCTCAAATGTCTTTAGCAGAATCAGATACCAACTGCAGCAGATACAATTGTAGAAAGGTTTTGATTACAACTGTGTATTGGATTCATGGATGTAGCAGATGAATGGATGGATGGATGGATGTCAAGACGGATGCAAAAACGGTATCTTATGCTACTTTTGTAGAAGATAAGTGAAAGGCCACTTCACCAAAGCTGTCTGTTCCTGTGGTCTATTCAGACTCTGCATGCATACTGTATGTAGTGGATGTGAATTTTTCAGTAAGCCAATTTTTGTCTGTAGAAAGAAAATAGCTACAATACCAAACAACAGAAATGTATTCTTTCCATACTATAAAAAAGTATCTCATGAGAAGTGAACAAGCTATTTTTTGTGACATCTTGCACCTGTTCCAACAATTTTCTACGACTCAGTGCGAATTCCAAGATATCTGAGAGTCAGCGAAGGGTATTAGTGTGGGAACCGATAAGGCTGGCGTGGGTGTAGAGAAATTTTGGAAATGGATCCTTAAAAGAGGTACCAGCATTGCTTTTTGAGGAGGATGGTGGATGAGGAGAACATAGCCCCCCCCCCCCCCCCCAAATGTCCCTCTCACTCGACAATATCAGGAAGTAGGGAATGAAAGACTTTATTATTTATTTATTCATTATTATACCTAATCTACTGTACATTCCGATCTCTTCATTGATCTTTTTAAGTGTGTTACAAACAAAACAATGTTAATCATGTAACAGGGTGCAAACGGATGCCCTTCAAGGGGGGTGACAAGATTTTCTCCCTAAGTTAACAGGTGACATACAGCATCTGTGAAGTGGGTGGGGGGCACCTAAAATTCTACTGTTTTCAGAGCAACACCCTCAGCCCCACCCTGGCAGTGAATTGGAAAGCCAAGGTGCCACCCCCTTTAATAGCCAGGCTCCTCTCTGCCACGCCCCGTGATTCTGGGTCCAGCAGTTTCACACTCGCCTTCACACATGCCCAGGCAGCACGTTTACTTGTTCGACGGTGACTTTCACCAGTGATGATGTCACCAGCCACAACCCAGAGTCGGAGGTTAATGTTCTCACAAGAAAATTTGTGCATCATTACATCACTAGACCATCACCTTCCATGGGGGTCACCACGACTGTGCGGTAAAGCAGGTGTTGCGTATGGTATTTTACAACAAGGGCCTGTTTCACAAAGCAGGATTACTTGCTTAGCCAGATAACTTGCCAGATTTAAGGTAGTCTGGGCTAAAAGTAAGTTGATGAAAATAAGGTCTATTTAGCCCAGACTACCTTAAATCTGGCAAATTATCTGGCTAAACAAGTAATCCTGCTTTGTGAAACAGGCCCCAAAAATGCCTGTATAAAGGGCACAATGCAATTTGAAGCTGTATCAGGCACTGTAGACACAAGCAAATAAATAATTCATTCATGTAACATTATCATCACTGTGCCACAGCACATAATGAACAGCCCATTTAATTGAGTGTGACGCAGCCGTGCAGCCAGTTAGCTGAACGTGCAAAGGAAAGCATTGTAAGTGTTTGTTTGGAGAACAAATTACAAGGGAATTCCAGTTCACACCAATGTACCATGTGATTTTTTTAACAGAACTGGCCTATATTATTCAGCTACTAGCTATTCTGAACATAAACTATTAGTTGACTGGAAAGAAAAGCAAACTGGTTCAGTTAGCCCAAAATTCTCTGAAACATTTTATATGACAATTTCCAGAAATAGGTAACGTGCCCCAAACCTATCATGATCAGGTCAGATTAGGGTGGCGACCTAAACGTCATGATGGTAAGACATAAAGATCTGCAGGAGAGATGTTCCTTCAGGAAATCTTCATTTTAAGTTTCAGGATACAGGTTAATGTGCATGTGTTTGGGGAGGACAGACATTTTTATGTCACAATTGTGGGGGCGGGGGGGGGGGGATAATTGTGCAGACAGCAATGTGTTACAGTACATACAGCAGTGAGATATAGGACAGACAGCAGTGTGATACAGGACAGAACTCAGTGCGATGCGGGACAGACGGCAGTGTGATACAGGACAGACGGCAGTGTGATACAGGACAGACGGCATTGTGATACAGGACAGACGGCAGTGTGATACAGGACAGACGGCATTGTGATACAGAACAGACGGCGGTGTGATACAGGACAGACGGCATTGTGATACAGGACATAAGGCAGTGTGATACAGGACAGACGGCATTGTGATACAGGACAGACGGCAGTGTGATACAGGACAGACGGCAGTGTGATACAGGACAGACGGCATTGCGATACAGGACAGACGGCAGTGTGATACAGGACAGACGACAGTGTGATACAGGACAGACAGCACCACAGCATTGCAATGAGAAGTGACAATAAATATACAATAGACAGATGGCGCCTTGGGGGAAGATGTGCAAATAGCCACAGAGGAAGACGGTTCTGATAAAGAGCCTAAGTGGAACATGGGCAGTGGAACATAACACTGTCCAATAAAAACAGAGGCAGATGCCTGGTTGTTTAGCAACCTGATGGCTTGGAGGGGGAAACGGGTGAATTGGGTGGTGATGCACTGGTAGCGTTCTTGGGAGGGCAGGAGTGTGTGAGCTGGGTGGCTGGCTGGCATCACAGATGACGGACTCGGCCCTCTTCTGGCACCGAAGGAGGTAGATGGATTGTGGGTGAGGAAGATCAGCACAGTTAGAGGTCCTGAACAGTTAGGTTACTCGTGATGACTATAGGCTTATTATAATATTCAATAAGCTTAACTAGAAGAGGGAACTAACCATTGGAGATGTAGATTTAATATATGAGGCTTGTGTTCCTGTGTGCATGAAAGTATATAATTTTATCAGATGTGTCTATAGCAGGCCTGGGTAATTATTCAAACAGGGCTGTGTTTACTGTTTACTCTCATGACTCATGGAAGCTGCGACAAAAGACTTGGTCTTTGAATGCTGTTATGGAAGTAGCAATTATTTATGTAGTTATCCATTTCACAAATGACAGTTATTTGTGATCCCTCTGTGACACATAACAGCTAGTCATTTCATAATTTATGGACCTATTGATTGTCGGGTAAAAGCTAGAAAAGTCATAAACGATCATGTTTAATTCATAAGCAACCAGGGATATTTAATGATGGGAAAAACGTTTGTTGGGGTCGCACAAGGAATAATAATAATAATAATAATAATAATAACAATAAATAATAATAATAATAATAATAATAATAATAACAACAACAAAAATAATAACAATAAGGTTCCAATGCACTACGTGCTTTGGACCCTTAATAAACAATAGAGATTCAGCAACTACTGTATACTGCTTGGACAGCTATATTCTCTTGACTATTACAGAGAATACCGGGATAGATCCAACCTGAATCCCCGCCCAGCTTTAGTCACCAGCATACAGACCGACGCGCATTTAATAGCAAAACGGAGCCGTGCGTAACAGTCCTGTGGGGACGTCTTACTGTGCTGGTGAAAAGAAATCAGACCTTCAAACAGCACTTCCATATCTTGGTGAAAAGACGGAAAACTTGGAAATTCAGCGGAGCTTAAACTTTTAAAAGTGCTTTTTGTAAGCAGGGAGTCTGCACTGCTAGACCGGAGTGTCGCACCGAGCCGGAGCCGCAATGAGCTTCAGCGCGGCCGCTGAGAAGCCCTTTCTCTCCACCCTACAGCCCAAATCCCCCGTCACCACCTATGCCATCCCCTCGGAGTTGCAGCTGGGATATGCCGGATCCGGGGCGGACCAGGAGGCGAAGAAAAGCCGGGTGCAACAGCAGGTCCACCTGCGGATGGCGGAGAAGTTCAGCAGCACCTTGCCGCAGATGAACCGCACGGCTTCGTACACGACCACGGGTGAGAGCCGCTCCCATCCTCGGTCTCCGTCTCAGCGACGGGAATCAAGGTGTTAAGGCGCTCATCTGCCCTCTCCTTAACTCCCATGTGTGAATGCAGCCTTTGTTTGATGTAAATGCGGAAGAAAGGAATTCAATATCATAACTGTGTGCTGAGTGGTGATGGAAAGGGCAAACATATTTCATTGCGCAGCGGACCTAGCAATCTCTCTCACAATTTAATTTCTGTAGCCTATAATGACTGCTAAAAGCCCGGGGAAATAATAATAATAGGCTAGTAATTATTATGTGTAATAATTATTATAATTATTATTATACTGTAAATGTCGTATCACTTTTGAATGCTTTAACGATAAAGTGATTAAAGTCAATTTGTCAGTGTTTGCTGGTGTTTCCACATCGGATTATCAATTTGTTTGGATCTTTATCCAAAGTAAACTAAAGAAGAGCAGACGGATTACATTCCCCACAACCCACAGAACATGAAATCTGGGGGATGTTTAAAAATCAGAATGCTAGGATAAATACTGTGTCAGGCTCTTTTTTTTGTAGTTTGAATGGGAGGAATGCGAGCCTAAGACCCTGAATGCGGCTGTGAACTTTCTAGAGTTTTTGCTGACATGCTGTGGGAATTTGTGGGAGTCTTTCAGTGCAGAGCGGATTATTCCAGAGCAATTACTGTTTCAAAATGGAGTAATTACTTCACTGTACATATACTGTATAGCTTTCACACACAGAAACTCGCCCAGTTGTCCCCGAAACAACTACTTTCAAGCACAAATGCCCAGGTAGAAGGTACTTTACATTATAGCTTGAAGAAACTGTGCATTTATTTTGTTCTAAAAGTACCAGAAATGAGGGGAGTCCCGCTCACCTGTCCTGTTTTGTCTCTTTAAAAAAATCCTGCGCTGCTTTTTAAACATTGCGCAAAAACAAAACCTGACCTGTTTTCGGGAAATATGCCTGATCCGTGTCATGTTTCTGTTAACTTATCTTTTTAATTTGATTTTCGAGCCTCAAAAACATGAACGCTTCTGTTTCAGAAAAACTGGTTTCCCTTTGAGAACCCTGTTGAATATGCACCTTGTGTTGTGAACGATGATATAGTTGTTTATGAGCTGAAATAGCAGCTAACATAGGAAAGGGGAATCCTGTTTATTCCCGACTTAATGGGCGGTTTGTCCCGTTGTGACAATACATGCCCTTGAAGTGCGTCTGACTGTAGAACTGTCAATTCAAAAAGACTTCATGTTATTAAATCAGCTATAGATTTTTCCCTATTAATCCTGAAACACCGTAAAATTCTCAACCGCAAATCTTGCCTAAACAACAGTCCCTGATACTCAGCAAGTCAAGCCTAAAAATTTGTACGTTTTTATCACTTGAAAATTTTCTTAGAAACAGTCTCCATTTCAGACCCCTAGCACCGTGTTAGGTCTATTTTGCAACCAACCTCAAAGAATCCCTAGACTACTCATCATTTAATATTATACATTGCACTTGATATTTTACTTATTTACTCAGGTGTACTGTTTTTTGTGAAAGGTTTGTGACTTGGCAAACTTGTGGATGGATGGGTTTTCTTGACTGGCCCAAAGATAAATATTTAAATGCCTGGCACATTAATAAATACAGTATTAATGAATCAGTCAAACAAATAAATCATAAGTGGTTTTTGCACACGATGTGCTCCCTTCAGGCCGAGACACTGAACATCCTGGTCTGTTGTCACACACAGTGTTTCTGAACAAGGAGGGCTGGTGTCTCTGACTTAATGAGACAGATTGGACCCTGGGAGTGGCACTCCCCCATAAAATAACCTCACACTTCTGTGCCCGTGAGATCCCAGCAGTAAATGCTGTGTGTCCCAGGCTTAAGCAGCTGCCCATGGCCCCGTCCAAGGCTCCCAGGCTGTGTTCTACCAGCTACATAAGCTGCCTGCCCTTGTTGTTCTAGCTGAGCCCAACTTGTTCTTCTGGAGGTCGCCCCGGGGACCTGGAACACAATCCCAGGACGTAGTGGGTAATGGGACGTAATCCCCTACTTGTACGGCGGCCGCCACTGGCACCCCCCAACTAGGACCTCTGTGGCTTATTTTCTCTTTATTTGATCATAAAAGGTTGAAAGTGAGAGAGAACATAATTTAATCGGAGGCATATAATGTTACACCAAAAAAGTGTTGTGTCGTTAGGTGGATTTAGGTCTTCTGTGTTATTGATCTCCTTGCACTTTTCTGGGGAGTTTCTTCCCTCTGTCCGTTTCTGTTGGGATCCTGAAGTGTGTTTGTACTGGGATGTGTGTCCCTTTGCGAGGGTCGCTGTCCTTATCCTCTCTTCTGGCCCCCCTGGCTCTCAGCTCTTATCTGGCGTCGCTTCTAAAGCAGGACACATTCCAGAACAAGCTCAGTAAGCTTTCTCACATGTGCAGAGCGATTGCTGTCAAGCCCCGGATTGGGCAGGGAGAGGCCCAGTAAAGTGCTGGCAAAGAACAAAACCAAAACACCTATAATTTCAGACCTGCCCATTACTATTGTAAATATACTCATACTGCAACTCCTATCAGTGAGGCTGACATGCCTAAACAGTGTTTTTTTTTGGCAAAATATCGTAATACAGGAAGGACTTCCTATAACTGTCAGTTTAATGACATCTTAGGCGAACTGGCAATCAGCTAACATGTTGAATTAAAGTTAAAGTTGGAAGCAGCAAATTATACAAGAATAACAGCAATAATAACAACAACAACAATAATGCATGAGATGCATGAGAGCATTGCAGGCTAATTTAAACGAAAAAGTAATTTACAAGCTAATTAATTAACCCTTGATAAATTAGCAACTGTGTCTAAATTTTAATGGCTCGGTTTGTATTGGTAGGAATCATTTGGGAGCTGGATTCAAGCGATTAGCAGCTGTTAGCTGTCATTGCGGCGCTGGTGAGGCTGACGGTTTGGGGCTCTGTACCTGAACCGCAGCCCCTGGCACAGCGACCCATCTCAGCTATGCAGCTCCGCTAGGTGGGCGTGGCTGTAGCCTCCCCAGGCATGATGGGACACGATGTGCCCTCGATTCACACAAAATGCAGGGAGGAGTTGGGTGCGCCACTTTTTCATTGTTCCTTGCCAGTGCAACAATACTGGTGACTGTTAGAAGGTGCAGAGCCACCTCAGCCTGGGGAACGGAACCAAGGAACCATTGAGGGCAGCCGCCATGTTTGCCCACCCACTGAGCCACACACCACACCCTTGCGGATTTACACAATACGAAGCATTTATCTCGGCACTCCTACGTGGCCCAGGGGTTTAAAACCCTGGACATTACTTCTGATTAATTAAAGGCAATTTAGCTCTTTTTTTGACTGATGTCTGGCAAAGAAATTCGACGTTTTATACGTTAGCCGTTTTCTAACAAGTCCTTCCTGCTTTCTTCCGTAGACTACGGCAACTCCACCTCCGTGAAATATGCCACCTACAAGCCCTCGTTCACCACCAAGTCTCAGATGGTATCTGGAAACCAGACTGTAAGTGCGACTCGGCCTCCTAAGCATTTCTCAGATGTTTGCAAAGCTCAGTTGCTGACCCCATAACACCCAGTGCAAAGTCACTGGTCGCCATGGTCACAGGCACACGTCCACTTCTGGCCTAGCATGGCTGCTGGTCTTCCTTGAAGTCATGTGACTTGCTGTTGGGATTAAAGGTCCAAAACCAGAGATGGAAATCCAGATGTCTGAGTTTGTTTTCATCCTACTCCAATCTGTTGGTCCAATTCATTGTTATTTATTTGTGTCTTTTATACAAAACAATGGGATTAACATGAAAAAGTGCAGGTTCTTACAATGACCATGCACATCTTTAAAAGTAATTATGCTAAAATCCCAGATCGAGAAACTACATTTTTACTAAAGTAAAGCACTATATATAGATCTATATAGTGATTAGTAAGTGAGTAGTTTTAATATACCCCATCTTGGTGTCCACAGAGGTGCAGACACGTGCATATGAGGTCTTGGAGTGGAGGGTCAGCCAGCGTTCGGAGGCCCTTCAGCAGTTTGGGTTAAGGGTCTTGTCCAGAAACCACAGGATTCAAAACCAGAACCGTCCAGTCAGGGGAACAGATTCCTAACCAGCTGTACTATACGCCTTACCTAGACTCCGACCGGAAAAGTTTTAGTAAAACATGCATCTGTGCAACTAGATAAAGGATGTAGAAATGTAGCGTAGAAAAACGTTTGACAGGAAATGATAATAACAATAATAATGTCTGACGGAGTGGTATTTGGAGTGCTGGGGCACTGAGGTATTTCACAAGGGGCCTCCACATCTCGCTGTGAATATTCCAGAATATTTTGTGGTGTGGCTGCAGCAGTCACGCAGGAGACTGAGCTAAGCTAAGCCGGCAATGTGGTGCAGGTCCTGGAAGCGTGAGTGGCAGCATTATGGTGACGGTATCTCGGGACGGCACAGTGAGCAGGATCACACCAAACGGGCCTTGGGTGGAGCCTGACATGTTTACTGGGGACGGGATGTAAGTAAATACATAAAATAAGGAATTCGATCTGGCTGCGCTGGGAGGAAGAAAAAACAAACTCAACCATGTCAGACATAGACAAAACAAAGGAGGAATTTTGCTGATACTGGTCTTGGAGATGAAGCCGTTCTGGGTTACAGAGCGATGGACAAACCCGAGGTGAGGTCATGTCCATGTGTGGAGTGAAGGGTGTGAAAAGGATTGACTCCAACATTTAACTGTGAATCTCAGTTCTGCACAACCTGCATCATGACTGATCAAGAAGCATGTGTTGAAATGGAGAAGTAATCCATGCAGCTGAGGTCTGGCGTGTTTGGGATGAGTGATCCTAAAGTCCACCGGTCCTCTGTTGTGGAATTTTTGGAGCTCTTTACAATTTCCTCTGTCTAAGCTTTCGGGAACTGTGCTCTTGAAGGACTGCAGGTGTAGAATAGCTGTGATGCAGTTATTCTGTCTTCAGATCCGGCGAATGTACAGCGTGAAGGTCCTGGATCGTTCCCATTGAACTATCAAGATGAAGTCACTGCACTATTCCTGAACTAAAAACCAGTTTCTAACCCATAATTATCCAAAGAAACAGGTCAGCTTACATCTTAGTCTAGTCAACTAGCTATTATCACCTCTTATTTAGCTGTCTGTTCAAAGTGTCTAATTAGTGACCAAATAAATTAACAACATATAAAGTGAGTGTCTTATACAACAGTGTAAATAGCTTCAGAGGCACAGTACTTGGTACATTAGGTATCTGGATGGGTCTTTCCCAAAGATAGTACATAAGGGGACTTATTATGAAATCTTTTGCCATGCTCGCGTAGAACAAAGAACCATAAAAGCTGACTCTGTAGCCCTAGAGGATGCTACGCTAATAAGCTTAAACCAGGATTCTTCTCTGGCAGATTAACAGGGTGCCACAGTACAGCTCGCGCTCTATGGTGGAGATGGACGCTCATGGGGGTAACAGCTTCTACCAGAAACGAGCAGGGACCATGTCCCCAGCCTCCATGAGGCTGCAAGGCCAGTCACCGGGCTCCGCCTTGACGAACATCGACTTCCTTAACGGCAACGTGGGGTACGACGGCGGCACCCCCCTCCAGCGCCAGTCCGCTTATGGGGAGAACGGCTTCTCCATGCAGTCGGCCAAGTCGGGCCAGATGAGGACCATGCAGCGGAGTCTGAGCGGGACGCTGATCGGGAGTGGCATGGTTAACGGCAACATGGGCGGCAACATGGGCGGCACCATCGGCAGTGGCACCATCGGCGGGGGCACCATCGGCGGGGGCACCATCGGCGGGGGCACCATCGGCGGCATGGAGCAAACCCAGCAATACTCCTTCAAAGGCCCCGCCTTCCGCACCCTGACCCGCATCAACCGCGTGTCCCGGCCCGGGCCTCCCCCAGTGCAGCAGATATCCTCTGGAGGCACCATCCAGCGCTACTCAGAAGGCTTCACCAATCATGTGGGGCAGACGGTTGCGACGCCGCAGATCCTGATGCAGCAGCACAGTGGCTGCAGCCTCCCCCGCAGCGGCTCCGCGAAGAGCCTCACCAGCCTAAAGGGGGCCGACGTCTTTGATGGCGCCATGGACAATGGACCAGGATTTACTGGGTGAGTTGCTGATGGGGGCCCGAACCGCACTGGTCAAAAGTCACACTTAAGCTCTGCAAAATTACCTCTTAATAATGAGATTGGGGCAGTTTGCAAATGTTGGAGTGGATTCCTATCCATGCTTGTACTTGGATGTCCAGCTAGCCAGTGGCGTGAGTGTCTGGTGGTTCATTTGTGGTTAATTTTGGGGGAGTGAATTGTAAGCGTGTGAAAACTTTCAGCCCAGCGGGAATCAGAGATATCACCGTAGCTGCAGAACCGGTCTGGGTGCGGCATTGGGATAGTGTCTGGACCTGTTGTCTTTGCCATAGCCTGGTATTTATGCAGGTGTTCAAATGTTCACACGTAAAAGTCAAAAGTTTGGCATCTGTATAAACGTAAAAATGGGAACCCAAGGCATCCTGTGTCACATACTCAGGTGTGGTGGGTAGCTTAGTCATTAAAGACGGGCTTGTGGGTTTAAGTCTAGCTGTACCACCCTTGATGTTTGAATTAATAAAACAGAGTAAAGATAATAGGTCTGTCTGTTTGATTGCTGCTGGGTTGATGACCAGTGGGAGCTGGGAATTCTTCATTGTGTCAGCACACTTTCCGTCTATTCTTTCTCCATCTGCTCACTCACCTTCTGGTCACTCTCTGTTTGCTCACTCTCCATCTGCTCACCCTGTTTTCACTTACTGTCTGCTTACTCACTCTGTGGTCGCTCACTGCCTACTTACTCACTCTCTGGTCACTCACTGTCTGCTTACTCGCTCTCTACTCATTCCCTGTCTGCTCACTTACCCCCTGGTCACTCTCTGCCTGCTCACTGGCTCTCTGGTTGTTCTTGGCGTAGGCTTGACATGGACACTGCAGTCTCTTACCTGAATGCATCGGAACCAGAAGTACAGGTCCAAGGCACTGCTTTCATCCAGCACGAGTGCTACCATAAGGATCAGGCCAAGACCAAGGTACCTAACCGCTGACTTTCCACATAGCCTGACTCTGCTACAAAAGATACTTGCTGTGTTTCCACTGATATATGTAAATATATTACATCATTCCTGTGTTAAGTTCACTGAAGTGTTTCATGCTGAAATATAAAGTAAACTCAACCCTGCATCCCACTGGTTCCTTTTCTAGCCGTAATAATTTACCTATTCTTATAATTATAGCCAGAAATGTTACTTGTTATTACTGGGTGGTCTACTAGTCATGAACTGCATGTGTAACTAATGCACTCTGGACAAAAAACTGGGATGTAAATCAGTTGTGAATGGACATATATGCATGTTTAACATTCATGAGCTCAACGCAAATGAGGTTTGGCTGGCTTGTTCACCTCCCAGCTGCGGGAGCTGAAGGGTATCCCTACCCTGGTGAAGCTCTTCACCAGCCCGGACCTGGAGGTGCAGCGCTACGCCACGGGGGCCATGCGCAACGCCATCTACGAGAACATGGAGAACAAGACGGCCCTCATTGAAGCGGGGGGCATCCCCCGGATGGTGGAGGCCCTCAACGAGCCTGATAGTGACCTTCGCAAGAACATCACAGGTCAGGCGCCACCTGTGGCTCGAGGAAGACCTCTTTGGTGTCCTTGCCGTGACGGAAGCACTTCCAGGGTGCTAGTGAGGAACGTTCAGCCCTCAAATGGCAGGTTGCTCAACAGGAGCCGTTGTGGTAAAATGCCAAATAAATATAAACAGGTATAGAGATAGTTGCTAGGCTGCCAAGTAACTTGGTGATGCTTTGGTGATGGTGATTTGCCGATTTCCTCTCTCCCACTCAGTTTATACTCTTCAGTGGATCCATGTGCACGTGTATTTTGTTGTGAAATCTTGGTGTTTAATGGTGAAATCTGAGCTTTTAAAATCTGGTGGGTCTTTAAAACCATGTTTTTTCTGTGTTGTTTAAAAGCTGATCTGCTGAAAAAGGAATCAGAACCTGGCTCATCAGACCTTCTAATAATCTGGAAAAACATCTGCTTTTTTCAACTTTTCTAGTCTTATGAGTCAGGCATTCTGCAAGGTCAGCACCCCGCTGGCTTGATTCCATCAGTGATAAGGACCCCTATAGATTATACAGGAAATGGAAGGATTTCACTGGGAGGGCGTGGCAGGGGGTGCAGGTCTGGGTTTTTCGTATCAGACATAACTCACATCACCCCGCCATGTGAGTCAGACAGTCACTTCAAACCTAGACATTCCCTGCAGCTGACTAAAAGATTTCTGTTCAGTTCAGTTCATATATACAGCACTCCTCCCAGCATATTTTCCTGAGGGAGATCAGTACCTCAGTAAGTCGAGAGTGGGTAGGTAAAGGAAGAACAACTGCGCGTCAAAGGGCACATCCAGAATGTTCTATAAACTAGGATCTTTCTAACAGAAGGCTTTGTAGTTTTTAAATTGTTTTAAAATTATGGTAACACTTAAAACACTCATGTATAATGCAGTATAGCTTCCTTCATAATACATTATCATACATATGCATTCATAAAGTATTATAAACACGGCTATAAATATTTATCAAAAGGCATAGCACATTATAGCCACGTTTATTATGCATTATGAATGTTTTATGAAGCGTATATCTATAATGCACTATAAATACCTTCATAATGTATTAAAATGCCTTATACTGACCATTATAATGCATTATCTATAATCTATAATGCATTATGATGACTTTAATTAAAGTGTTACCAGAATGATTTTACATTTTGTGTTGTGGAGTCTGGGAGTGCATTTTGGACTGTACATGTTCAACTGAGCTGAATAAGAAAGGAATGGGTTTTTGAATGCCTTACATCCAAGGAGAATAATTATAATTTTGGTTGAAATTCCTGTTGCCTCCTTTTGGTGTTGCTGGCTGAAGGCTTTGCGGTCATTCTGCGTAGATGTGACTCGTGGTCTCGGCCCTGAGATGTGTTGGTGGTGTCTGACGAACTCCCCCTCTGCATCTGCAGGGATCCTGTGGAACCTGTCCTCCAAGGACAACCTGAAGGAGAAGGTGGCCAAGGACACCCTTCCCCAGCTGACCGAGAAGATCCTGACGCCTCTCTCTGCTGGCAAGGACTCTGATGACAGCCAGCAGAGTGCGTCTGATGTGGAAATCTTCTGCAACACCACAGGCTGCCTGAGGTACTGGCACAGATGAAACAGCCCCCTTCCTACCTTCCTTTCAGACCTTAGTGCCGGTGCGGCGGTGTTCCTCATCATGACGTGACGTCTGCCTAGCTCCTGTCCTGCCCCTTTACTGGCCGGTGACCTGCTTTTACTCCGGCTGCCCGCAGGAATCTGAGCTCCTTGAATGAGAAGACACGTCAGCAGATGCGTGACACCCCCGGGCTGGTGGATTCTCTGGTGGGATACATCCAGGGCTCCCTCAATGATCTGAGCATGAACGGCAAGGTCAGCGCCCACTCCTCGCTGCTGATTGGTCTGAGCGTAGCTGTCGGGGTTTATAGTGCCTTGATATGATCTGTCTGTTGAGTGTCATCCACAGGCAGCAGATCACCAAATCCACACCTCAGCGTCTCACCCTCCAGCCCCCATGTAATTTGGAGTTAGCATGTGCATGAAACGCCACCCTCAAGGTGTCATCATGCCAGCTCTCCCTGCTTACCTCCATGTGGTTGTCTTCCAGGGAGTGGAGAACTCCATCTGCGTCCTGAGGAACCTGTCTTATCAGGTGTACAGCGAGATGCAGCCCTCCACCCTGCGCCGGCTGGAAGGGCCGTCACGTTCTGAGGACAGAAACACCAACCCCGTCATTGGCTGCTTCACCCCCCAAAGTCGCAAGGCCAAAAATGTACGCTGCTTCTTTTACTTTCTCAGGACCTGCCGTACTGTCAGGATGTACCAACCACACGAAGGTGTGTAGTGTAAATGCTGCTAGAATGAGCTGTGGGAGCCGTGTCTTCAGGTCAAATTACTGTTCTTGGCTGTTTTTTTTTCTGTTGATGTGTAAATGTCTTTTTTACTTATGAAACATGTGTTATGCTACTGTAAACCTGCAGTTTCCCTCCTCCTATAAGTGCGGTTTTTCCTGCAGGCACTCAGCTCGGATGTGTCGTTCACGGAGGTGGCCAAGCAGCCTAAGGGACAGGAGTGGCTGTGGCACCCCCAGGTGGTGCCGCTGTATAATAGTGTGCTAGAGAAGTGCCAGGAGAACGCCACCACGAGGGAGGCGGCCGCCGGGGCCCTGCACAATATCACGGGCGGAGACCAGAGGGTAGGATACAAGGCCTCTTAGGCCTCAGTGTCTGTTGGCCCTGGGATTCGACCCAGCAACCTTCTGATCCTTCACCAAACTGTAGGGTTTAATGGGAGCTGCCTGCTCTGTGCTCCCCCCCCCCCCCGTTCTTCTCCTCTGCAGTGGGCGTCCGTGCTGAGCCGCGTCGCCCTGGACAGGGAGCGCTCTCTGACCGTTCTGGTGGACAGTCTGTGTGCCACTGACAGTGATCAGGAGCTGCGCTCGCTCTCGGGGCTCCTGCGGAATCTGACTCGCCAGTGCGGAAGCAAAGACACCATGGGTGAGCTGGAGCAGGTCTGCTGTTTCTGGGGCCCTTCTCAAAAAGTCACTTTGGCGCCCCCTGCCCCACCCTCAGATGTTTCAAAAGCTAGATAAATAGCCGCGGAGCAGAGTCAGAAGATCATAGCTAGCTAGCTGGTTACCAGAACATGCTGCTTCAGAATGTCCTAAATAAATTTTTATTTAATATTTCGTGTAGTGTCTGTTTTTGGCCAACAGGGGGAGGGGGGTAAACCTAAGAGGCCCCACCCAAATGCGTGGCTTGAGTGGTGGTAAATACCTCTGCTGCTGGGCTTACGAACCAGGGGGATACATGTTTGAATCCAAGGACAGGAACTACTTTCAAACCATGATTCTGTGAAATAAAAATGCTGAGCTGTCAGAAAATCGAGAATGCATGAGTATCATGTGGAAATGCTTGGCAAACACATGCAGGGACGCTGTGGACACTGACAGGTCTGCGTCTCCCAAACAGTGACCAAGCTTGTGAGCCCCCTGGTGTCGCGGTTGCCGAGCGACGGCCGACAGAAGGAGCCGTCCAGCGAGGTGGTGATCAACATCTGCGGGGCCCTCAACAACATGGTGGCAGTCAGCTCCAACGCTGCCCGGGAGATTACCTACTGTGACGGGCTGCAGAAGCTGGTGGCCATCAAGGACTCTAATGACAGCAGGTGGGCAGGATAGGGGAGAAGCAGGGCTTTCCACTGTCCTTAAGCTTGTAGTATCAGGTCTGCTACAGGTGAAGCCGGCACAGTAGTTGAGAATGCTCGTGGTCAGGCGTGGGAAACTTTTGTGGAGCCTTTGTATCATAGTCTGCCTCAATATTACAGCTTGCCTCTGCAATCTGATTTGCCTCTATAAGCTGACCTGCCTCTGTATTACTACCTGACTCCATAACCCAAACTGCCCCTGTATAAAAGTATGCTTTCATAACCCAACTTGCCTTTATATCCCAGTCAGCCTCCCTCGATCTGCTACCATAACCCGACCTGCCTCTGTATCACGGCCTGTCTCCATAACCCGACCGGTCTCTATAACCCAACTTGCCCCTGTAACTCTTTTCTGCCCTGATAACTCAACCTGCTTCTGTGTCACTGCTTGCCTCCATAATTCAACCTGCCTCTGTTAACCCGATCTGCCTCTGAATCGTGTCCTGCCTCTGTAACCCAACCTGCCTCTTCCCCCCCCCCCCCAGCACTGGGAAGATAAAGGCAGCCAAGGCAGCATCCACAGTCCTTGGCAACATGTTCCAGTACAAGAAGTTACACAAGGATTACAAAGAGGTAAGTAACTAGGATGGTGCAGGGTGGAGCACATACCAGGGCGGCATGAGCAGATGTGGAGGTGGGGCAGGGGCTGGGGTGCTGTGGACGGGTTTCGGGTGTGCAGTGGGCAGGTACTGGGGTGGGGCAGGCGCTGGGGTGCTGGGAGGTATGGGGGTGCGGCACAGTTGAGTATAAGGTTCCCAGAAAGAGAGCAGCTGTGTAGGAAGCCAATCTACTGAAGGGTGATACTTTGGATGAGTAACCAGCATGTGTTTGTGGTCAGGATGTGGCGGGAATCTGGTGTTGGATTGACTCCCTATCAGTGACCTCTCCCCCGGATCTCACTGCTCAGCTGCAGTGCGCCCTGGTTACCAAACCCCCCCTTTGGAACGGGGCTTATCTGCAGGCTTGAAATAGAGCAGGACAGCAACTACCACCCCAACAGCATGCCTTCCTCCCTCTCTCACTCCTTCCCTCCCTCCCTCTCTCCCACCCTTTCTTCCTCTCCGTGGTGTTATTCAGCTTTTCACTGTAATTCGATATGCAGGGACATCGCGGCACACGCGTTTATTTATCGGAATGTACGCAAATATGCGCACGTGTGAGAAAGTGCCGGAATGCCAGCGCTCTTGCACCAAAGGGCGTCTGCTGACACCAGCCACATCCTGCCCCCAGGCTGCGCTGCACTATGCGTGAAACACTCAGAGATGCATGTCCTTGCTCGCATTTCCCGTCTGTCCTCATCAGCAAGGTGGTTATCTGGTGAAACTCAGAACAGCGCATGTTCGTGCCTCAGTATTTACATGCAGTCCGGGGTGATGACCTGCACTGAGCTTGGGAAACCCGCTTAGCCGTTATGCCACATTCTGCACTGCTCATTGCTCGTCTCTTTTTTGTTTCGCAGAAAGGGTACAACAGACCCGACTTCGCTGAGACCATTATGTAAACTAGGACCACCCCCCACCGCCCCACCCCTGCCCCAAATGACTGGCCACGTTGACTCGAGCGCCACAGAGAAGTCATGTATAGAGGCCATGTGGTTATCCCATGCGACCTCCCTCGGAGTTTGTGATAGGCTGAAACCTACAGCCAGTCAACCAATGGCAGCGGTGAATTGTGCAGTCTGATTGGGAGCTTCACTTCACATGCAAATCTGCTTTTGCTTCACTCTTCCAAGAAGAACATAATAATCACCTTTTTTCTGTTTATCATTCACTTAAAAAAAATCCTGAAGTTTATTCTTTGGAGTATTGGACTGTTTCACTGCCCCGACGGCCCAAATGTGTAGCTGGTCCAGAGCAGCAAGAAATCTCTCCACTTGCGATGTTCTCAGTGTTTTTGAAACATATTGGCAGCTGGTAGTAAGGACTGAACCGGGCCGGACTTGGAGCTGTGATGAAGCAGGGGCTCTCGTTGGGAAGCACCGTGCTGATGCTGCTCTGATGGATGGCAGTTCTCTGCCTCCACTCCCCTCCACCTAAGCACCGTACTGTGCTCTGCAGCCGGCACCGGAGGCCCTTCTTACAGAACGCTGCCCTGCATCCACTGATCCATCTACCGGCGCCGGGAAATGAACGCAGGCCCGAGGACACAGGGTCTGAGTGCTCCTGCTGTCGATGCTCAGTGACAGGCAGCCCCCAACGGCCCCACAAAGCCCTCCCCTGCTCGACGGCCTCATTTGGGCCCGAATCGTCAGTCCTGTAACGGCATCGATTTCTGTAAAGTGTTTGGGAAACTGATTGCGTGTGCCTTAACTCTGTAAGTTATAGTGTAAAAATATAATACGTGCTAACTAAGTATGAGATTACTACTGATGGTGGTGAGCTGGCAGTAAAAAGCCAAATTTCAGATGGTTTAGACTTGTGCATAAGGGATTGTTTTATTTTTTTTTTAAGATTTGTTTAGAATGAAAAATTAATGTGATGTCACACATGCTGTGTTCCTGTCCTGTTGCAGGCAGGTAACTTTTATTATTTGCATTTTATTATTATTCACTGTCAGCTTGTGGTGACCATATAGGCATTCCTCTGGAATGTTCTGTCCCCAGTCTGGGTCTTCTGGCTTCCCAAAGGCATGTTCATTATTGTGGTGATTGAATCCATCTGTTTTATCTCTTGTCCTACTCATCTCTTACCTAGTGCCTGGCCTGCTTAATAGTGCCAAATAGGTTCTTCTCTAATATTGTAGTGGGTCTTTTTATAAGGCTATTCATTAAAATACAAAATGTTTTTTTTTTTTTTTTAAATAAAAAATCTTATTCGTAGTTTCACTGCAGTATCTGTCAGACAAGTATGCTGATTTCCTGGTTTAAGTAATCTGCAGCCAGGGACATAATTACAGTATTGGCGGTGCTCCATGCCGCTATGACCCCCCCAGAGCACAACATGGGCACATCAGCATACATACACCATGTACATGCAAATGTAATGATGGACTTGTTCTCTGTTTCATTTTTCATTTTACTGGCAATAATAAAGGCATCTTTGGTTTATATGTGACTCGCCCTTTACTTATATGTGATTTCCAAGCCTCTTTGTTTGTCCAGAGCAGGGTTATAAATTTTTTTTTTATCTGTACTCACTTTTTGATTTTTTGCCTTTAGTTGCAGTTTTTGTTGAGTACACACATAGTTGTAGTATTTATTTGTTTAAAATTGGTCTAGTTTCTTTGTGCGAGCTTGAAGATTATTATCGGCTCATTGTTAAGAAGTCCCAAGTCAGACTCTTGTTTCCTTCCAAATCGCATTACCTTCTGAATCGCTTTACCTTCTCCAGCAGTCAGTCGGTTAGCGTAGCCACAGAATGCTACATCAGAGCCCATACTTAAGACATCACCACCTTCTGGGTATTTGAGAATTAGCAGTATGGAATGGATCTATTTTTAATTGGATAAAGTCCATGTAATGGTCATACCAAAGCTGAAGACGTCTTTCTTTTCCATTTTATTTTTGTTTTGTAATGGAGATTGGGGCTGTCGCGATATAATCGTGTTAATAGAGGTAAGAATCTCATTGCCTCTCATCTATATTTGTCCTGACACACTTCCTGTTGCACTCACTCTGGACTCCTCTGTCTGCTGCTATCCCTTTCTACATTAAATACAGATTTATTATTATTATTATTTTGCTTTAACAAGTAAATATATATTATCTAACTATAATCTATTATAAAACCTAACCCTGGGTGAGGTATACTACCTTTAGCACTGAAAACATTATTATACGTATTATAATAAATTCTAAATAACTTTTTAACTTAATGAATTTGGACAGCCTAATGCTGACCAGTGTTAATTTTGACAGCAATTTTTTTATTTAGTTTTAGCCATAGTCTTTTGACTAAAATGTAATTTATTTTTAGTCATAATTTAAATTATTTTAGTTTTAGTTGACTAAATACCATTACAGTCGACTAAAACTACAGTTGATTTAGTCGACTAAAATTAAAAGTGCAAAGTGTAATGTTTAAAGTTTCCCTTCTAGTTCTGAAAGTCATTATGTTCACCAAGATGAAATGAAACCAATGTTAAGGAATGGTGTTAAGGTCTCACTGTGCAGTACACAAAGACTGGCGTAGTTTATTGATTTCAAGTTCGTTTAAGTTTCCGCTTTTTAACAATTAAGTGTATAAAGTACTGTAATGTTATTTGTTATATAAATCAACTCAGGTGAAACAAAAAATGTACGTTTTCATGACTGCCAAATCTCAAGCAACTGGTATGACAGACTAAAGCAGGAAATCTTACGGCAAATCTATATTATACCATTATAAACCTAAAATTAGCTACGTACAAAGTGTATTAAACGGTCAAATACAAAAGCAGACAAGGTAGCTGTTACATGTGTGCAGACATTTCGAATTGAAAATCTCACTCCAGCCAGCTGGCCGAAGTTGCCAACCCCGCGTTTTATTTGAAATAAAAAGTAAAATGCGCTGTTTTCGCCAGAAACGGCTCGTCATTCCGTTTGCGTTGTTACTCCGACAAATATAAAACGAATATGAGAAAACACAACATGTTACGTTTTATATCTTTTCGAAATAATAAGACCGCCCATATCATAGCCTACTCTAATAGCGATTAAAGTTCGTATGTATTTATATTAAAACGAGAATTTTATTACCGGTGTGGGATTATCGAAACCAATACTTAAATCCATGAACGCTAAAATATATGACATAAACACCACTGCATTAGGGTTTTATGTCTTAAGTTAAGCACATTATTTAAACTTGCACAGTTTTCACATTTTATTTATTTTCTCATATTTTGAAATGCAGCCCTACTTTTATTTAGCAAATGAGAAAACATTATACATATCGGCAGTCGTACATATGTTCAGTTCTATGTTACGTGACAATAAATATTGTCAAAAATTTGTTTGTGGGCGTATCATGCCTGCGGTGGTGCATCGAGTGGTGGGTGCGGCAACCTCCTCCTTAGTACCAAACTGTGGTGCTATCATGCTTTTGCAGGATTCTTGTTTTTCTTTCATATTTAACTGAAATTTTGGCTGGACACAAAACACGGGGAGGGGGGTATTCCACAAAGCAGTAGTAAGGATTTGACTTATAGGTTATCCAGCAAAACGGGACATTATGTAATATGTTTTGTGGAAACCCCCCAAAATTTTAATTCAGAAAAGTTTCCTCTCTTCGCCCACTCTGAGTTGTAGGTCGTAAATCGATTTTTCCTTGACGCCAGCAACTCACCCGATATTGTTTTGTCCTCTTAATTCGCCCGTCGCTCCCCACATCTCACAAAACTAACAAAATAAATAAAAAGTTTTCTTTCCGGTGTTCCGGGCAATTCGGTTTCCCTATGTTTCCCCTGTCTATCAGGAAATAATGTTTCCCCTAATATTAAAGCAAAGAGGTATGTGAAATGTCTGAAAATCACTCAAGTACATTATTACATGTGAATACTGTATTGTTATTAGTTCCGAGGCCCAGAGTTGCTGTATACCTATTTTAACAGGGGGGAACCAAATATCCTGGATGTCAGGAAATAATGTTTCTCCTAATATTTAGGCAAATATGTATGTGGGATGTCTGAAAATCACTCAGGTACATTATTACATGTGAATACAGTAGATCGTCACGCATAATATAGTCTTATAAGCAATACTATACCGTTTTCATCAAGAAATATCTCTATCTAAAAAAAAAAAAAAAAAAAAAAAAAAAAAATATCTCTATCCAGCGAATGAAATACTTTAATTTATTATCTGTAAAAACAAAAAACATGTGATGTTTTAAAATATATGGCTTGTTTACCTCAAGAGCTTTGTAAAAAGACATGAAAACAACAGCGAAACCGTGCACAAATCAGCGCGCGACAGGGGAAACATAGGGAAACCGAATTGCCCGGAACACCTGTTAAGCCAGGACAGGTGGCAGCCCTACAATGCCTACGGTTACTAGCGCAAGCAGATTAATATAGTGCGCCTATAAATATTGATGATAAATATCCTTATGTTTATTAAATTTATTTATTAAAGGAGATATTGTGGTTAAACAAGGTAAAAAAGATGTCGGTTCTGTGGCGAACTTTTTTGCGTTTTTATGTCCGACACGTTTACTAACCATAAGGATACTCCGAATTTATACAGATTACTAATTTACAGGCGTCACCTCTCATTCATATTTTAGGCACACTACTAATCTGCTTACCTAATTGTGGGCGTTAGTAAACGCCTGAACAGCACCGAAAGGCTGCCTTTCAGACAAATGTTTTATGTCCATCATATAAAGCCCTGGTGATTACTGCGCATGTCCAATGAGGAAATCCCTCTGCTGACCCTGTGCCTTGAACCCGCATCTTTCTGCTCACACCACGCCAGTTGTGCCTGCTGAGCGATACATCGCCAATAACAACCTTGGTCTACAGCCACAGGTTCTTGAGGAGATGCAAAATTATTTCAGTATTCTGTTTTAAAATTATTTACCGTTTCAGCCCTCTGTCTTTGAGGAATGAGAAACAGCATTTAGTTCAGTGTTAAGCAGAACTCTGTCCAGCGTTTATAGGGCTGGGAATGACATCACAAAGGGAGAGTCCAGCTGTCTGTTATAGAGCAGCTGACGTGACCTTCACAGTACGGTATTCGGAGGAGCTATGGACCCTGGGGATGCCTTTGTGTCAGACATCAGATTGGTAATCCAGATGCCATGCTGTTGAGCCTCGCCTTGGGTGCCTACACCCAGTTCAAACCGAACGGCACCGTGATGCCAGGCCCAGCGGACAGAAGGAGTGGATCCTCATGTAACGGATCAGCGAGCAGGTTCCAGATGCAGTGAGCGCGGCCTGTCTGGTCAGGCTGCCTTTCAACCAGAAGCCACCCTGTTCATACAGCGTAACGGTGCATAGCCTCACCCAGGTCGCTGCATGCCAGGGAGTGCCAACCTGTCTAAGCCTGCTGAACTTTGCTGGCTTACAGACCCATCAGTGAACAATCACCCGCCTCCATCGAAACGCTGCTGCTGACCAACGTCCCATCTCACCCACTTTGGTCAGCAAGCCAGTGCCGCTTGGAGCTCCACCTCTCCACCATCGAGAAGTGTCACTCCAGACTAGAGACACTGACCGATCTGCAACCAATTTTAATTAGCCTTTTTTCAGTCTTAATTACTTGATCAGCTACCTTTAATTTGACCGATCTCAAATACCGATTTTGGTATGTGACATTCAAGATGTGCGTCAATTACTTAAAATATGAAGTTTAAAACGCAGCAGCTGCAATTCATTTATATAGCACATTTTCACAATATTACTGTACATCGGCTTAAAGTGCTTTACATTGTCTCTGCCTAATACACCCAGACAGCAAGCCAGAGGCAACAGTGGCAAGGAAGAACTCCCTAGTAGGAAGATTCCTTGGGAGGGACCACACTCATTATGTCATCTTAGGTCTGACAGTTTTACCAGATATCTATCAGAGATAAAAGTTCTGCAATTTGCTGCATATGTGCAAAAGTTGTTTAGAGACGATCATCTGTTAAGGCACTGAACACCATGAACCTCATTAGAAATTTGAATCTTCACCGAGAGGAGTACGGGAAGTATGAGCGCTTGAGTTTATCTTTGTGGAGGGTGAGTGGTTGTTCAGTACAGCTGTGCAAATTTTGGATAAGAGGAGGATAAGACTCTCTCCAAAAAATTGACATTTGTGTCTTGGAAAAGCATAGGTGTGTCACCCAGAGCCATTTTGTGGCAGTAAGAGTGACGTTATCCGGTGCCGTTGGTATTGGCCAATTCTGATCCCAGAATTAATCAGTGACCAGCCCAAAAAACCCAGATCAGAGCAGCCCTACTGCAAACGGTTTGTTTGTGTGGTTCCCTAATGGTGGAATGAGCTGCTGGACCATGTCTGTCCATCAGACTCCCTGTCCATCTTCAAGAAACACCTCTAGACCAATCGGTTTCATGAACTCCTCTATTAGACTGTTGACTCTTTACATTCCCAGGATGTTCTGGTGCTAGTTACTCAGTTAGGTACTTGCTTTGATAGAAGTTGTTGTGTAGCTCCTCCTCTAATACTGCTTACACCTGTACCTGAGCATTCATTGGAAGCTCAGCCTAGCTGCACTTATGCCTATTTGTCTCTTTGACAGCAGTATGTCTGTAATGTACTGTTTGCCTCTCTTGTACGTCACTTCTGACAAAATCGCCTGATCAGTGTGGGAACTGTACATGTAAAAGTTACCTGTTTGAATTCCATGCTCAGCAGAGTAACATAATTTCTGCTGGGCCCTTAACCCCCTGAAAAATGTTCCAGAGGGACAACTGACTGTGCACTCAGACCTCATGCTGCACTGATCTCTATATAGGTATGTGTGTGTGTGTCTCAAGAGTAAGGCAGGATACACAAAAGCAAACACATTCCAATATACAGTGGTACCTCAGTTCTCGAACTCATTAGAAGTCGAACCAACCAGTTCGAAAAAATATGACCTAGAACTCAAGCTGAATCTCAGAAGTCGAACAGTGAACGCCGACCTAAGATAACTTGTTCACGCGGGGAAATGAGTCACGCGGCACGTCTCTCAGCGGAAACAAAGGGTAACACTTCAGTCGCATGCATGCATGTTTACACTAGCTGAATACATATATTTAGACAGTAAAAATACATTTAGACAATGATAGACAGTAACAGTAATTATTATTATATAATAAAATACATCTTAAAAATAAAGATTTCTTATTAATCAAATATAATTAATAATAAGCTATTAATACATTTAATTATAATAATATTGTCGCGCAGAGCTGGGACAGAATGGAGACAAAGGCGCAGACGTCAGGGTATTGGGGAATACGGGGTTTAATTACAGGTAAGGCAGGCAAAACGCAGATGGACAATACAATGACTGGACTGGGGAAACAAGCTGAAACGCGGACGAAATACAGAACTAATGACAACAACCAGAAACAGCTGATCACACGGGGATTCCACACGGGGTTAATGAGGGGGCGTGGCACACGGAAGGAGCGGACGATAGGGGCAGGACACATTTTTTTTTAACTTTACACATTGTTTGGATACATTTATTGTCTTAATTTCGAAATTACTGTTTTGATAAATGTGCTTAGATGTGTTTAGTAAAGTATATGCTCTTCTTGTTTTAGCCTGTTCATTTTGTGTTTAAATGCTAAAAAAACATATTTAGGTGTAATTTTTTGGGGCGGGGAACAAATTAATTAGTTTTCCACTATTTCTTATGGGCAAAACTCGAACTGAGGTACCATTGTACTTGTAAAAATGGGAAATAAAGTTTCATTTGACATATACAGAAGACAGTATTTTTTAGTTTATCCCTTTGTGAAGGTTTAAGCTTGACGATCAAGCTTTTAAATACATGCTTATGCTGCCCCCTGCTGTCTAAAATGATAACTGAAATAGAAAACATTTGATTATTGATACACTTCGTAAAATAACATATGATTCAGACAAAGCTCTGATGGTCTTCAAACCTTTTGGTGGATCTGCTGAAAATCCCAGGGTTCATAAATTCACAGAAATGTATTTTTCCACAGCTTCCTAAGCTGGGAATTGACCTTCTTAAACAGTTTTTTTCCCCACTAGATTTACAAGCCAGTTGACACATAATTGATGAAAATGACTCAGATTCCATTATAACAAGCATAAGAAAAAAATTTTTTTTTTAGTTTTTTTCCCAACAAGCAAAATATCCACACTTCAAAACTACACACTAACATTTAACCAACAAAAATGTTATTTTATGTGCTTAAACTCTTCATTAAATACGAGATAAAAGTAGAAATCAATAATGAAATATAATTTTAAAAATTTGATATACACATAAATAGTCACAAAATCTCTCCAAAGGGGTTTCAGTTTGTCAAAAGTTATGTTACAAATTATTTTACTTCCAGTACTTAAATTAGATTCTCAATTAAATTAAATCATTCTTCAAATCATCTTCAGACAAAACACATCTTATTGTAGGTTCCAGGTCCTTTCAGCACCGAGTTAAATGTTAAACTCTGCATACACTCTGCTCTGCTCCATAGCACCACCCAGTGCAAGATCAAGGCAGTGCGAAGACAAACACCTGCATCACATGCACCACAGATCAGAGCTCTAAGTGCTGGAAGTGAGTTGGAAAAAGGCCTTTCATTCAGACCGGAGCACTTGGTGATGAGGATTCAGGACCAGTCTGAAAAAGGTGCCAGGGACAACTCCCTCCCTCAACATCAATCCTTGATCTCCCAATTCTTCTACTGGGTAATGCAGGAGTACAAGTACACCAGTGGTTACCTGGACAGTTCAATTTTTGTCTCACCACAGTTAGAAAAATGAAGGCGAGGGCAGGTTTGGCAGGTCAGCTTGTCAGGTTTCAGACATCTTCCTTAGTGACCAAGCAGTAGAAGTCAGCACGGGCACCATAGTTCCTGGAGCCTAGGTCAGAGACGTCTATATCGAAGGGCTTTGCTTCTGCCACTGGGGGTAGTTGAGGTGGGGCAGCCGGCAGGCTGGGAGCTCTGCTTTTCTGGGTCTTGTAGACGGGGAGTTGTAGCCCTGGACAGGAAGTGGAGGTATATTACAATACTGTGGTGCACTATTACCGAGTTTACAGATCAGTGTGTTTAGTGGACTTCAGCTTGGAAACAGATGACTAGTGAACTCACTGGATCAGTGACCGGGCTCGTTAACTGTTGGGTTATAAGCATAAACACTGGACCCCCCTGAGCCCAAACCCAATTTTGTGTTAGAGTGCGTGAGTTATGGGCTGGGCACATGAAGGACACTGACCAGTAACAGATGACACCATCAACGATTGAGCCACAGTCAGACTGGTTAGGTACTCGTACCAAGGTCACCCGATGGGTCACAGTCGGGGTCGGGGTGGCAGTCGAGGTAGTCTGGGTGTAGGGAGAGCATGGGGTCCCTGTCATCCTGCAGCAGCGTCTGGGGGGTCGTCATGGGGGGGCAGTGATAGGCCATCTTCCGGGGCAGCGCTAGGGACAGCTCTTTCCAGAACGCTGACGAAGGAGTCTGGAGAGCACAAAACCAGAAGCATATAATGTTTAGTAGGTACAGTCACACTGCTTTGATACTGCATGATGAAAACAGTGCTTTCCTTGCCATCTGCACAAGTTCATAGGAATATTTTAATTGGCACATATACCATCATGCTCTACTTTTTAAGACACACGCATATATAGAGGTAAGAGGGCCCAGGGTCTGCTGTCCATCCAGGACCCTGGGCCATTTTTCAGGTGGTTAAAGGTCTTGCTCAAGGGCCTAACAGAGATGTGAACGTTCTGGGATTAGAACCAACAACTTTCTGATTACAGGCACTGAGGCCTAACCCCCCCCCCTCCACTCCACTCCACTCCACTCCACTCACCCCACATCACATGAGCTGCTCTCAGTGCATATGCTTAATAGTGAATCTGTAAAGTCTGCTGAGCTAATCTGTTAATTAGTGATAGGGTTGCAAAATTTGGGGAATTTTTAAAGTTGGAAACTTGCCATGGGAATAAATGGGAACATATGGGAAGTAACAGGAATAAACTCAAAATGTGCAAAATTTCATTTTGGCCTATGACAGGGAACTTAAATGTAGTTGAAATAAAAAACATCCTGCAGCATAATCGTGGTTAAAACAAACAGATTTAATGCAAGTTGAGATGAATATTTACCCTACAGTGTGCATTCCTCCATCTCATGCACAGATAATTTCCAGGATCCTGTACACTAGAGCAGGACTGTTTAAGCCATACTACTGCATTTGAGCCCAGCACTACATCCAGTCAAGTAAGTTTTGATGATATTGCTGGGTTAAATATACAGTGGTACCTCAGTTCTCAAAGTCATTAGAACTCGAATTTCTTAAAAGTCGAATCAACCAGTTAGAAAAAAAAAATTACCTAGAGCTCGATCTGAATCTCAGAATTCAAACCGTAAACGCCGACGCGTGGGGAAATGAGTCACGTGGCACGTCTCTCAGCGGAAACAAAGGGTAACGCTTCAGTCTCAGCCTCGCATTCGCTGTGATAGCATCGTGCATGTTTACACTAGCTGTATACATATATTTAGACAGTAAAAATACATTTAGACAATAATGCAGTTACAGCAATTATTATTATATAATACAAATACATTTAAAAATAAAGATTTCTTATTAATTATTTTAATATTAATAATAAACCATTAATACGTTTAATTATAATAATATTGTCATGCGGAGTGGGGACGGAACGGAGACAAAGGCGCAGACGTCATGGTAGCGGGGAATACAGGGTTTACTTACAGGTAAGGCAGGCAAAACGCAGACGGATAATACAATGACCAGACTGAGGAAACAAACTGAAATGCGGACGAAATACAGAGGACTAATGACAACAACCAGAAACAGCTGATCACACGGGGATCCCACATGAGGTTAACGAGGGGGCGTGGCACACGGAAGGAGCAGACGATCGGGGCAGGACAGATTGTTTTTTTAACTTTACACATTGTTTGGATACATTTATTTTCTTACTTTACAAATTACTGTTTTGATAAATGTGCTTAGATGTTTTTAGTACAGTATTTGCTCTTCTCGTTTTATCCGGTTCATTTTGTGTTTACATGCTAAAAAAACATATTTAGGTGGGTGTAATTTTTTGGGACCGGGAACCAATTAATTGGTTTTCCATTATTTCTTATGGGGAAAATTTGATCAGAACTCGAACTTTTTAGGATTCGATCTGGAGTTCTAAACGGATTAAGTTCGGTATTAAAGTTTAACAACAAATACTAAATCAATGTTTCTATACAGTAGCTAGCCATCCAGTAAATCAAATATGCTAAATAAAAGCCAGATAACACCATTTGATTGACAATTTAACCTTTGGAATCAAATCGATGCACAATGCGTTGTTTGAGTGTAAGAACCCTTTGACGCACAGAAATCACATATGTACCCTCAGAATCGCAAGAAGCCGAACTTGACAGTACTAATAGTGATATCATTGTGTAACCAGATGCTTGTAACTGTGTGTGTAAAAACATTGCAAAATAAGCATCTGCATCAAAACACATTGCTTATAAGTCATAATCTATGCTGTATTATTCATACAGTTTGCTTTCTTTGCCGTATCTGACAGCTGGTGCGGAGGTCCACAGCTCGTTGAAATGGTCCGACTCAGCTCACTTACTTGGAATCAACTTGGAATTTTCTCAAAATTCCCCATCTTAACTTCCCATGGAAAGTTTTTGGGAATTTACCAGGAATTTTCCATCCCTTTGCAACCTTAGTGAAAGTGATGTAATGCTAACACAGCTTGCATATTTTCCCCTTATGGCAACCTGCAGAGAAGGCAGCTTGACTGCTTATCTTTGGGTGACTGTGTGTCTGTGGAGCTCCCTCAGTGCTTTGCAGTCTCTCGGTCTCTCCTCAGCACAGCAAGCTCACCATGGAGTAGGAGCTCCAGGTCAGGATGGTGAACCGCTGCCTGCTGTCGTGCAGCAGCCGCAGCGTGTCTGGGCCCATGTGCTGCTTCTGTGTCTCCCAGGTGATGAGGATGGGCTTCTGGGAGAGCTCCAGCAGCCGCCACAGGCCCTCCCTGTGCACAAACGAACATCACCTATGCATGTCAGCGAGCCCCGAGTGTGACCCGCGAGACCCACAAGAAAAAACACAGGCGGGCGGCTTCATTTTGTTTCTTTGTTTTTAAATGTGCTGTTGCGTGAATGTTTGTGCATATAAATCTATCTTTGGCTTCGAGACCCTGGACCCTGCTAATTCTCTCCATTTAAGATCTTTTTTTTTTTTAAAGAGGATGTTATGCAGAGGTAGAAAGATGCAATGTACAGCTAAAACAATATTTAGCGCTTGTGTGTTCTTTACAAGCTTCTTTACTGGATATGGCATTCAGTAATCCCCAATCTGACTTCTCCAGATTTCTCTTAGTATCACTGACTGAAACAAACAGTGAAATTTATAATGCACCTATAATGCATTATAGATACCTTCATAATGCATTATAATGGCTGGTATACGAATTAATAAAGAATAATGCATTACAGCATCTTCTACTGACAGTCATAAGGCATTAAAATGTTGATTATAATACTTCATAAGCTCCAATGAAGCTCACATCTGTAATGCACCACAGATACATTTATAATGCATTATAATGGTCAGTATAAGCATCCTTTGTACTGCATTATGAAAGTATCTATAGTGCATTATAGACGAAGCTTCCTAAAGCAGTCATAATACATAACATACGTGGCTATAATGCATTATGTCATATATATATATATATATATATATATATAACCATGTTTATAATGCTTTATGAATGCAGTATAATGTGTTATGAATATGTTCATAGATTCTTATGGACATGGCATTCATAGGAAGTGATACCACATACACCGTATTAGAATACCTCCATTTTATAAGTAGAGCTATAATTGATAAAAAGCAATAAAAATAAACCTGCTAAACACTTGATGCTCCTCTTTAGCATCAGACACTCATGCACTGTGCCAGTTGGTAGGAGGCTGGTTTCTGTGCTTTCAGCTGCTTACCGGAGGTTGCTTGTGCACCAGTCCTGCTCCAGGTATGCCAGGGACAGCACCACGATGAGGCGCCGGCAGCGGCTAACGTTCATCAGCAGCTCTGCGGACGGCTCTGTGGGCACGAAGCGATCAGCATCGGCCGGTGACCAATCATCCAGGAGGGGGCGTGACGCCTAATGTGGGGTACTTATATTAGGACTTGGTGACCAATCCTCTGTGATCAGAGTCACCCGGAAGGGAAGGTGAAGCCTAACCTGAGGTTCTCGAAATTGGGACTTGTCAACTTTGGTCAACCAAACCTATTAAGCTCTTGATTAAACTAACTGGGCAAAATTAATGTTTAGTTAAGCAGTAATAATGTTAAAAGAGAGAGGCTGGGCAATAAGAGAAAGCTGTGCCTTCTGTTTGATTAGGAATTAGGAATATTCCAGGAGGTCGTCAAATATCTTCACAGTGACGGGTCTGCATAATCCTGGCTTCACCTTCAAACTGTCCTACAGCTCATTCACATTACCTGAACCAGGTAAGATGTTCCCATGATCCAGGTGCAGCTTATATCCCTGCTTGTTCTCCAACTGTGGCTTTAGGATGAAGTTGACAAACTTCCGGTCATTTTCGTTGTTGGCGTAGGACACATAGGCATCATACAACTTGCCGTCTGATAAATGTGGACAGAGAAGTGATCAGGTTCCTGGACGATCCTCATCCCAGATGCCACAGGCATACCACCAGATTGCCAAAAGGGAAGCAATCATGAAGTAAATGAGATTAACCATGATGTGAAGTGAAAGATTGGGATTGTGTGGGATGGTGAGCGATGACTCAGTAGGCTGGGGGAGGTCTTTCTCCTGCCAGAATCGCAATGCTCACCATTCATCTCAAAGTCTCCATAGGTGTTCCTATACCAGAGCTTGATGTCAAGGTGGCACTTTGAGAAGATCAAGATGGCCAAGGCCAGGATGACGAGGAGCACCATCACTGCAATGACCACTGCCATGTGACTGGCAGCTCCTAAACACACAGAGGTTACCTATGTTTAATAGTTATGTTAAACTGCATACAGCATCCAACAAAAGAGTATTTAAGTTCTAAAAGCTAGTAAATGTAACATGGACCCTTCAGATGAGCTGGTCAGCTAAACACACAAATAGGAAATACAGTGCTCACAGGAAGTCTTGGGACAGTTGCTTAATTCAGTAAAAATACTGATAATTTATTGGATTGACAACAAAAATCATTATTTTATTAGTTTGTTTACAAATATATATATAGAATAGTGATATTGAAGGAAAACATTTGTTATAATGAACTGAGGCATTTTAGAAATAAAAAAAATTTCTTTAAAAATTTTTTTTTAAATGATGCGTCAATTTAAAATACTTCAGATATCGACTAATCACAGCAGCCATAAAGAAAATGTGTGTGTGGAAGATATGTGCAGATGTGTTAAACTTTGCTCGTCAATGTACTTTTGTTACAAAACCAATAAATTTACAACATTTTTACAAAAATAAGCAAGACTTTCTGTGTGCACTGTATAATCCACTGCCAAGTCAAGCCAGTGGACACTGTTGTGAGTGAAGCTGCAGCCCAAAGCCAGGTCACTCCTGGCAGAACTTCCTGGAAGGCAGAGCCTGGTCTAGATGTCTCATTGTGAACAGTGGAAACCAAATGGCTGTGAACTTTGTGTAACCCCCCTATATGTCCGGAGGATGACTCTCGGAGGCCCCATCCTCCACACTGCGCTGATCTTTCAAGTCAAGTCAATTTATTTAATTCCTGACGACAATTTGATTGCAGCAATCCCAAAAACAATAAAAGACATTCAACAGGTCTACATACAACTATATGAATAGAAAAATAGTAAAATTCCTAATACTTGTAAGCTTTACCAGGGTGCAGAACTTAAAAGCTTAATGCTCGACACAGATCTGATCTGATATGATAACTGCACCTGCTTACTTTCTGCAATTTTACCAGCCATATTAACAATCCTGGTCAATACATGTTTGTCTTTAATCCTCAAAGCAAAGAACCAACAAAGCAGAGTAGAAAATAAAACAGATTCAATAAAAGTCTCGCACAACATATACATTAGTCATCTGTCCACATTAAAGGCCCTAGGTTTTTTCTTACTCATTTCCTGGAGCTGGAATTGGGCTGAGATGTTCCTCACGGTGCAGATGTACAAGCCGAAGTCAGATGGCTCACGGAGCGTGAGCTCCAGCAGGCTGTTCACCACCTTCTGCGATGTGTTGTGGAGGAACCTGAGGATAGGTCATCACTTTTAAGACAGGGATCAGTACTCAGTTGTTTAAAAATACTTGCTAAAGCACACAGCAGCAGGATCTATGTCAACCTATGCTAAAATAGATTCCTTTAATCGGTAAACTTCTACTGATGTTTTATCCAGGATTCTCTCCTCTTCCAGGTGACTCTCATCCCTGGCATAGAACTTACAACATTGGCCATCAACCATCAATGGTTGTCTCTCATATGTCTACTTTAAACACCCTCAGTATGTTCATAGTGCCACCATGCATGAAGTTAGTACTGTATAATTGCGCCCATGATATTGCATACATGAGAAAATGGACAGCATAATCAGTACAGCCGACCCTTCTGCATTGCGACTTTCCCCAACACGGTTTTAATATATCCCAGGATCGCTTCCCTCTTCACGCCAAGGGGTCCAAGAAATTCCATAAGGTTTTTCCAGATCACAGCAGGCCTGCTTCCCTAACCCCCATGAAGCGGGGGGTGACTATATAATGAAAGTGACTCACTCTGAGAGGTTCTGCTGCTTGGTGAGGTTGGACAGAAGACTCCCATCTCTGATCCAGTGCAAGGTGGAGTCACATTGTGGCTCCTGGGGGTCCCACGGTAGCAGAGCAGTGCAGTTAAGGGTCACGGTGGAGCCCAATGTCGATTGTCGATTGTCGTCGGCGGGCACAAACACAGGGGGCTGGGAGCATGCGGACTCTGTGGTGGCAGATGATGATTTCTGTTAGTGCAGCAAGACAGCATTCGGGGGGGCAGAAGGTGGCTCAGAGGTTTAGAACTCTGTGCCTCTAACCAGAAGGTTGCCGGTTTGAATCCCGTGATCACATCTCAAATCTCAAGACCCTCAAGCCTGCCCATCCCCCAAAAGAGTACTCCAGGTGACTGGATAGATGGACAGCCCTGCACTCAGACCTCAAGATTCACTATCACCTGTGTGTGTGTGTGTCTTAAAAAGAAGAGCATGATGGGATACGTGAAAATCAACACATTCCAGTGTACCTGTTCTCCATCTTGTTCAAATGGATATAAACCTTTATTTCATGTCAATGCTGAGGTTTCAGTAAATCTGATAAGACCCAAAAGGCCACTCCCCAGTACCAAGCTCTTTAAACAATGTATCATTGCATCGTTTGCCTTCAGGTAAGGAATGTTTGTGGTCTGCTCACTGGCTAGCGTGACTCACTCCTTTAGCTGGTCTAATCTGAGCTATCAAAACCAGTCTAGTCTGTCCTGCTACACGGAAGCACAAAGCGGAAGTAAAGTTATGTTACCACTGCCATGATATTTTGGGTTCCTGCACAAATGCAAAAAAACAAATTACTCTGGAATTGTGACAAGAGGATAAAAATAAAGACTGCTTTGCACACCATCACTGTCTGAACTGCGTATGTCCACCTTTTGACGATTGTAACTTGTTAATGTTGATGGAATACGCCCTGTTTGACATATAATTGTCCAAAGAAAAGATGTTTTATGGAGTCATCTACTTAACAAGTGTTTATGTTTGTAATAGGTAACATTTGTTGTCTTGATGCTTGTTGGTATGGATTACTTTATATCATTAATTTTAACACCTTAACATTGATAGCTAATTAGTCAGCTAACTAACATCATTAATTGTGAATATAAAGTGTGATTAGTAGCTTAACTTATTATCAGTATGTATCTTGTTGACATATTTGCCTCGTGGACAACAATCCATGGAATTCCATAAATTTTAAACATGAAACCGTTCACTGGCTGTATTTGTGGTGCTAAGCTTGTTTGAAATTTATTCTATAAAAAGTTTCTGTAAAATGTGTTTTTTCATGCTCCTGATAAAATTTTTAGAGATACATGTTTCTCTTTGGACAGTGATGATATGCTAGTATATCAAAATACTGTCTATTGTCTAATATGAATGAATGAATGAATGAATGAATGAATGAATGTTACATTTACATAGCGCTTTCCAAGACACCCAAAGTGCTTTACAGAGCCAATGGAGAGCCATTTCAACCACCACCACTGTGTAGCCCCCACCCCCACCTGGATGATGTGGTGGCAGCCAATCTGCACCAGAACGCTCACCACACCGTAGCTAAGGTGATGAGGGGGCAGGAGAGAAATCACCAATTAGATACAGGGGATGATTAGGAGGCCAGATCTAATAGGGCCACAGTAGGAACAGTAGTTTCTGAGCTTAATTCCCCTTTAAAAACTGTTTGACAGGTTTACTCCAGGTTAACCAAACGCCCCCACTGGTTTCACAGCTCAATCATTAACCAACAAGTTTAATGCTATGACCTTTTCCTGCTACAAGAAGACCAGAGCAGCTGAGAAACGCTCCATTGCACCTCTGTAGTTAGGAACCACTCGGCACGCTAATGCTGTGTCATCAGGAAGGCCCAAGGACTCTAGTTCACGTTGGGATCCTATGGGATTTCATACAGATCGCAGCTGTAAACCTTCGCAGGACATTCATAGGAAGAAATGGAACCATGGTGTCCTCTGTACCCTGGTTTTAGCATGAAGGTGGGATCCCCAATCGTGCTCCAAGAACCAAGCATGTAAAAGGTCCAGCGATCAGACCTGGGCCAAAGTCTGGCAGCAGAAAAGCCAAAAGGTTCAAAATGAGTAAACGGAGCACCGTAATAAATCCATGTAATTCCTGCTCTACAGAAAAGGCGGGACTGTCTGAGAGGAAGGGAAAAAACAAAGACCGTGGAAGACAGGAGTCATGGGCTATACCTCCCACAGCGCCATTTACAAACCCAGAGATGGCTGCCAGACCGAGTCATCTGCCCTTGCAATACGAGAAGGTCACCTGAGATTGCAGCCTGGTGCCTGGGCAGGTAACCCTACCTTTCAATTGACAAAGGCACCCTCTGCTTCTCAACTAATGTGCAGGAGAAGCCATTAAGCCAATTTCTGACAATTACTCTCCTGATGAAGTGATTTAAAGTAACTAGAGACCTGAGCAAAGACTTGTGATGTCATTGGTTACAATTTGTTAGAACGCTGCTCTTGTATCATAAAGACAGTATCAGTTCAGTTAAAAAAAAAAAAAAAAATACACTAGTTCCTGGGTCTGAGATGCTTAGTGCACATTGGAATAAAGCAACTCATTTATTCCACAGCCTTTCTGAACAGGATGGACCTCAGGCAATGGGAGGGTTTAAATCTAAGCTCCAAAATGAGCAGAGCAGGGCCCGATGAAGCGCCACTGCCTCTGGGAAACAGAGCTTGTCCACATGGCTTGGTCCAGTAATACAAAGAGGACATTGACCACACGCTCACAAAGAGGAGCAGCACTGGGTAGCTTGTAACCAGCCAAAACCTCACAAACGCCCGGAGGAACCTGTTACTGCACCCTAACCAAAGAACTTCTGTGGAGCTTTAAATGGACAGAAATGTAATTATGCAAGCTATGCATGATGTAAATGCATGACTATTTGTGCTGGGAACGGGTCACTGACGGCATGCTGCCGAAAGAGAGGCTCACTGACTAACTTACTGACCTTACCAACCCAGGGTACGAGTACATCTCAGAAAGACAAACCGCACTGCATCACTGCATGCTGCCGAAAGAGAGGCTCACTGACTAACTTACTGACCTTACCAACCCAGGGTACGAGTACATCTCAGAAAGACAAACCGCTCTGCATCACGGCTGCTGCTTTGCATTTCCTCCCTCTGAACATTTAAGATCTGCTGCACGCGACATAAAAATATATAGGAAAGCTGAGAAAACTGCAGCCAATCACTTGCATACTGATGTGCAGCCTTTAGACCTGTGGTTTCCATGCAAAACAACGGAGAGAAAGAAACAATCAGCGGGCTGGCACTGTGACACTGCAAGCAGAGGGAGGCTTAATGGCGTACGAACGTGACTGGCTGAAATCATCTACTGCAACCTACCAGTGCTCCTTAAGGTGGACCTGCAGCCACTTCTGTTTCATGTACTCATCTAACTGCTGGTAGTGCTGGGAATTCACTGGAAGCTCAGTCTAGCTGTACTTCTGCCTAGTAGACTCCTTGACAACATGTATGTTCGTGATGTGCTGTATTTCTCACTTATACATTGTTTTGGACAAAGGCATCTTCTAAATAGAATAAATGTAATTCGGCTGTATAGAATTCTCAGGCTTTCAGGCAGAGCAGAAGACATGCAGACCGCCTACGGGGACACGGGGACACGGGGACACGGGGACACGGGGAGAGAAAAACAATTAATGGGAGGAGAAAAATGGAAGGAGAGGAATTAAGACAATTAAATTGTGAGATCTTGTGATAATTTTGCATTACTATAACACTGTGTCCATTCAAATTACAAAGGGTAGAACGAATGGACTAATAACTATAAAACTAAATGATGTATAAACATGTCAAGTAAGGTATGGTATAAGCAATAGATTAGGGGAGACTATGCACACCATTAAACTTTCAGATTATGTATTTTTGTAAGTTCATTATCTCTCCATTCATTATGGCCACTTTTACAGTGAGCATCTGCAAAACAGCTATTCAGCATGAAGTATCATTGTCACCATTCAAATATTTATGTCACATGTATTATAAAGAATTTGCCCTTGAAGAAATCTGAAAAATTAAAGGGTGTTGCTGGCTTTTGTTGTAAGATATTGCAGCCACAGAACTTTTATTAATAACATTTATTAATAACTGCATCGTGTTCATTCAAAGCACAAAGGGTAGAATTAATGTTTTGCCAGATAATGCACAAGTAGGATCTCGTAAAAAGATGTTTTTTTTCTTCCATTGATTTTTTTTCTCCTTCCAATGGCCCTTAGAGGCTTTGTAAAGAGCAACTTCAGAAGTGAAATCTTCTGTTCTCACGTTCCAGCAATAAAGAGCTCCTCTCCTGCCCAATAGAAAAATAAGTCAGTTTATCCCAACCTGTGTGCCCATCACCATAAACTTACTGTATGTCCAGCTTAACCTTGCATTTTTACATGTGGGCTGGAGCAGGAAAGGACTGGGCTTAAGTGCACAGCCTACAGCTAATGTTTGCTGTGCAAACACAGTGAGGTCACGGACACAGGCTGCTCAGCTGTAGATGCTGCTGAAAAAGTCAGCAGCTCAACGTGAAGCTAACACCAGTGTTTCAGCCCATTTAAATGTATGTCACTCTTGTGGGAAATCACTGGCAGACCATAAAGATGGGTTGGTACAACAGGACTGCACCCAGACCAGCCTGTAAGTGGGGTATAAAGTCGTTTTCTCTTTGAGCTGGATTGTTTTGCTTTTCCCCATCTTTATGGGGCTTTAGGTGAACCTGAGATCTGAGTATGCCCTGAAAAGGGGAGCAGTTCATAAGGATCCTTAGTATAAGGCTGACAAGTAATATGTTGACAACCTCAGAGAGGACAGTGGGACAGCACCAGCCAGCCTCTCGGACATTCCCTCCTGTTCGAGGACAGTGGGACAGCACCAGCCAGCCTCTCGAATACTAGCTCCAGTTAGAGGACAGTGGAGCATTACCGCCCTGCCTCCCAGACATACCCTCCTCTTGGAGGACAGTGGAACAGCACCACCCGGCCTCCCTGACATGTTGTTTATGGAGAAAGCCTGCAAAGAGGGATAAACAGGGACCCATATCCTGGATTTACTCTTGGTCACTCTGTTTGTTTAAAAAGAGTGATTTATTAACTGAAGCTTTGCCAGGTTCAAAGGTCACATGAGAACCACAGTCACCCCAGTGTCTATATTATAGTAAACCACAGAAATGCTGGACAGTGGGGACACTTTTACAAAAAGGAAAAAGAAACGTTTTTATTTGTTTCTGTAGAGACCTTAGATACTGCAGTCACCTCTCCGACTGACTTCATACAGTAGTTTAAATATTAATAGTCTTTCATCATAAGTACCTACGTATCAGTTGTCATTGGAAGATATTTATTCTGCGACACGTATTAATTACGACCTTAGATCGTCCACAACTACGAAAACAACACGTCAAATCAAATCACCACGATTTAACTAAAGCTTTCCTGTCCGGGGGTAGTAGTTATTTCATCGTATCCAGCACCATGAAGCGGGGCAAAGGACATGTTAAGTTCGATCTTACCTGCAGGGTTTCCAGAAACGTTTCCCCACAAGATATGCGTCAGGAGCAGAAGCGGCGCCAGAGTCCTTCTCATCGTCACCTTTATGATCCGGAACTTATAAAGTATGAGGGCAAGTTTTAAAAGGATCAGACCTGCAGCTCTCTCGTTTTCCGCAAGCCAGCACCGATCACTATCATCCGCGTAGACCCAAAGCTCAAGGGGAAAGTGAAACGAGGCACGTGACGGGGACACCTGCCCGGGTCACGTGATAGGGACGCGCACCTGCCCAGGTGTGTAGTACGCGCGGTAAAGGCTCTCGTGCTGCACGAGCATGTTCAAAAATAAATATGGATCCATATATGCTTCTGAATATCTGTGTTGTAATATTAAACACAGATCCATGACTCCTGTATATCCGTGTTGTAATATTAAACACAGACCCATGACTCCTGAATATCCGTGTTGTAAAATTAAACACAGACCCATGACTCCTGAATATCTAAGTGTGTTTGTGCAGATGTTACGTAAAAACAAAGTCTCAGGTCGCTTTTTCAGTAGCTGCAATGAACTAAACTTATGGGCGGGACCAGGAGCATATGTGAATAAAGTAAAAAAGAAAAGCTAATCAAAAGGGAGTTTGATATGTTGAGTTTTCTAACAGTAAAATTATCTCAACCCCTTACTAATGTATATATTTTAATTCATTTCATTCAATAATTATGCACAAACATAGTCATAAAAAAACACAAAAGGGACTTGTTCATTACAACCGTAAACTGTGGTTACCTCGTCTGTGTGCATGCTTGGGTTCACACCCCGTGCCCTTAGGATGACGTATTTAATCAGCAAGCAACATCACAAGCTAATTATGCCCTTACCATTCAGTTATGGTTACTATACAGTGAATGTAAAGACGTCCAAATCAGTGTAGATATGAATAAATGAGAACAGAGGCAAGTGTCTCTCGCTATTTTTGTTTGTGAACTAAATAAAACTTAATTACACCAGCTGTAACCTTACTCCTTATAACCACACCTTTGGAGACTTGAAGTAGTATTTTTATTAACAAAATTAATGGATTACACTTATTTGTTACCCAGAAAGATAAGCCATCTCCAAGCCCAGAGATCCCCTTACATGGATATTTTATTATATGTTCTAACTGTTAAATAATTGGCAAGAACACATTATAAGCAGTACTCCAGTAACACAGAGCAACAGGAGTCGTCAAACTCGCCCAGTTAAAATGTTTGAGGTGCCAGCCCTGCATCTGAGCCCCCAAAATGTCATAATGTCATAAATTAGCTAAGGGTCACAAGTAACTAAATTCAGCACTAGTACCACCAAAGTCTACTTAAAGACATTATTATTACATTATTAATACGGTTTAATAAAATAAAATAAAAAAAATAAAAAAACTTTTTAACACTTTTTTCACATGTGGACTTGATGTGACGATGAAAGCTGGTTTTCAGCATCTGCAGGTTGAATGTTTGTTGTTTTTGGTGCCTGGTTCACCCTTTTTGCAACCTGTACATTTTTTTAATTAATTTGTGTTGCTGTATCGGGGCACATGGTACGATTGATGATAAGCACTCTGAGTCACTCTGAATGATGCACGCCATTTTTTTTTAGATTAAAACACATCCTGGATATATTTACAGTTCCCTAAAATGTACCAAGAGGAATAAAGAAAGAAGTGGTTTAATTTTTTTGTGAAATGGGCAAATGTCAATTAGCAGAGAGCCCACCCTGATACCAGAACAGGGAGAAGCTCATCACTCAGCCACCGGGAAACACAATTTCTGTGTCCTAAATGATGGGCGATACCTGGCTGAAATATCCCACCCACTCCCCCATTCAGTGGGCAATGTGAAACATAAATTAGAAAGGAGGGTCTATACCACAAATATCATGATGGCATATTATCAAAATTAAACTGTTTTTAAGGACAAAAATACATACAAATCAATGACCCATTCTGACCATTCACGATTCAAGTGTTACAGTGTTATACAACGTTATACAACAAACAAAATACATGATAATTATAATGAATGGTGATTCCATTGTTAGCAGGCTGACACGTCAGGAGCCTGATGTCCTCAACAGAACATGAAGATAGAATATCAGCACAAACGGTGTCCATTCTCTGTAGCACGACATCTTCTCCACCTTCCAGCAGCCTCTGTCACTTTATATATTTATGTATGTACAGTATGTATCCTGCAGCTATGTAAGAAGTCCATCCATTGGAAGTTCATGGCAACCTAGAAGAAGTATTCTATAAATTTGTCAAAATGAAGCCCAGGAGAAAATGGGGGCCTCAGTTATAAAACATTTCTAAGATGGTAGTGGTTGTAGTGGGGAGCTCTTCAGACCTGGGCTTTGCAGGAGGACACAAGCGTTCCAAAGTCCATAACCCCTTATCTGCAGAAGCAGCCTCCTGAGGTTTTGAGGAGACCATAGATCCACTTTCGTGATTCCATCCGCATGGTCCCATCCTGAGCGGTTCCATAGTCCAGCCCATGATCCTGGGCTCAGGAAATGAGCTGTAGGTAGAACCCTTGAGGTTCTTAAGCCATTGCAGCACCTGGTCATTCATTCAGCCTTACGGCATAGATGGGAATTACAGACAGACAGACTCAGGGGTTCTGCTAGAGATTTTGGGCCCCCAACCCAGACCAATCCAAGTATGTTCCAAATTTTTTATGGTCCTCGGGAGCTCCTGAAATCTCCCTACTTGGAATCATCCTAATTTTTCCTCTCTTTACAGCACCCCGGGACAGGCTGAGCACAACCAGTGAGACCCAGGGTGAATACAAATGGTCAAGTCTTTGGATTGTGTCTTTGTTTTCTTTCATCTATGTTCACCTCCTCTTACATAGGAGGCACCTAAAAACCCCTTCCTTGACCTCCATCTTGAGCTAGGTTTCATTTTCACAGTTTAGGTAAGGAAGCGTTCTGGTGTTGAGGTGATGGAGCATGATGGGAAATCGCAGTGCGCTCACTAGGCCTCATCTCCTTGTTTCCCAGTTGCTCCCCCTTGTTGCCCTGTGTCCTGCAAGGCTGTCCCTCCCATCACGCATCAGAACTCCGCTGCCACTGCGCTCTTCTCTCTTTGAACAAGCTGCATTCAAGAGAATTCAAGGGTTACCCTGGGGCACAGCTTGCCACACTTAAGCCGATAATCGAAGTAATATTGATTGATAATTGAGGAATGAAACACTATGCACTGAATGGCCAGCAGAGGTCAGGAAAGAACATGCAGGGGCTTCCCAGACTAAGCTGATTGTGATCAACACCAGTCAATATGTAAATGTCTTTCTACTGTCTAAATATGTGTGTAGTGCTACTACAAACCAGAATTTTCCTTCAGGATTAATCAAACCAACCAACCAACCTACCTATCTACATACCTATCTATCTAGCTAACTACCTACCGATCTATCTGCTCTTCAATCTCTAGGTCCTTGTGGTCCACCTGTTCACACTCACCTGAGCTCCTCTTTCAGTCTACTCAACTTGTCCTCCAGTCTGTCATTTTTAACTTTGTGTGGGCTGTCCGGGACAAACCAAGCGACGATGAATTTGCAGATGACGACCACGTGCTGTGGAGACAGGGATCCTAGATTAATGAGCCATGTTGGGGGGGGCAGTACACCCCCACACATTTTCTTCTGTCACATGGTTAATTTCTGTGTCCTGTCTAGAACCTTCCCCAAGCGTTCACACAGACATAGCGGAACCAAACCCAACATGACTGTTATATGTGCATACAATAACTGCATAATGCTATGTTACATCAGAGTGTGCCAACTCCAGCCTCACCTCAAAAAGGATGACAAAGGCAAAGCGCACGGCCAGGATAAGCCAAAACTGTGAAGTGAAGCTGTAGTCCTCACTGTTCCTGTAGTCTTTATAACTGGGAACACAAAGCGCATGCATTGTCCAGTACTACAATACCCAGCAGCCCTGGTATTCACTCACATTTACGACAAGCAGGCGATCTGTGATTTAGGAGTACATGGGAAAAAAACTGTAAAACATCATTTAAAAGCTCATGCAGAGCAAACATGTAATATAATGACACTGTTTTCCCCTGTAATTATCTTATGAAATGTGCATTCCTCACTATCTGTGAGTTTCTGAAGCTTGTATGTATAAAATGATAGTAAAATATTTTACGTAGCTTGAGCTTAGTTGTGATGGAACTAATTACTGTTCATTGAAAATAATACATATATTACCATCAATGACACTGAAATGTGCTTAAACACTTCTCTGAAAATAATTGTAATTCCCATAGTCTCCAATAGGGGATGCTAAACATAGTGCAAAAGTGTACAGATAGAGCAATGTGAGGTTGCAGATTTATGTATTGTTCCTACCTGCAATGGGTGACGGAGAGGCCATTATGTGTGATCAGCTGTTTGGGCGTGAAGTCATTGATTACGTTTCGGTCATTCACGCACACTGTGGACAGGGAGTTGTTGATGTATCCACTCATGCAGCTGGAAAGGACAGACAATCAAAGGTGAGGCCTTACACACACCCATCATATCTCCATGGTCCTTAACTCCAGCTGCTCCAGGAGCACTGGATGTTGGCTGACCCCAAAACTTGCTGTCCCTTGTTTATATACAAGTGTCTATCTCTAATGGAGAGCAAGATGGGATGTGTGAAAGCTATATAATTTTCCTGTGACAACAAAGTACAGCTATTCTGTTCTAGTGCAGTCTTACCTGATGTCTGTTACATTCCCATTGGCACACGGACCATATCGGTAGAGGTACACAAGTCGGGGGATGAAGTCAGAAGTTACTCCGATGACGAGTCCATTTGCGATGACTGCCAGAACGCCAATGGCCTCCAGAATAATGGACCAAATGCCTGCAGGCACATCCACATCCCAGTTTGCTGGAACCAAGTGCTCAGCAGATTCTCTCCCACACTCACTCCTCCCTCCACTGACAAACTCACCGATATTGTTGGTCTTCTTAGGCACCAGCCGGCGCTCCAGGCTGACCATCTTAATGGCATCCAGGCGTATCTCAAAGACATTGTTGACAAGAGCCAGGAAGGGCGCCAGCGGGAAGGCCGCAACGAAGATAGTGGTGAAGCTGAACTGGAGAACTGCAGAGGGCCGAGAGGGGAAGCTGACATGGAGAAAGTCAAGATGGAATAGAGGCAGAAAGCAGAGGAGTGAAGGTATCCTGCAGAGGAGGAGAGCAGAGGGGTGAAGGTGACCTGTACCAGAGGCAGAGGACAGAGGGGTGAAGGTGACCTGGACCTAAGGCAGAGAGCAGAGGGGTGAAGGTAACCTGAACCAGAGGCAGAGAGCAGAGGCCTGAAGGTAACCTGAACCAGAGGCAGAGGGCAGAGGGGTGAAAGTAACCTGAACCAGAGGCAGAGGGCAGAGGGGTGAAAGTAACCTGAACCAGAGGCAAAGGGCAGAGGGGTGAAGGTAACCTGAACCAGAGGCAGAGGGGTGAAAGTAACCTGAACCAGAGGCAGAGGGCAGAGGGCAGAGGGGTGAAAGTAACCTGAACCAGAGGCAGAGGGCAGAGGGGTGAGGGTGACCTGAACCAGAGGCAGAGGGGTGAAAGTAACCTGAACCAGAGGCAGAGGGCAGAGGGGTGAAGGTAACCTGAACCAGAGGCAGAGAACAGAGGGGTGATAGTGAACATGCAGAGAGCTGAAGCAGAACATGGAGCCCCATAACAAGCAGAAGAAGCTGAATGTGGAAAACTGCCTCCAGACAATGTTGAGAAAACTGAAAGATTACAGTGAACTGCCGGGTCAGCTAATCTTGCATGCCCCCCCCCCCCTCCCTCCGCCCACCTGCCTCATATCAGTCCCTGTCATTCTAACCAAAGCATGAAGAAATTTCACCAAAAGTAGCAGTCACTGCGGTTCTGAAGCTGAAGGGCCAAACTGGTCCTTTCCCCAGGCAGCGCCCCAAAGCCACGGGACGTACTCATCTCCAGGAACTCCTCGAAGAGGCTGAAGGCGTTGACGTCAGTCAGCCGGTAGTTGCGCAGCCAGCTCTGCAGCTTGCAGCTCTCGCAGATCTCCGAGCCCTCCTCCGTCTCCTTGCATTCCTTTTTATAGCAGTGGCCGCACTTCCTCTGCAGCTTCTTGGTCGTCCTCCTCTTCACATACCGCCTCAGCCAGCTGCCGGGAGAGACACCATCAGGGCCCCCGTTTCGGCTGAAAGGCCAGTGCTGGAACCTGCTCTTTGATTTCACCTGAGAACTTCATGCTAACCTGCATTCATGTATGATAACAAGTGATCCTGCAACTTCAGCTGGTGCTGGTTTTGGTTACAGCCGAGATATTTATGAAACATTTTTATTTTCACTGAGATGCGGTTGCAGTGAATCACAAAATTTAAATAATGCTAAACTATATGTTTTAACTTTTGTGGTTGTTTGAATTTTAATGGAGGCAGTGTGTAGCTCAGTGGGCAAAGCTGTGGTGTCTGTCATCAGAAGGTCACTGGTTCAAATCCAGCCTCAGCACATCTCTAGGTCCTGGACCAAGGCCCTTAACCCCCAGTTCCCTGGTCGCTGTCCCTCACTGCTAAGCTTGCTATCACCTACAGAGAGCAAATTGGGGGAGGTGCAAAGAGAATTTCCCCATATCAATACTTCTTCGTAAATTAATCCTCAGTGATAATTAAATGCAGATCTTTCAAGGGGTGAAATAATTTTTTTGAATATCTTTACAATATCAACAATTACCAGCAGCTCATTCAAAGCAAAAATAAATGAATGAAGTAATCAAACAACATTTGGCCTTGTTGTCTATGAGGTGTTAACTATGAGCTGTTATGGGGTTTGTATGATTTTTTGGGTTTTATACCATGGCTTTGGCAAACACTATTTTCTTATTGGTCCAGAGACGTGGGTGTTGATTATTCTTGTTTAAAAACGCAGGTAGTTCCAGCAGCCTAATAACAGTTCTATATCCCTGTGTTTCAATACTTTATTCAATATGTTAATATTAAAACCTGTGTAACTTATACTCATAAATAAGCAGGCATTCTTATCAGCATAATTTTCCTTGGTTTTTGAAACGCATTTGCCTGTCTGATGGTTTCTATGGTAACCTAACGAACTTGCTGCTTCCAGTGAGGAGCCAGACCAGTTCTGTCCTTATAGGGACTATATTTTTAAGAGCACGTTGGAACATTATCAAATGCTAATTATCTGTGGCATAAGCGGGATAAAGCACTTCGAGATGTGTGGTTATACCAAAATAATAAATTCTGCTTTGCTTCTGGCCGTGTTCCTCCACGTTATGGTTGATTATTTTCATATAACTGCACACCTCCTTGTGGTTTCTCCCTTACTTTTTGAGTATCTTCTTTGGAGCACCTTCATTTGTGATTTGTGTTTAATTTAATTGAGTTAAAATAAAACAAAATTAAAACTATATCTACACAACGTCTTTTTGACATCACAGTGACTTAAGGAGCATGGAGAGCAGACTCACGGCCCAGTGAACTCGAAGATGTTGTTCAGCGTCTGCTTCAGCACCATGATGATAGCCATCTGGATGAAGAGGTCCGTCAGGCAGCCGCTGGGATGGCACTGAGGTACACAGGGGACATAGCTGTCACCCACGTGTGGCCTTAACACAGACGCCCCAACATGAAGGGGGAAGCCGCCTTATCGCACACGCCCACCGTGAGGAACATGTGGAAGCAGGGTTAGCCAGTGTCTGAGTTAGCCAGTGAGTTAGCCAGTGGGTTAGCCAGTGTCTGAGTTAAGGGCCTTGCTCAAGGGCCCAGTGGTGAAATCGCTTCACCAGCCCCGAGCTCCACACCATTCTAACACTGACTGCTTACCAACTTCTGTACCTCTTGAACTTTAACATTCCATACATATCTCTAAGCAGAAAAACAGGAAGTGTTCTTTTGCAACTGCAGGCTGACAGCTGAGGCTGATTATTTAACACAGTAAACGGGCCCTACTACATATTACACAGGACATACTCCTTCCTTGAGTCCACAGACTCGGTTTGAGTTCACTGAGCCTACTCACCTCCTCGAGCCTCCACTTCCCTGCGATACGCACGTAGCTTCCAGGACGTCCGTTTATCCTATGGGCGTGAAACAAACACGTCTCACTGCATGAAGAGATCGGTCCAGACGTGACACCAATGAGCCTTTACGGCGGCGGAAGAGCTTTACCGGCCGAGAAAGAAGGCCACGTAGATGAGTGAGGAGAAGAGGGTGAAGAACTGGAAGGTGAACATCTTGACGGTGAAGCTCCGCTCAGTGGCAGCGTATGAGCGTGTTTCCTCTGCAGGGGAGAAGAATTGCAGGTTGGAACAGAAATGGAGACAGTGACAGATCATAAGTTATGAATTACAGTAACCTAAAAGCAAAAAGCTTGTGCACCAATAATGCAACGTATATTCAGAGCCTGGAGGACAATCACTCATTGATCTGAAATAATTATGTACTTTTTGCTCTACACTGAGAATCTGGGTGAATCTCAAAACCAAGAACGCAAAGACCGTACTTGTGGTCTTGGCAAGACCAGTCTTGCTAACTTAACTTCCAAGAACAAACTTGGGTGCAATGAATCATGGGATTGGTCTCATTTGGGGATGATGCAACCAAGGTATCCTTGAAATCTGGGGCGGAGCAAGAGCAACATCTGGGGAATTTTACTATCCTCGGTACTGTACCTGTGCTCTTTGTTTTGGAACTGCTGTTCAGCAATGGAAGATGACGTAAAACGGGTATATGAGAACACAAGTACAGTCAAGTATGCATATTGAGATTCACCCTCTGAAAGCAAAACTGATACCCAAGGGTGAAAGTATGAAAGGAGTGAAAGGTGCTGAATGTGAGATGCACGCTAACAGCCCTCCTCCAGAACTTACCGATCTCACAGAGCTTGAGGGCCACTTTCCTGTTGACCTGTGGAATATTGGGTAGAGGGAAAAAGACTAAGAGCAAGTCCTACAGCACACGCTGGACCGGCCACTGGGGTGGCGATGGTGAGCTCACCCGGGTCATGATGGTGATAGTTAGGTAGTGCAGCACGGCTCCCAGCATGACAGCGACAGTGTTGGCATTGTCGCTCAGGAACTCCCAGCTGCTCTCCGAAAGCTGGACTTGGGCCATCACGCGGAAGACCACCAAGGCTTGGGCCAAGCCGATAATGAGCATCAGCTACGTAGACACAGATAGGACTGCATGTACCCCAAAGGTGTGCGATGGATTATGGCATTGTCTCTGAGACTGGAAGGTCACCCAAGGTCGGGAGAGTGACTGCTGGACACATAAGCGAGGCCCTTAACCCCCAATCGCTCCGGGAACTGTCTAATTGTAGATCTTCCTGAAAAAATGTATGCCGCTTTGGATAAGAGTGCCTGGTAAATAAATTAGCATGAATGTAAATTAAGGAGGAACAGTGTTTCTTCACTGTTCCTCCTTAATTTACATTCAGGCCCTCTTAGGTACACCATGTACAGCACATCATACAGCCTTCAAGGTGACAGTGCATGTCTAGTTTATATAATGTGTGTGTGTGTATATATATATAGACACACACACATACACACACACACAGAGTTTGCAGTGTGAATGGTTTTAATATTTGAATAATGTCTCGTACTTTATAATGAAATGCATTTTAGGTCAACTGCTTCAGTAAAATATATCTGGTTAAATCAAGGTACGACATGCAGAAATATGAAGGGTAAGGTTAATACTGAGCTGTACTGGGTAAACTGATCATTACACTGGGCCCATTCAGAAAGCATGGGCACAGCATCTCGGTTGGAGGACCAGGAACCCACCATGAGTGTGACGAGGATCAGAACCGTGGTGCTGTGCAGGTAGGAGTGCCGGTACCTCTTGGTTTCACAGTTCGGATCATTTATAATCTCCAGAATCAGCTCCTCCTGACAGGGGGACAGGACAGATTAAGAAATCAAGAATTTTTTTTCTCCTTCTGTTTGGGTTTTAGATGGTCAAGAATTTCATCAGACCAACTGTGATAACCACTCTGCTGAATGATTACAGCAGAGCAACTTCTCCAAGAATCACAGTATTTACAGAAATACAGTATACAGCTCTCTATCTCAAAGTTTCGGATGGTAAGAATAATTGGGTCATATCAGAAGTTACCAGTAATTGGTTCCCCTTCACAGTTCTGTGGTTTGTCTCTTTCTTCATGTTTTGAAATTTCAAGTTTATTTTCATAAGTCCTTAGTGCAATGGGAAGCTTACTCATGTACCCCCTGCGGACTGCCAGTTACTCCATTATTTCAATATTACTTTAATAATACTCCAGATATACTCAACATAGACAAAAGGTTGCTTTTCTGACAACTCAAAACTTGTACCTCGTCCTCAGACCAGTCGTACACCTTCCACTTGCTGACATATGTTGCTCGATGCCTCTTCCAAAACTCCAGGAAGACAGTGGCTGGGGAAGGCCATAGATTATTATCAGGGATGCGGGAACATGCTCACTCGCACATCAGCTATGCCAGCAGGATCTACTCATCTTCTCATCACCTGCCCTTGATAAAGCAGCCCGATGATGAACTAGCTATCAAAAAAGTGATTGCAAAGTATAGATAACTGATTTGATGTAAATGTTGTGCACAAGGAAATGCCAAGTTTGAGTTGAAAGACAAATAAATGGTATCACTGGACTAAAAACTGATAAACTACTCACCCCAGATAGCCATGAACATGGCGAAGGCTACCGTCCCCTCATTGTCAAACAGGATGCTCACCTGAGAAGACCACCACAGCATTTCCAGGTGTCATTTCTGACTTGGTGTAATTTGCATATCCCCGCCCCTTGGTCACACCCCCCTGTTTCTGCCTCCCATGTTTGGGAAGGTGTGGCAGTACCTTGGCAAAGGTGCAGGTGTCCGACAGATTCCATACTTTGCACTGACGGTCACACAGTGGGCACATGATGATATCTGCCTCACATACCTCTTTTCTGCACAGAAGCAAATGACAGATAATAAATATGGGAAACTTATGGACTTAAGAGAAATAAGCACTAGTTTATTTTAATGGCAAAAAAAAAAACTCCTTAACTGATGCCTAACTCCTCACTAAGTGGATCTGGTAACAGCTGACCTCTATATTAATTAACTGTCACTGCGTTGGTTGACCATTACGCAACTCAGATCCTTAATGAGTTACATGTTGTTTAGATAAACAGTCTGGGCCAGTCTTGATAAGCTCAAGATGGGAACCACGACAATTATATCACTTCATATCTTGTCTTTATGCAACTACTAAACTGCCAATTCAGTGCTGTTCATGTAACGTTATGTGACAGGAGTGTGAGAGGTGTAGAAGGGAAGGATGGCGATTAACTCGCAAGAAGATAACATTTCAATTAATTCAAATATACTAATTCTACTGGTGCCTGTAGCGATGAAGTATTTTTATTAAAGCAGTGTTCTTATCCTCCGTCCACTATGACAGCTACACTATATGTAAAGGAATAAAGATTATTTTGTTCTTCATCCAAACATTTTTAAATATATTTTTAAAATTTTTTTTAAATATTTTTTTTCCTCTGGAAACTAGATTTTTTTTAATACAATCACTTTAATATGATTTATGGGAAATTCCAGTCTTATGGATGTGACATTTAAACAATTAGATTTCCATGAATAGGAAAAGCGAGTAATGAAAATGGATGGGTTTAGACTATAGGCAAACAAAATGTCTCTGAGCATGGACAAGATTAATATCAGTCAATTTTCATATCTAGGTTTAATATAGTCAAGTCCTCAAAAGCCATATATTAATTTACATGTTAGAAATACATAACATTTTATCACCGTTATTGATGTGACATTAAACAGACCTTTGCATTATATTGACCAGGTTATAATGAATGTTTATCAATATGTCCAAGTGGGCGTTCCCCAAAGACCCCTGTCTGAAACTCATTTCCACGTGATGCCATCAATATGCCAACACAGAGGAGATATTAAAGTGCACCATGTACTGAAAGCAGATGCAGAGAAAAAAGTACATCAGCAGCACTGGTGGCAGGAAGGAACCGTGAAGCTTACATGTGGTATCAAGATCAGGAAAAGGAGGTTTGAGTTTCCTTTACCGCGGTGATATTGACTTGCTCTCAGCCATACGGGATACAAGCAAAACACTCACATGAGCGGGCTGGTGTTGAAGAACGCCAAACCGTAGAGAAAGACAACAATCCCCAAGATGGCCGCTGGAATCAGCAGGTAGGTGTACCAGCCGAGCCACAGGTAGTACAGGGCAACCTTCTCCCCAAAGTAGCTCCTGAGAGTCACACACACACACACCAAACAGGAGGCAAAGGGTTGATGTGACAGTGCTCCACCACATCCTATACATAACACTTGAGTTATGATCAGGACCTTTCTGACACATAAACACTGCAAAATCAATACAGACTGTCATTTCAAGTCATGATAGTACAGAAGCTCGTGTACGATCCTTGTGTTATTTGTGAACTTGGGTTTCTATCGAGGTTGAAAGGCTCCAGCCTACAACATGTGATACCGTGACTCGCTACAAGAACTTGTCTAGGAACCCAACTTGATGGTCATAAGGGTCTAAGTGACTTTCAATGGGGTCTTACCTCACTTCAGTAATGGGTTGTCTCTGGAAACAAGCAGACCACCGTGCCCAAATTTGTGTCAGCTCTTTCTGCTTCTTTTTCTGCAGGACAATGCAGTGACCGTGAGGTGAGGTTCATGCATTTAAGCACATGTCTGTAAGGCACCAAAGAGTAAAGACCAGCTCCAAGTGTTTACATGGAGAGTGACAGGCTGTAGCAGGTATGCAGCGCCTTGAAACACCCTACATGAGAAGCTGCTGCTACCAAAGCAATGGAATGTTCTGCTTCTCCAGGGTGTGTCCATGTGACGGCGGAGGAGGGCTTTTCTTAGAAACCACACAAAGTGAGCTCCGGGCGTGAAAGCAGGGGAATACCAGACGAACCAATGCATGGTATCCATTTGCGTCCTAATTTTAACCTTTTGAACCTTTTCAAGCCTTTTCCAAGAATGTTCTCTGAGGACGCGTTAAATAAACTTTTTCATCTACCAAACAACACGTCCAAAGAACTGTTCAACCAGATTTTTTATCTCAGATCTGCTTTTAGACATATTCATTAGAAATGGCATTTTATGTGGCTAGCATAACTTGGGCATATGTTTTAGGTGTTTATTAAAATAAACTTTGCGGTTAACATAGTTTCTCTCAGTTATAGTGGTGTGCGACATTGGAATTAGTTGCTTAAGTGTTGGCTACCAAAACAAAATGAGCCTGATAACAATTGACAATGAGCAGTTTACAAAGACAAAGCTTCCTGGATGGTTTGCGTGTATGTCTCTTAGAACACTCCTCTTAAGTGTCCATAAAGTAGATCTTTACATATTTGTATATCTATTTCTTCTATTGTTTTTCATCTAGAACCCATCGGCGAATACAACTGGGCTTTTCATTCTGTTTGGTGTGACGAGGTTTTCCAAGGTGCTCTGCCTGGGCATGCAAAACAAGGATTAACCTCGGATTTGTATCACTGACACTCTTACTGGGCAAGTCTTTGCAGCCAGTCATTGTCTGCTGTCTGAATTTGAATTAGCGTTATCGTCATGGCTCAATCCCACGGCCTGCTTGAAGCAGATGCATGTTACTCAAGCCATGGAGGTTGGACCAGTGCTGCCATGGCGACGCCGCTGCCATGACGATGCCCACAGTATGTAACCACCGAGAGCAAAGAGGAACAGAAAAGCAGCCAGATGACAAGAAGAGAGTAGCATGTGAGATTTACTCAGTGAATGTACCTCGTGCAGACAGAATTTGGTCTCAAACACATTTTTCTTGATGAGTTGGTCAAGATTCTCTTCTGCAGAGAAAGAGCACAAAAGACACACATATTTGCAGGGTGGGTGGGATACTAGGGCTAGGGGTGTTTTGCACAAAGCTGACACACAAAAAGCCCTCACCTTCAGAGTTTACTTTTATGTATGTGTGATCCAGGATGAAGTGAACGATCCTTATCCTAGAAGGCAAAGAGAGATAGGGGGATGCCTTCGGTTGTAAGACATGCCTGCCTGAGGGTGGCGCCACTGAGGAGCACGAGCAGGAACGGCCAGGCTCAAACTACCTGGTGGACAGGATGACCTCTCTTTGCTGCTCGCAGCTCCAGTTGCAGGCATCGGACACCTTCAGCAGGTACCTGTACTTCTCGAACATCTCGTTCGGGGCGCGGATCCCATAAAACACCTTTTGCTCGTCCACGATTTCCTGACAAACAAAGGCAGTTATTTATAGCGTAAAGGAAGCCTCAATGTCCTGTTCCTACTACCTTTCACATTATGAAATAGAATTCCTTATTTGTGACATGACTGAAAGCAAATAAATCCCAGATTAAAGTGACGTGAGCTGGACTGAAAAGGGCTCAAATTTGAATGCATTTTAAAATCAAACAGCAACATCCCCCACCCACTTAATCTGAATGCTTCTTCTGCGGTGTGACTCTGGGTGCATTCAGAGTGTAGCTTTACTTTGCCACAGCTTCTGATACTTGGGCGCAGTTTGCATGACGAACGGAACCATTGCAACTCACCATCACCTTAATGTCCTTCTGCTTCAAAGCAGCTATGAAATCCTTCTGCTTTGCGCGTATCTCACTGTTCGGGTCCTCAATGTTCTTGCCAACCAGAACATAGTCGTACGACGGTGGGTTGCGCTGTGGAGAGAGGAGAAGGGATTCAGGTACCTGTGAGCCATGCAAAGTCAGGAGAACCTGTACAGATTATGCAGTTTTATAAAGTGTGACATTGGCTGGAAGGGGCGAGGTGGTGTGTAGATCAGTGGGTTAGGACACTGTGTCTGTGATCAGAAAGTAACTGGTCCAAATCCATCGGTCAGCAGAAGGAGAATATACTGTGTAATATGTAGTAAGTCTGTATACTGTGTAAAATAACAGGCCTCGGCTGTCAACCTGCAATAACTAATGAACACTTCCTGTTTTAGGGTTAGAGATATGCATGGAATGTTAAAGTTTAAGAGGTGCAGACATTTGTAAGCAGACTAACATTGCTAAGGTGGTGTGGTGCTCAGAGGATTAGGGTCTTGTGTCTGCAATCAGAAGGTTGCTGGTTCAAATCCTGGTTCAGATTTCACTATTGGGTCCCTGAGCAATGCCCTTAACTCCAAATTGTTCCAGGGACTGTCTGACGCTGCTTCCTCAGTAAATGGATGTTACTTTGGATAAAAATTCATCTGCTAAACAAATGTAAATACGCTGTCTTAGCTTGGGCAGAGGTGTTGATTTGCATGCAGATGATGTGTGTGTCGTTACCACTGGGGGCAGCAGCGGGGTCTCGCTGCCATTCTCAGCAGGCATGCCGCTCAGCTCGATGCAGGCCTGCTGTGGCTGGGAGTAGCGGTCATCTTCTCGCCATGGACGAAGAAGGGGATCAGCACCAATGGTGCCCCCATGAGGTAGACCACATCCACATGCCTCATGGCTAGTTTCCTGAATCTGAAATCAGATCATCGGCAATTGCTCTAAGGCAGTGTTTCCCAGCCCAGTCCTTGGAAGCTAGAGGGGGCACAGAGGAGCACAGGCAGTCCACGTTTTTGCTCGGGAGCTAGTAGGAAGCAAAAACGTCTGCAAGTCCCCAAGGACCGGATTGGGAAACACTGCTCTAAGGGCTCTGTATTCATGGAGGACAGAGTCCTCACCCTCAGCATCTTTCATCCATTTCTTCAAATGTTGCCTGAGGATGCATTCAAGATATCTGTTTGTTTGGGAATTCTTCAACACACATTCTCAAGGGCCTACTGCATTGCTGAACACTGCTGCATTAACCCTATACTAGAGGTTGGTAGACATGTTGGTGTGAGGGAGGACAGAAACATTCAGGTGGAGGAAGTTCAACAACAAAGTGAAGACACTAAAGGTTCAGTAAAGTACACTAATGGCTCAATGAAGTTCTAAGCCATTTATCTGGATGTTATAATGATTTATATATATGGTTAATTTGTAATATCATATTGTTGCCACGTTGAAAAATAAGACCTACTGGTTATATACAAAAACTTAACAGACAGGAATTTTTGGTTACCTGATCACCTGCGGAAGCTTCCGGATTCCAGAGATATTCCTAGAATTTCAAAGGAATTCTATAACTGAGTATCGGCCAAGAGAAAACTACCGGTCCAGTAACCCCTATAAACCTGAGCGAGCCATAGTGCTCGGGCCTGACATTCCTGTGGATGGGACGGGTCCTTTTCATGCCAACACGGCACACACGGGCACACAAAGTCACCTTTGTCGCTGTGTTTCTCTTGGTACTTAATTTGATAATCAGATGCCTTTCTCTAAGGTCACATGTCTGCCATTTACATGTAGCCCACACACCCACAAAGGCAGCTGGATGGTAAGAGAAGCAGCCTGCCTGCCTCTCATTTATAGGTTTCTGTCATATAACATGTCTGGGAGCATTATCAAGCAAGCCCAGCCTTGAATGAATCAGAAAACCAGGGCTACTGCTTACTTTATTTCAAAATATTCTCATGTCTTCATTAAACACCACTATGTCCTTCTGCACGTTTAAAGACAAACTTCGTTGAACTACAGTGTTGAACAGAATCAGTCCGAATTCACCAGGTTCTGTGGTGGCTCTTCCCCAAAGCCCTAGTCTAGAGATTTCAGATACATACCCTAGGACTGGGCAATTAGTCGAATTTTCATTTAAATTATGATTTTGAATTCCAATGATTATCAAAATTAAATCTAGATAAAATGATTATTGTGCCACACTTTGTTTCGCAATGATGCCCCTGTTTAGTCTTGTGTTATAAATCCATTGTTATGTTGGAAATCCATTGTTAAAAAGACAAGCTTCAATAAAGGCATATTTCCAAAGTCCATGAGTAATTGTGTTAAATAATCATGACCTCAGCATTGACCAAAAGTAGGGATGGGGTGACATTTTTTCAGTTCCACTCCAATTCCGATACACAACTGCCAATACCGTTTCCAATACAATTTCAATATGACAAAAAAATCATTAAATATGGCTACTAGAAACATACATAATGTCCTGTTCCACCTCGTTTGTTCATCGTTTTAAGTGTTTTTGAAGCGTTTGCAGTTCAATTTGAAAATCTTGCAAGTGAGGATACGCAAATGGCGAAGGCTTAAAATGCCCCACAATCTTTCTCCCGCTGCCAACACTTACACTTCACCGCGATCGCAGCCCCTCATGCATCACAAGCTGCAGTGAGCGTGCAAATCAGCCCAAGCTTGCGACCCCCAAATCCCCCACTGCTTTTCTCATATTACTCACGTCGTCTCGCACAACTACGTACGCTTTGTTTAGTGGGATTTTCCCCTAAACGCTACTCCCATCTCTCAAAACTTTGTTTTCACAAAGATTGCAAATTGCTGTGCTACTAGTTGCTGTTAAAAGCATAAAATACTCCCAGATGCATTTTCTGAAACCGCTTGTCCTATTCAGGGTTGCAGGGGGTCCGCAGCCTATCCCAGAGGCTACAGGCACAAGGCGGGGAACAACCCAGGATGGGGGGGGGGGGGAATCCATCGCAGGGCACACTCACACACCAGTCACACCTACAGGCAATTTGGTGACTCCAATGAGTCACAAAATGTTTATGGACTGTGGGGAGGAAACCAGAGTACCCAGAGGAAACCCCATGATGACAACATGCAAACTCCATGGATCCCTGGTTCTATAGGTGTGAGGGAATAGTGCTAACCACTGCACCGTCACCCTTTCAGCTGACGTTCTTACACTCCTAGTACTGCGAAGGGTATGCACGTGACATCACAGCAGGTGAAACTCACTGTGCTCACACCCACTGAGTGGCAAAAAGACTGAGTGGCAGTGTTAGCGTTCAGCTTGAATGCCGCAAAGACACATCTGAAATGGGAAAGAGCTGTGGTGCGATTGATTGCACAGATAGATTTAACACGAAATAGGTGCTATCTTTTATAGAGACTGCCAAAACCTAAATAGTATCAAATAGTAGTAAATAAGTATCAAACGTGGATCGGTCACGTATGGCTGATAGCCGATCTGTTTAATAGGTCTGGATCAGTGGCGATACCGATTCGAATATCAGATCGGTGCATCTCTAACCAAAAGAATAGTGATTATGATTTTTACTATAATTGAGCAGCCCTAACATACTCCTCTCTCCACACCTGTAATTCCTATGCATTCCAATTTTACTTCATCTATGGGCATAAACGTCAACTGAGCAGCAGTGAAAACAGTGTGATGGATGGTTAAAGAATTCTGTATGGGGCGTGGACGGGCACTGGGGAGGTGTGATGGTCACCTAGTAATAAATACTAACCTAGTAATAAATACTAACCTAGTAATAAATTTCATGGTTGATTTGGTCTTCTGTATTGGTTGGTTTCACCAACCTTGGTACATTTCACTATTGGGGGGGGCTGCAAGCCAGTGTGGGGGGGAAGGTGGTTCAAATTTCTAATTTTTGTAACTGGCTGCATATCTGATCGGTAGCAAACAAACTATTTTTTTTGTGGGGGGAGGAGGGGTGGTTCAAACCCTTAACTTTACTATGTATCTACATGCTATGTGTCAGGTGGCAATGATACAACTTGTCAATCAGGGAGGGTGGTCACAATAATAAAAGCTGTTGACTGGAGGCCCCCCCCGCAGAATATGTCTGTCTTGCCCATGTCAAGATCCAGCTCTGGGTAAAGTCAGCTACAGCACACTCAGCACACAGGGGGGCCTGTCTGGGATGTGTGTTTAACGGTGGAAGCTGTGCACTGACATCTGGTGCCTGAGGGATCAGGACGGTGAGGTTCGGATCACGCCGCCCTGCTATTCTGGAGCAGCCATCGCTGATTATCGCCACCTGGGGCTGCTGCTTCCATTCACCAACAGATCACAGCCAAGGTTAAGTCATTTAGCTCAAGCTGTAGGTCAGTGTTCCTTGCGTTTGCAATCTCCTGACTTCTATTTTGTTCATGTAATAAACCCACCATAGACCTCATCCTAACATCTCTTTGCTCCCTAAACTTGCTCCCAGGACCTGTGTAATAAATGAAGTTCAAAGACCAATTTATATGCCAAGGGTGGTTATGCCGCTAATTTGAATACCATGATGCAGTGCTGGAGATGGCTACACCCCCTTTTGGGGTTAGCAGTTTACTGCTGGCTATATGCCCATCAGTCCTTTGTGACGGCTGGGGAGAGAAGATACAGTGTCACTACCCGCGAGGGGCACGGAGGGGTGGTGACATGCTGTGGCATGATGTTCTCGCTGAAAATTGTCACTACATTGTAATGCCTTGTGTGGCATTTAATTAATTTATGCCAACCTGTGACTATGACCAAACAGCTTGCTTTGTGTGACATTTTCATTCTCTCTGAACTGCCCATCACTGTGTGGGGTTTTGTGTCATGTGTGCTCTGTGACAGGTCGGCTCTCCCGTCCAAGATGTCCCCTGTTAGACAGCTAATCCCACCTGGCACTTTTACCAAAGTTAGCAGCCCTGAGTCCCTGCTAGCTTGTCAAGTGTGAGCCAGATTGTTCTAGAACGCAACAGCAAAATTCCCGCATGGTTGAATGGGGACCTGCAGTCGGGCATCTTACCAGAAGCATGATATTGTCCGTATTGTTCCGTTTCCTGTTCCTATTGTTCCAACCTGTTCCTAGTTGAGTACGTAGATCAGACAAAGCCAGACAGGCAGCATGCAGTGTGTGATTTGTTTACTTTTGTTTTCCTTTCATGACATCCTCCCTGAAATAAACCTCAGATCTGATGGTATCATCTGGCTATCATGAAGCCTTTGAGATTTTTACCCCGGACATAAATCACACAGCAATGATCATACATAGAGGACCAAAGGTCATAGTATTACTATATGATGGTAAGATAGTACAATCTCATTAGTCCACCTTATTCACGCCTATCCTTAAAGGAAGGTAAACAAATATAAATGTTGTCAGGTACCTGGAGAGGCTGTCAGATTTACTGCTCAGATCAGACGCATCAAGGGTAAGGTAACAAATGTGCTTGTGACACATAAAACCATTAGCATTGCAGATTTCAATGACATGATCATTTTTAATATTCAGTGATGTGTTTTGTTGAAGACTGTAGGATTTCACACATGCTGTTCCAAGCCCAACCAGAAGAAGCAGTTTGAAGATGGATGGAGAAATGGATGTTCAAACTGTAGAAACGAGTCCCTACCAAGCTGAACTTGGGACAGACAGAGAGACAGGCAGGGCTGTGGTGAGGCTGTAGCCTATCCCAGTGAGGACAGTGTTGGGTACCCCCTGGATGGGATACCAGTCCATCACTAGGCACGAGACCAGGTACACCCTGGATGGGATTCCAGTCCATCACTGGGCACGAGACCAGGCACACCCTGGACGGGATGCCAGTCCATCACAGGGCACAGGGCTGGGTACACCCTGGATGGGATACCAGTCCATCACTGGGCATGAGACCAGGTACATCCTGGACGGGATGCCAGTCCATCACAGGGCATAGAGTTGGGTACACCCTGGATGGGATGCCAGTCCATCACAGGGCTGGGTACACCCTGGATGGGATGCCAGTCTATCACTGGTCAAACACTCATACTATGGTAAACCTAGAATGCATCTTACTACTCGGGCATGGGCTGCTTCCACTGCAAGCGACAAACCAGCTTGTAATTAATGATTATTTTTTTAATTCTGAGTCACCCCTGATTTATGAGCAGCCATTGTACATTTGATATTATGCGGGTCTTCTAGTACGGTCATCTGTGGTGTCATCTTTCACATTACATTTAATTAAAATAATTATTTTATTAATTGTGAAAAATATAAGGTGGGCTCGCGGAAATACTTACATAAGCGATTAATTTTAAAATCCAAATGAAATGTGGAGATTAGTATTTTAGTCTTTGAAAGCAACAGTGTTGTTTCTGGGATAATGTCCCAGTTTCCATTTGTGTAGCAGAACCCACAAATAAGTGAAAAAAAATACAATGTAACCAAGCATCGCCCATTAAGCGCCCTCGGGCTCCTGTAAACCGGCAGCGCTTCGGGACTAACCCGAAATGCGGCGTTTTAATCGCGCCACTGTTTTTTTCTACCGTGATTCAGCCTCCAATAAAAGTTCTTAGTCAACAGCCTGCGCTTAAAAACTAATCGCACAAATAACTATCTTCAGCCTCTGAAACAGACAACGCAGATTTAAAAAAAGATATTTCAACTCTTTTATTTCCCTTACCTGCTTCTTGAAAAACATGCCGGTGAAGAAATGACAATCATTCCACTTCAGAGAGAAATGAAAGTAGACTGTCCTCTTAAATCCGCCTTATTCCTTCTTTGCCATTTGTAGTGGAGTTTTCGAGGACAGCACTTTCATGCGCTTTTTCTCCTAGTTGCGAGTGAGCAGTGAGCGGCTTCCGCGTCCGGCTCCGCGCAGGCAGGTATGAACGCGGAGGCGCAGCGCAAATATGCGGCAGCGGCGAATTGCCGCTATGAGCCGCCGGCTGTTTCGCTGCTCAGAGCCGATCGAGTCAATGAAATAAATCGCCTGACCGAAACCGAAAGCCCGGCGTGACACTGCCGCATCGGCTTACGAAAAGCGGTTTGCGGGTTGTGAAACGTCTGGTTACACCATGGAACAGAAGAACTATCACATGCGTTACTGTGTGAGAGCTTCTTACACTGTCCACGTTATTACCCTGGGACATCTCTGCGACTCTTTACTCTTCATTTGAACAAAGTATTATGTTGAAAATCAGTGCTTTAAACACTCAAATAATTCTGCTTTCAATTACGCTTAGCTTTAAAAAAAAGTAATACGAAACGTTTGTATTTTGCTATATGTGCTATTATACTATATGTACTGATTTGTACGTGGAAGGTATTTGAAAAAAAACAATTCCTTTCCTATTTTTTTTCAGAACTTCAGTGTTACACATTAATGTCGTTTTCTTTTTACAACATTACACTGTGCAGTGAAGATGCAGTGCGAGAGTTTTGTCTGACGTTCATGCAGCCACTTGCCTGCTCGTTTATAAGCCAATAACCTCGGGAAAGGGAGTTCCTGGACCAGTAATGTGGTTGTTATCAGCTCCAGCCAGAACATCAGCAACAGATAGAGGCTCAATTCCAACAAGCGACTCCAACATTAACAGCGACACACGAGTACTTACAGTAGTGACTTACTAGAGCTGGATGAACCCAACAAATACTTCAATTATTAGTCACTCAATTGTAGGAAACATAGTATGCACACAACACATTAAGGTATGTTGTTATCCAGGTGCTACAGTAAAAGTGCAATCAGTTAGCTACTGTATGTTAACTAAGGCCAGAAGCTATGATTGTCCAATAAGGGTTTAGGTAGGGAGCACTCCAAATGGACATTCATGAATTCTTAAATTAACCCAGCTAACAGAGAAATCTTGCTTTGTGGAACTTGTAGTCCCTTTTGTCAGGTTCTGCGCCCATCTGACCCTGCCCTTCATGTCTCTTCCCCCTTTGGCCAGCAGGTGTTGTTGGCCATCGTGTTCCCTCCTCTGTCTTTGTGCTGGAACCTTGTGTGTTTTCCCTGTTCCCTGGATGGCCGCATGGCTCCATAACTTGTGCGTATGGCACAGAAGCTGTAACATCCCTGTCATGGGTTTCAGGATGGTTGCAAACCAACATCATCTCTTTAATTTATTTGCTTTTCTGTTTCCCAGTGTTTTGTTAAATTCTCTTACTTTTTCTGTTCTAGGTTTGCCCTGTTTGATTCTGGTTTTGCTTATATATGTTCCTATTCTTCCCTAGTGTTGTTAATGTTTCTTTGGTTCCCTTGTTCCAGGTCTTGTTATTTCACCTGTGTCTTGTTCTATGGCTTTGTTGATTAGTTGTTCAAACCTGCTCTTTGTTAGTCTTCATCAGTGTATTACAGTAAGTGCCTACCTTTGCTCATTTCCCGAGTCAGTCACTGTGCTTTGTTACTGTGTGTTATGCTGTTGGTTTCTCCTAGTTCTGATTCTGCTGTCTCCCTTTGTATGTTGGCTTATTTGTTTTCTTTTAATTTTTTTCCCCTCTCTAGTTTAGTTCTGACCCACATCTTGTGGTGTCCCTTTGTGTTCTGTATTGTCTAATAAGCCCCTTTAGTCTCTGAACTGCAAGTCGATCGTCCACCTTCTTCTTGCCTGCGCCATACCACGTGTCCGTAACACCCTTTCTTTTGTGTGTGTGTGTGTATATATATATATATATATATATATATACACACACATATATATATATATAACATACATGCAAATGGTCAAATGGTTTTGTACAATTCTCATCATTTGGTACAATTTCCAGTTGCTTTAGTCTAGCTGGTAAAAATAGATTGTCATTTCCCATTGTATTAATTTCACACCTGAGACAATATATGTATGTGATCATCGGGTTATCCACCACATGCAAAACAATTAACCAAGCTTTCAAAATGATTTAAAATATTTTATATAAATCGGAATGATACACTATTGCTGTATTTTTGGTTTCCACGGTGTATGATAATGTTATAATTTAGTTCTTGCGTTGCCATTTTGCAGATTTTGTGTTATATGGTGCTGTGTGACTTTTTTGTTTGCTGTTGTACTGTCTTGTGTTTGTACTGTATCTGGAGAAAGTACATGTGCATGCAACTGCTTTCTCATTCCAGTGAACTTTCCAGCCTTGCAATGCTGAAACTGGTGTTTTTGACATGAATTAGTATCAGTTTGCTAATGAAATATGATCAGTCAGTGACAATAGAAAAGTGGGACCCAGCTATCATTCAGAATTTTGGAGCTCAGGAGCAGACTGACACTGACAATATATCTAAGCATTTTGACTCATGGTTAAAACGATGCTTACTGTACTTTTCATTTTGGTGGCACTAATTCATTAGTAGAATTATTTGCTTTTGGAGACACGAGTTAGTTGTTTTGGGTAAATTACAGGCTTTTGCAGCTAAACCACAGTGTTGTGCTACAGGCATGAACTGTTTCGAGAAAAACAGTCTCGAGAATGTTAAGCATGTTTCATGAAAGGTGCCAAAGCAATAGAGGAAAAACCGTACAATGGGACACAAGTGACACTGTCATGTCTATGTGGGCACCAGCCTATTTGGGAATTAGATCTAGAATTCTTATAGGACTTATTATTGGCTAGGGCATGCATGTTTGTCTGGTTAAGTGCACTGTTGAAATCTTTCTGGAATTTGGCTTTGTTTTTAAAACCTTAATGCAACTGTGGTGATCTTTGGATAAGGTTAGTTACTGTATGATCCCTGCATCTTTGAGTTTTATGTAGGTGTGATACTATGCGAGTGAGTTCACAGCTAATGCAAGATAAAGTAAACCTTATCAGAAGTCAAACGGTAGGGTAACATCTTGTGGAACTTAAACTGCAAGATTATAGCTTCTTTAGGTCTTTTTCCAGCTTAAGCGGAGGTAGTGAAATTTGAACACATATAAATAACTGGCGATTAAGATCGGATTAACATTGTCACTTTGGACGACAGTCTTCTGGATCAATCTAGTTAAAAATATTTGGTGCTTTACCTGGGGAAAATGCATTTGAGTATCAGTGTCCTTGTGAATTAGAGCTTCTTCCTGTTTCGTTGTGTAACTGCTACAGCTTTTGTTAATTAAGTCACCGATGAACTACTTGTTTGTGACTGAGAGATTGATTATTAGTGATTAGATTCTTCCTCATTCTAGTGACATTTTCTCATGCCGTAAAATCAGATAAAAGAAGTGGTTCAGCAGGTGCTCAGATGTAAACTGATCATGTTACAGTTCTGTTTACCTGAAAAAGCCTTAACGCCAGGGCTGCATGATATCAGATCTCGATATCCTCACGATTGTATGGCGCATGCGCAATAATCACCAGGGCTTTAGATGATGGGCATAAACATTTGTCTGGATGCTGGCTTTCCGGTACTGTACAGATGTTTATTTACGCCCACAATTAGGTAAACAGATTAGTAGTGCACCTAACATATCAATGAGATTCGTATTGTGACGTCCGTAAATTAGTAATCTGTATAAATTAAATGTATCCCTATGTTTAACAAACATGTCGGACTTTAAATTGAAACTTAACGTACCGTCACACTGCCGACGTCTTTTTTTACCTTGTTTATCCACAATATCTCCTCTTTTAAAAGATGTAGCTGTTGAGGTTTCTTTTTTCATCGCCACAACCAAATTCACACTTATCTAAATCGCTTCCATGCCCTACCAAAACAGTATGGCGTGCTCCATTAGCCGAATTTGATAAACTTTTGAATACATCGAATTTATAGCTATTACTAACTTAGGGGCATCACAATATGTCAAATGTTTCCTAAGCCTTTGTGATTATTGCGCATTCACCATACAATCGCGATGATATCTTCAAGCAAGAGCATTAACTCCGCAACAATTTGTGGTACATTAGCTCTCCTGTGGGACTGGACCAGATGGGCTAGCCATGTGCATCAATGAGCCTTGGGTGGCCGGTTCTCCAGTTGGCCTTCCACTGCATATCAGGAACACCACACAAGACCTGCTGTTTTGGAGATGCTATGACTGAGTCGTCTAGCCATCACAATTGGGCCCTTGTAAAGTCCTTCAGATCCTTACGTTTACCAATTTTTTCTTCTTCCAACACTTCAGCTTCAAGAACTGACTATTCACTTGCCTAATATTTACTGGCAGCCTTGACAAGTGCCATTGTGATGAGATCAATGTTACTCACTTCTCCTGTCAGTGGTTTTAACGTTATGGCCGATCAGTGTATGTTTGTAGTAGGTAACATTTGATCTCTTGATGGTTGGTACGGATTACTTTATATTGTTAATTTTATCAACATTGATAGTTTGAGGCATAACTAACATCATTGGTAATTGTGAATATGAGATTAGTTAGTATCTTGTTGACATATTTGCTTTGCTGACAACAATCCATGTAACTCCTTTTAAAACATTAAACCGTTCACTAAAGAGTTTCTGTTTGTGGTGCTAAGAGGGTTTATCCTGCAAAATAATTTCTGAGAAATTATTTTGACTTTTCTTTTTTCCTTTGGAGATGTACGTTATTCATCGGGCAGTGACAATATTAAGGTTGATAAAATCAAATTGTATATGAATTGTGTGTGAATGTGTAATCATTTATTGTTATTGTTTTTACAAATTTATCTGGATCAGGCACTTGTGGTGGGGGGGGGGGAGGGGGGGTTAGGGTATGGGACTGAACACCTGCCCAGACGACTGAAAGTGCCCCGCTTTTGAGGTGCTCACGTTGCACCCCCTGGCTGAGAAGCCTACAACTACCTATGCTAGCCAGTGTCACAAAGTCATAATGTGGTGATTTATTTGCCATGATCTAAGACAGTGAGCAGGATCGACAAGTGATTTTCTGTCACACGAAGACTGGAATAGGGCTTAGACAGCTAGACTCAGCAACCGTACAGACATATGGCAAAATCAGGGCTAAAGGGACACCAGGAGAGTGTAATTGATAGAATACAGGAGACTCCAAGGTACTGAACGCTGGATATGAGACGGGACATCGATCACAGAGGAGGGCCAGGAGGGCGGATGTCAGTGCTGGGACTGGAATACGTACTGCAGTGAGGAGCTGACAAACTTATACCTGCAACAACAGAAAGCTGCACGCATCCATGACCAGATAACCTCTACATAATGCTTAATTCACCAACAAGAAAGAATATTTTCAACTCGCATTTTCTGAACCCTACATACAGTATGTAGGATCACACATGCACATATCACAGGGCCTAAATTCCAGGTGGCCTGAGACAAGGCCGAGCCTGGTACGAGAGGCACCAAAGGGGGGTTACACACACAAACACACACACACAGATAACCAGGGAGGCTAGCACTCCAACTTTTATTGCCCAAAGATTTAGGGACCTACAGACAAGCAGAGTGGAATTCACGGACAGGGGTCCCTCGACTTGGCACCCAACCCCCTCCACATACACTCTGCCTTACATTTCACTCACCCAACAGACAAACACCCTAAAGGAAGTTTCATTTAAGTTTGGCTTTTGTATACCCTGTATATTGATTTACTCATGACTACTAGTCTCAATATACAGATACGTTATGTTTGTATGTGTCCTAACTTTTAGAGAGTCTTCTGTGTTAAAACCCCCCCCCTTCTCTTCCAACATTCCTTTGTGGTCCTTATCTGATCTTGGTGGACCTCACTAAGTTTCTTTGTTTCTACCATGCTATGTTAAAAGAACTGAATTAAGGTGTATTTTATCCATTCTGGAGAAGATGAATTGGCATAAGCCACACCAAACAAATTATGTTCTTTCCAGATGTGCAACTTATATTGATATTACCACAAACTAACGGCCACGCCTATCTATGGATAAGATGTGCTGTTTGTAATATGAATATTTGATGTAATATCCGCACAAAGTGTAACATCTGTTGAGGTGCAACCCAAAACCCCTGTATCCTATACTGATGTGAATCAGTCACATAGATACAATAATTAATTGTTTAATCAATTAATGCAGATGGTATGAGGTATGTACCTGTGAAGCTGGTATGGCATGTTTGGTATCAATCTGATTGTTAATCACCCCTGATTCCAAATCTGGTCAGTGATTACCATAAAAGTGGATGTATCAAAAGTTATAACAGCTTAATGAAAATCATCAGTAAAGGTAGAATCAGGCGGGCCATAAATCACAAAAGGACTGATACAGACCCCCTTCCGAAAGCCCGCCAAATGGATGGCCAGCCATTGGGCCAGGAGTCGAATTCCTGGTCATCCCTATTCATGAACTTTAGACCATAAAAATCTAGCACCTCAGAACAAAGGCAGGAGCAGAACAACCGCCAACCAGAGCAGAACAACCGCCAGCCGGCGCAGAGAAAACCATCCGCCCGAAGGAGAACATCAGCCCGGGAGAAGAGAAACCCACAAGAAGCCCTCCGGTGAAGGCCCAGCTGAACAGAGAACAGCACCCAAGACAAAGCTTCACCAGGAGAGAGAATCTAAAGGGACTCCACTCCACTGCTCCAAACGCCGCGCCTTCCTGAGTGCCATCAGCTCAGCAGCTCTGCCATCAACTGCCAAGACCCCCCCCCCACTCTTCAACCAAGTAAACCAACTTCCTTTCATTCTAACAACTTAAGCTGTTCTGTTTAACCTGCTATAAGACTTTAGGGTCGTGTTTCCACAAACTATGCTTGCTTTGCAGAACAGTATTTCCCATTCAAGGTTACTCATTTAAATCCGGTCATTGCATTTTCATAATTACATTGTTTGTTTTATTCCGTTATTTCGTGTTTGTTGTTTGTGTTAGGTGTAATGTCTGTCTTATGTTAGTTGTAGTGTTAGTTAGGAATAAATGCATGTCTTTTACACAACTTTAGCCTCCGTCATTGTGTGTCTCATAATAAGTTCCTGCCATTGTGCGATCTTGCTACACGCTCTGAACCTCAAACTCGCCTGAAACATCGCGAGACTCTCTCTCATTGGCCGTGAGGGGAGCTTCGCTACCAATCGTTTACATTACCTGGTGATGCAGCTCGCTGGACGAGCCTTCTAACCCAGGTTACTAAGCGATACTGGTAATTAGTGAATCCCATTTAAGTCTCACATTAACAGACTCACAGGGATACCGCAATTGAGTTTGGAGGAGCCGACCATTCGGCATAACAATTGATTAATAATCAGCATTAAATAATAATTAATTAAACTTTAATTAATTCAAACATATTGGTGGAGAATATTAAAATTTATTTGAGCTATTAATTCCTACATTAATGGTGGAAGAACGCGGGCACAAGGTTCAAACTTTTTGTGAGCACACAATTTAAATTTTTTATGACCGAACGTGCAGTTGAATAAGCGCTACTGTGAACAGGTTGCAAAGTTGAGGATTAATTGCACTCACGGCAGTCCGAAGGCATTTAAGCGGGATTATACGGGCTTATTATTTTTTATTTCTATTATTAGTAGTTATTTTCTTTTGTTTTATTTTCGGTTATTTTATTTTAGGTTTCATTCGTTTTAAACTGCAGTAAATTTAAACCCTATATCTGACGAGATTCTCAGGTATAGCGCGTTGTTTCCAGGACGATTCGGACGAGTTTCTCCGTTTCTATAAATCCTGGCAGAGATCTCTCTTTCTATTAGCGAACAGGAATTCTTGTTAAGAGGATCTAACCTGAATTCTGTTGCTAGGACTCCCTGAGATAAGACCGATAGCTTAGCTACCTATCAGGATCTTTCTCGTATGTGTGTGCCTGCTTTAGACAAAGCAAGTTTAACAACACTTTGCGCTGTGAGCCAAGTGTGTGTGTTATTTAGAATTTGGGAGTCTCCAGTGCTTGAGACCCGCTGTGGTTAAGCACCATTTGCGACGAGATATAGTGCACTCGCTATTTAGATCCGTCGCCGTAACGCGAGCGCTGTCTCACTTCAGCAATTGTTTTAAGGGGTTTTAAACTGCGCAAGACACAGAAGTTAGCCGCAAGCGGCGTGTGCATACGTTAAAAGTGTATGTCACTCATCTAGCGTCGGCAATCGCCTAGCAACCGTCTTGGTTACGGGTGCAGTCAGCGAACGCCACTCTAACCACTTAAAGGTCAGAGCCCTGAAGGCCTGCCTGACGCCATTTGTTTTTTTTCTCCTGGGTCACCAGTGACCCCACCCCTTAGGCTCACGTACCTGGGACCCCCCCCCCCCCAAAGGGAGCAACGTCCCATTGAGCCTCTAGTGGTCAGGCATTGAACTACCACTCCATTTCGAAATTGCGCCTCTAGTGGTCAGGCGTTGGACTACCACTCCATTTCGAAATTGCGCCTCTAGTGGTTAGGCATAGAACTACCACTCCATTTCGAAATTGCGTCTCTAGTGGTCAGCCATAGTAGTGTAACAACATCTGAGTTGGGTCTCTAGTGGTCAACACCGGTAATACCAACACACATAATTGGACACACAGGTTCTTGCCTGAAAGCAGGAATCAACTTCACAGACCAAATCGATTAGATCACAACACATTAACATCTAATTAGGTTATTGCTGCATAACTAATTGATGTTTACAATTAAACAATAAGAAACAATTAATTTGGTTTGATTTCTGTTTTACCTTTTTGATTTATTTTAGGTTTTATTTCAATTTATGCTTTCATTCACTCTCTCTCCCCCAACAAGGAGACTTGCATAGAAGTTCAACCATTATTAATAACAGTAAACCAGTTACACATCAGGGAGGCATTGAGGTTTTGGACGTGATCAGTTGAGCTTTTCCTGTGCTGGGTGCTTACCATTCGCTCTCTGTTGGTTGAGCTTTGCCTGTGGCTCTGCTGTCACTGCTTACGATCGTACAGTTTGTCAGAACCGAAGGGAAGTTCTCAGCAATTGGACGCCCAAAAGCGCGCCAGCTGGGCTGCACCCGCTGACTCATTAAGGGCAAGGTTGGCAGGTATCTCGGGAGGTCATTACAAGTTTGAGCAGGACCTCGTCTAGGGCGAAGTTCAGGAGAACAGCCCTAGCTTGGACTCTCAATCGGTTGGGTGACACCCGAGTGCCGTTGCGCCGTCTCTTGTTCGAGTCAGGGCCAAAAGTGCGCCCGATAAGCTGAGCCCCACCTGGGTTGTTTCAGTTGTGCGTACAGAACATCCCCTTCCAAGTTGACAGTGCTGGGGATCGGGGGAGTGGGAGCTGGACTTGGGCCTGCTTGGCTGGGATTGAGCTTGTGGGACGTGCCCTACTCAGGAGGGACACCTGACAGCGTTCAAGCCTCTCTAACTGCATGACTAGCTTAACACCGCAACACCTCATATAGGGACAAATAAAGCAGAACCTGCTAGTGGTCCCCCGTCTGGTCAAAGCGGAGTTGTACAACAGAGCCCAACCCAGGGGTAATCTGATCTGCAACAGCAAGCTACGTTTGAATGCAGTCCCATTGGTTTGAAGCTGTTATTTCTCATTTCCTGTTCCCAACTTCTCCTGTGGTCTTCTGACACTGTCAATAGCCACAGATCTGCAATTTCCAGGATAAGGCTTTATCCTTTCCCCCTCACTAGGGCATCTCTCAGGCCCTAGAGTAACTCACACTGTTCTAACCTGCAACAACTTCTCCCAGGGAACAATTTTTGTTTGTTTATTTTGTCGTGGGTAACTATTCCCGTGGTTCACTACACCCTTCCAGTTACCCATTGACAGGCCCCAGTTCTACTTTATTTTATTTTGTTGGTTTAATTTGTTCGCCCAGATTTAGGTGTTAGGCCTCCCACCTAGGCAACACCCAACCTGAGTAACAGATTTCTGCAGCCACCCTCCTGTTGACCGAGTCACAATGACCCACATCGAAAGCCCACTGGACCAGTGGAAAGACTTTGGTATCTGGCCTGAAGATGTGACTCCCAACTTGCCGCCTGGTCATGTCGATCTCACATGGTCCAAAGAAGCTGACCAAATTGAGGACGACATTGCCGAACTTATGGACATGCCACCCACTCAGAAATGCGGCAGTAAAGAGCTAACCAAAATTCTCGGCTCCCTCGCACACAAACTACTAGCCAGGCTGAAGATGAATGAAGAGGGAACGTCCCGTCTCCAGCAAAGGGTGCAAGCACTCCAACAGCAGGAGGAAAACACCCAACGACTACTGGCAGAGACACAGAGAGATGCCGCCCAGGCCCAACATCACATTGGGAACCTGGAGCAAGAACTCCAAAAGAGAAGCTCTCCACCCCATGAGGAGGAGGAGACAGAAGAAGGCGAAATGCCTCACACCAGCAAAAAGCTTCAACACGCCCTGGAAGAGCTCAGAGCTGAAGCTGACCAGCAAGAACAGCAAGCCAGAGCCACCAGAGAAAACCTCAAAGCCAGACTGGACCAGGCCGACACCCTGCTGGACAGAGCCCACGCGGAGCTCAAGAAAAAGGATGGTCGGATCCAGGCCCTGGAAAACCATCTGGACGAGGCACAGAGACGTCTGCACAAGATGAATCACCAACTGATCAGCTCCCAAGAACAGCTCACCGAGGCCAGAACGAAACATTGGGCTGACGCAGAAGAGATTGACCAGCTGAGACAGGAATTGAAGCAAGCATATGAGATGAAGTTGGAATTCGAGGCACCCTACGAATCAGCAATGGGACCGACGTCATCTCTAACAGTGCGGTCGCTCCCAAGGCACACGGGGATCTCTCATCGGGACGAGGTAACTCCCTGCCCCTCACCAGACCTTGAGGAACAAAGAACCCAGAAGGTCCCTCTCGGAGAAGACACCACGGATGGAACAGGCCTACCAAAGCGAACGTTACACCAGCACCGTGCTACCACAAAGGAGCTTGACAAAGTAGCTCGGAATATCAACACGTTCACCCCAAATCCCAGAGGAGGCCACGACATTCACGCCTACCTCCAGGACATCGACTTCCACCTCCAAAGACTGGACAATGTGACCAATGAGGACAGAGTCTACCTCATCAGGATCACATCTAGCCTGGAGGTCCGCAGCTTCTTGGATCGACAACCTAATCGAATCAAAGCCAACGCCACGCTGCTACACGAAGCACTGACTCGGGAGTTTGCTGATCCTGAGTCAGAACAAGGTATCGCCGTCGCCTTCGATGTTAAACAGAGCAGACAAGAAGCTCCCCAAGCCTACTACAATCGCCTTCGTCGGGCATATTTTGGGTCCAGAAATGAGCCAGACATGGAAGAAGATGCGAACTTCAAGGCTCTCTTCCTTCGGAACCTCCACCCAACCATTAACCACTACCTGGGGCTCATGGCTTGTCCCCGTACCATGACAAGTCAACAACTGCGAGACCTGGTGATCAAGGCGTACCACAAACAAAGAGCAGCAAGCCACGGTGAGCATTACTCTGGTGCGCCCCCACAGCAGTCAAAGACTCAGCCAGACTGGTGGGAGACACGGCGCTATCCTAACAAGGGTAAGCTAAGACCAATGGAGCCATGGAACAAGTGGAGAGACCGACAGGGAAACCAGTTTCCTAAGCTAAGCTCTCCCCCAAGTTCCCGACGGAATCCACCACAGAATTGGCAAGACAGAAGGAGAGGTTACGATCCAGACTCGAGGCCTGGACGAACCAAGGAAGAAGAGGAGTCTAATCTACTACAGTTGCTGCGTGATTTCTTTACTCAGCATCCCCTCAAAGGTCAAGAGGACTTTCGGAAGAAAGATCCAAAATGACTAGGACGGAAGCACAAATCACGCAGGACCCCACAACCCTCACCTGAACCCACACCAGACAATGCCTACAAACTCCCTCAGAGGTCAGCCCCAAATGACACTCAACAGTCATCGGCCTTCCCTACCAGAGATATTGGAACAACGGAAGAAGTCCCACCTCAACCAGAAAGAGCGGCTGACTCAGGCCTGGTAAGAGCACCTGGTGTTGCCATCACCAACACAGAGCTTGATCAAGGAGATGAGCCCCCACCAGTGCCTGACAGTGCTGTCCTGGTTGTAAGCTGTGACTCAGAAGAGCACCAACCCTACTGGGGTGATGCCTCACCAATTCCTGACCAGGCCCTTGTGCCACAGCTTCTGGGTGACCTGATGGAAAGGGGGGTAGCCAAGAAATTCTACCTCTCCATCACCCTGGAAGATGTTCTCACCCTCGAGGCCCTCATCGACACTGCAGCAGACATCACCCTCATGTCAGCCAGTCTCTTCTACCAGGTGCAGCACCTAGCCGCCCAGAAGAACAAAACCCTCCAGCCGAGGAAATGCTCTTTGGACGTGCAGGCATATTCACCAGTGGGCACCAGGATGGATCACATGATCCCCCTCAATTTGTCCATCGGCCCCATGAATGTAATGCACCCTGTATACATTTCCCAACTTGAGTCCATTCCATTCCTCATTGGGAAAGATTTGCTGAACCGGTTCGAGCCATTGTTAGACTTCCAACGTCTGAAAATTTGGGCTCAAGTTAGAGAACCGCTGCCACTGTGGACACCTGACACAGCCACATGGGAATGTCAAACCCTGGCTGTCTCCTCAGACCTCACTCCACACCATGGAGAGAGCACAGCTGGAGATCAGTGTCTTGACGCAAGAGACCCATACCAGCATCATGACTCCTTCCTGTGCAGGCAGGACCCTACCCTGGGATCCTTCTGCCCCAAGATCGGGAAAGGCATGTGGCCCCAAGGCATGGAAGTCACAGATGTGGTCATGACCATGGAGGTAGAAGAGTCACCAGTGACAAAAGAGACTGTATGTCACGTGGAGCTTGCTGACGACCAACACCTGACAATCCATGCCATAACTGCCCAGCCTGATGCAGTACAGTCACCCAGCTGCCACAGCTATTCTCAGGAGGGACCAGCAGCACCCAACATTGTGGACACGCCCACAACAATGGAACCGTCGCAACACCACTACTTTGATGAAAATGTCTGTCAAGACATGATCGCCATTTATGTAGATGGGTGCTCATTCAAACATCAGGGGACCCTGAAAGCTGGAGCTGGCATTCTGTGGCTCAATGACGACCTCGTCCCACCACAACAGCTCAAGCTTGGTCCTCACACATCGCAGTACGCAGAGCTGGTAGCAATCTTAATCACCCTGGAGATGGCCTCCGAACGTGAAGTAAAGGACCTGCTGATCTGCAAAGACTTCAGCTATGCACGTCTCAGCTTCATGTGCCATCTCCCTCACTGGACACGGAATGGCTTCAAGACATCAGGGAACAAGCCAGTCAAACACAAAGACCTCCTGCATACGTGCGATGCTCTGATTACCGCACGAAACACGCAGATTTACTGGAGGAAGGTTTGTGGTCATTCCAGACTCCCAGAACTGGACAAGACGTACAATGACCACACTGATGCACTCGCTAAAGCAGGAGCACTGCATGGTGACTGTCCCCTCCCACCCGCCCATGCTGTCCAGGTCGTCACCTGCAGCCACAGCCGAGCACCTACCTCGATGCCAGAGGCCTCACTTCTGGAACTTTCCCTTCAGGTCTCCAACTCTGACATCGTCTCCCTCCAGCCCACTGATGCTGTGCTCAACAAGGTCTGCGATCACCTCCGCGACCTCTCTGCTAACTCGATCTCCACAACTGATCAGGCATCCCTTCCTGACCTCCATCACCTGATGATGGCTTTACCCTTTCTTCATCTTGCCGAGGGCGTACCTCTTGATGTCCCTGATGCCCACACTTCACCACGGCTCGTGGTCCCTCAGGCACAAAGGGGGGTCATGCTACTGTACGCCCACGACGCACCCTGTGCAGGACACCGCAATGCCAAAACAACCTACGAGGCACTTAGTCAAGTAGCCTACTGGCCTAACATGCGACAGGATGTAACAGAATATGTGAAAGGATGTCTGGTCTGCTGCCAATTTCAACCAGCAAACCCAAACCACAAGGCACCTCTGCAGCAACGGGGTATCAATTTCCCATGGTCAGATCTACAGATTGACTGGGTAGGACCCCTGACGAGATCAGCTCGCGGAAACAAATACTTCCTCACAGTCACCTGTCAGTTCACTAAGTGGGTAGAATGCCTCCCGGCACCCAACGACACAGCCCAGACAACGGCATATCTGCTCACGAACCATGTGTTCTCCAGGTTTGGCCTCCCACTGAAAGTCAACTCAGACCGAGGCACCCACTTCACAGCCGAAGTGATGCAGGACATCTGGAAATTGTTGGGGATCAAAGCCCAGTTCCACATCAGCCACCATCCTATGGCATCCGGCCAAGTAGAACGGACCAACCGAACCGTCGTCGTTATGCTCAAGAAATATGTGGCATCCAATCAGAAAGATTGGGATGTGAAATTGCCTCTGGTGCTCATGGCAATCAGAGCCACACCCCACAAGTCCACAGGAGTGTCCCCCTTCGAACTGATGACGGGACGACAAATGACACTCCCTCTCCACCTGCTCTACCAACCTGGTGACAACAATCTCATCACAGCCTACACCACACAACAATATCTGGACAGCCTACCAGCATTTGAGAGCTTCCTTTGCATTCGCCCAACAAAACCTGCAAAGAACCGCAGAGGGCAGGAAAACCTACTATGACCAGAAAGCCTCACAAGATGAACTCCAAGTGGGAGACAAAATCTGGTACTATAGGTTTGTGCAACCAAACTCAGCACAAAGACTTTCCAGGAAGCTTCTACCACGCTGGTCGGGACCACATGAGATCGTGGACAAACTGTCACCTGTGGCTTACCGAATCCGAACCAACAAAGGCACCCAAGAAACATGCCTCAAGTGGGTTCATCGGAATCAAATCAAGAAATACCAAGCCCAAAGAAAGCCTGAAACACCCACCAACCAGTCTTCTCAAGACGAAGCCAGCAGCTTGGAATAAACCACATTCCAACCAAAAGAAAGACATCTTTTCAGTCTGAAATCTCCCCAAACTCCCAAGGAGAAAGACCAAAGAGAAAGGGGAGGAAAGATGGTCACAGATAGGGTAGATTAAGGTGGTGGGCCTGACTACTGATATCTGGGTGACCTTTTCAGTTTTTGCCGTACTTATCTGTTTCTTTCTTTTGATAGCTTTTCATTTTATTTTGGTTGTTGTTTTTGGTAAGGACCTGGGGTGGCTCACGCGTGCCCGGGAAATTACTGAAGAGGATCCGGTTTTGCAATTTTCTTTGTCCCGTTTGTTTCTTTGCAATTGTTCTCTGGCCGAGAATTGTTGCCCACTATACTTTCTCCCTGTTCCCTTTTGCACCGGTGTGCACAACATTCAGAGTCTCGACTCACCCCTTCAATCCTAATCTGGTCTTTATTTTCTACCCCCTATTACTAGGATGATGCTGCCCCCGCTATTAGCATTACTCTGCCTAGGAGGCTGAGGCTCCAGTCGGACACGGCGTTCCCTGGACCTCCGCCTGGCACCGTCTTCCGGGGACAGCCCGGTCTCGTGATTACCAACTGTTGTACCCACACAGAGAGAGTATTCGTCGGACGATGTCAGCTGAGCCATTACCTGCACGAGAGACCCCAAACTAGTGGGACAGGTGTCCGATGGACCCAGGATGCCCTGCATCATGCTGCCGCTGACACTACCCACAGGTTGGAGCAGTAACCCAACGACCGTGACCCAAGCTGAGTCCAATCGACGGCCCAAGAGGCTCCTGAGCACCCTGCTGGGAGCTGCAGCAGCCGTTGGCACCCTGTTCGACATAGGATTCACCACTCCTCGCGGTCCCAGAAGCCAGGCGCCAGCCCCTGTGCCTCCTCCCTGTCCATCCTGTCACTGTGCCACCCAGAGTGCCAAACAATGGGATGTCAACAATGCCTCGTTGCATGGTGGTGATCCTGTTTCAACTTCCGTCGCCTGAATGATGGCAGTGCCATCATCAGCCGAAAGGGGGGATATGTAGGATCACACATGCACATATCACAGGGCCTAAATTCCAGGTGGCCTGAGACAAGGCCGAGCCTGGTACGAGAGGCACCAAAGGGGGGTTACACACACAAACACACACACACAGATAACCAGGGAGGCTAGCACTCCAACTTTTATTGCCCAAAGATTTAGGGACCTACAGACAAGCAGAGTGGAATTCACGGACAGGGGTCCCTCGACTTGGCACCCAACCCCCTCCACATACACTCTGCCTTACATTTCACTCACCCAACAGACAAACACCCTAAAGGAAGTTTCATTTAAGTTTGGCTTTTGTATACCCTGTATATTGATTTACTCATGACTACTAGTCTCAATATACAGATACGTTATGTTTGTATGTGTCCTAACTTTTAGAGAGTCTTCTGTGTTAAAACCCCCCCCCTTCTCTTCCAACATTCCTTTGTGGTCCTTATCTGATCTTGGTGGACCTCACTAAGTTTCTTTGTTTCTACCATGCTATGTTAAAAGAACTGAATTAAGGTGTATTTTATCCATTCTGGAGAAGATGAATTGGCATAAGCCACACCAAACAAATTATGTTCTTTCCAGATGTGCAACTTATATTGATATTACCACAAACTAACGGCCACGCCTATCTATGGATAAGATGTGCTGTTTGTAATATGAATATTTGATGTAATATCCGCACAAAGTGTAACATCTGTTGAGGTGCAACCCAAAACCCCTGTATCCTATACTGATGTGAATCAGTCACATAGATACAATAATTAATTGTTTAATCAATTAATGCAGATGGTATGAGGTATGTACCTGTGAAGCTGGTATGGCATGTTTGGTATCAATCTGATTGTTAATCACCCCTGATTCCAAATCTGGTCAGTGATTACCATAAAAGTGGATGTATCAAAAGTTATAACAGCTTAATGAAAATCATCAGTAAAGGTAGAATCAGGCGGGCCATAAATCACAAAAGGACTGATACAGACCCCCTTCCGAAAGCCCGCCAAATGGATGGCCAGCCATTGGGCCAGGAGTCGAATTCCTGGTCATCCCTATTCATGAACTTTAGACCATAAAAATCTAGCACCTCAGAACAAAGGCAGGAGCAGAACAACCGCCAACCAGAGCAGAACAACCGCCAGCCGGCGCAGAGAAAACCATCCGCCCGAAGGAGAACATCAGCCCGGGAGAAGAGAAACCCACAAGAAGCCCTCCGGTGAAGGCCCAGCTGAACAGAGAACAGCACCCAAGACAAAGCTTCACCAGGAGAGAGAATCTAAAGGGACTCCACTCCACTGCTCCAAACGCCGCGCCTTCCTGAGTGCCATCAGCTCAGCAGCTCTGCCATCAACTGCCAAGACCCCCCCCCCACTCTTCAACCAAGTAAACCAACTTCCTTTCATTCTAACAACTTAAGCTGTTCTGTTTAACCTGCTATAAGACTTTAGGGTCGTGTTTCCACAAACTATGCTTGCTTTGCAGAACAGTATTTCCCATTCAAGGTTACTCATTTAAATCCGGTCATTGCATTTTCATAATTACATTGTTTGTTTTATTCCGTTATTTCGTGTTTGTTGTTTGTGTTAGGTGTAATGTCTGTCTTATGTTAGTTGTAGTGTTAGTTAGGAATAAATGCATGTCTTTTACACAACTTTAGCCTCCGTCATTGTGTGTCTCATAATAAGTTCCTGCCATTGTGCGATCTTGCTACACGCTCTGAACCTCAAACTCGCCTGAAACATCGCGAGACTCTCTCTCATTGGCCGTGAGGGGAGCTTCGCTACCAATCGTTTACATTACCTGGTGATGCAGCTCGCTGGACGAGCCTTCTAACCCAGGTTACTAAGCGATACTGGTAATTAGTGAATCCCATTTAAGTCTCACATTAACAGACTCACAGGGATACCGCAATTGAGTTTGGAGGAGCCGACCATTCGGCATAACAATTGATTAATAATCAGCATTAAATAATAATTAATTAAACTTTAATTAATTCAAACATATTGGTGGAGAATATTAAAATTTATTTGAGCTATTAATTCCTACAAGTATGTACCATCCACTAACATTGAAGAGCCGATGCATGAGGAGCTGGTTGATACTGCACGATTAATTTTATCCACTGCCAGGGGGTGGTCAGTTTCTTGGTCACTGTCTAGCTGCTCCAGTGATAGTACCGCCATCGTTCGCCTCGAGCTTGAGAGGCAGACAAAACTGGGGTAAAGCATAGCAGTGCTCAGATTGCAAGAGGTGGGTGGTTCAGGTCCAGAGAGTAAAGTCCAGACCAAGATTTTGTTTCAACCAACCCATTGAATACTCTGTCACTGTGGACTTTTATTACCCACCTCTGCCGATTGCCTTGAAACTTCTTGTCAGTCCACAGTCCAACAAAGGCAGGGCTTAGCATGCAGGATTGAGCAGAAAGGTGTGCACAGATAATAGCCAGCAACATCTAGGAATCCTGTGTTGCCTGTGATCTCAGGGACGCCTTGATAGCAAGGACTGGTCTAACTTGCTCTTGTCCTACCACTTTGCCAAAGCAGGTAACTCACACAACCAAATTCACACTTTGCTAAATTCAGTCTTAGTGAAGTCCCTGAAACTGAAAAGAAGGACTGATGAGAGGTGTCTGCCTAAACAGAGAAGTAAAATATAGCATCATAACATATAAGCTGCACAGTTGTCAATACTCTCTTTCGTTTGCAGTAGTGAGAACGAATTTGGGGGCGTAATTGGGATCAATCTTTGGTTCACACCATCACCAGCCTGATCTGCTGACACAGGACATGTTGGGTACATAGATTCATGATCTTTGGGCCAAATTATGACCCTCTTGTCTGGGTTTCACAGTAGAAATTGAGATTGGACAGACCAGGTGACATTTCCCTGTCTTCAGCTGTCTGGTTTTGCTGAACCTGTGCTAACTGCAGACTCAGTTTCCTGCCCTTTGCTGACAGCAGTGAAACCCAAGTGACCTTCTGCCACTGAAGACTTCCTGGTTCCTTTTAGCAGCCTGGGCCGTTCACTCTTTGGTTATTTTAAACCCATATCACATTCCTCATTCTTTCGTTAGATTATAGAGATGCCAGTTATGAGCCAGTGGGATTTTGTTGCTAAACACTGTATTTTTGAAAAACTCTGGATTTCTGTTTATGATATTCCATAACCCATTTTAAGAAGGTTGTCAGCCATTAACTAAGCAATAAAGGATTAAACTCATATTTTATTTTTTATCATACTCTGAGCATAGCTGTTGATACTTTTGACTGTACAATACTTATATTCAATTCAAATTTTATATAGCACGTTATCACATTGTCTCAAAATGCTTTACATTATCTCTACCCAAAACTCCCAGAGAGTGAGACAGAGGTAACAGAGGCGAAGAAAAACTCCCTAGTAGAAAGAAACCTTGGGAGGAACCAGACTCAAAGGGGGAGCCCAACCTCCTGGGGACGCAAAGGAAGTGCAAAATAGCTAATTCCCGATTTATAAAGTAAATCTGTGTGTAGTTCAGGTATAAATGCGGACGGTCCGGCTGATGTCGGAACAGGCAGGTGAGGAAGCTGCTTCCTCTGGCAGGATGGAGGGGTGGTCCGGTCCAGCAGTAAGGAGGTGAGGACGGCAGATGTGTGGGCAGGTTGGGCAGGCAGGCAGGGAACTGCCCACCTTCCGGAGCTCCAACACAGGGAACACAACACTGCATTAATACAAATCTGTGATAAATTATTGAAATTATATGAGGTATTTTGTAGTGTGGCATGGAGAGAATTTGCCTGTAGCTTTGAGTAGACCTATCTTACCCTTATTATTATTACCCATTCATCCATTGTCGTAACCGCTTAGTCCCAAATGGGGTCGCGGGGGGTCCGGAGCCTACCCTGGTAGCACCGGGCGCAGGTGGGAACCAACACACTGCAGGGTGCCAGCACTCACACAGCCACAGGGCCAATGTAGACACGGCAATCAGCCTACCCTGCACGCTTTTGGACCGTGGGAGGAAGCCGGAGCCCCCAGCAAAAATCCACATGAACATGGGAAGAGCGTGCAAACTCCACACAGGATGGACCTGTGATCGAACTCAGGACCTTCTTGCTGTGAGGCAGCAGCGCTAACCACCGTGCCATGATGATGATGATGATGATGATGATATCTACAGAATAGTTGAATACCACAGGGATCCATTAATGGCCTGTTGCTTTTGTTTTGATTTATTATTATTGTCTATTATGAAGGAGTAGTAATGATGCAAGATGTGACAGAACACAGACACAAAAAGACCTCAAACCGGACATTGCCACCAGAACTGCCTGGTTTTCCTCTAAGTGAGTCTGTTGGACAAAAAACTGACAGGATTTGGAGCCAATGACTGGAGTGGTGGATCTGGAATGAGGTGAATGATTGGTGGAACCAGGATATTATAATTAGGACGCAGGAATCACAAGAACTGGACTAAAAGACAAAGCTAAATATAAACCAGAGCCTGGCACCTGTCTAGGTTAAGGCCAGAAATGGTCCCTGCAGTAAATTAAAAGGTCACGTGGATGCCACGCCCATTGGTAGAACCAACAAAAATATGGAGATAATATGCAGTGTTATGCAGATGCTATTGGGGTGCCCAGTGTAATGTGTTAAAGGCATTCACAATAATTAAGTTTCCAAACAATGCAATGGAGTCTATTCTTTCATATCTAGTGATAGGTAAAATGAGTTAATATGTGTCGTGAAGTATGGTCTTATGAACCACGTACAGGATTTGATCTATATCTTTGGTGAAGAATAAGACCCATGAAGCTTAATTTAACCAGCAGAGGGAGACGTTTACTAATAATAGAACCGGATAGTTTTGCTTCGCAGCGATGAGTCACGGTTTAAACGGTTTATAGCCGTTTTAACTGTTCGTGGATCTTTTCCCCCAATATACTTCTGATTCACATACAATTGACTGAAAATCTTACTGGGCTACTAGAATTTCCTTCTATGTTACAGTAAGTTACGGTGAAATAGGATGAAATAAGGGAACAAATGTAAGTCTCCAAAAACTGAACAGACATAAGCGGTTACTCGATTAAATATTTCATTGACCCCAGCCCCCGCCCCCTATGAATAATGCGGTCGCTGCGTCGCGATGCGCCCTTCACACTAAGGTTAAATTGTCCCTCTTCCCAGGGATACACGGGCAGCGCGGCTGGAGCGATCATTTCATCAGCCGCCCCGTCATCCCTCGCAAATGCGATTTATTATATATTATAGAAGAACTCTGAGTGTGCATGGGTGTAATCTTAATATTTTCCTGTAATATCCTAAAACTTGCTTTCAGAACTGCACTTCTGTAGCACTTCTGTCTTTCCCCTAACAGCTCATTCTTCTCCGGGGTGTTGCACGCCGCATCTCGGGCTTTTCTGCAGGATGCCCGCTGCCGCAGTAAGTCTGGCGCATCTGGCCGCGCTGATCCCGGCTCTCCTGCCGGCTCGCGGCTTCCCTGCGCCATCCAGCGCCGGCGTGTTTCGGGAGGTGCAGAGGCTGACTGAGGACCCTCCACATAGACTGGAAGAGCCAGCCAAACAGGTAATTCAGGACTCATATTGCTTAAGTGAGTCATCTTCTTTCAAACAATACATGTTTTAGATGCTTCCCATTAGGATTTCAATGCAACAATAGCGTTTCAATGTCCTCATGTTTAGTTTAAATAATTACACATAATGAAAAGCTTCAAAATTAAAAATTAAAAAATTAAATTAATTAATTATTAAATGTTCTATAATGCTTTTAACCCCGAATGCAAAAATTGAAGCTTTGTTGCTTTAACTGACTGACGCTGTCTGTAAATGTGTGAGCTGCATAAGGATATCTGCCTGAATTCTTGCCGCGCAGATTGACAATGCCAGCGCCAAATCGATACGATACTCGCAGGACCTCCCACCTAGTTACCGCAATGAAAGTGTTTCTGACAGCAGAGTTGGAAATCTTTCGATTCACACTATGGAGAAGTTTGACAAGGTACAGAGAAGAGCTGCTGGGTTAGATGAGGCCATAAACTCACTGAAGCCATCATTCTCAGTATGTATTAAGCATGTTCCTGTGTGTACGGCAGTATGATGGCTTCAGTGAGTTTAAGTGTCATGTATTATGTATGTGGGAATGCACGTTTTTACATTTGACGGTATACAGGCATGTGAGGTATATGAGTGTGTTTGTGTATATATACTGTATGTGTGTGCGTGTGGGTCAGATATACATTGCATTGTGGGGACCAAATGTCCCCATAATGTGATACAAACCTGTTACTTTGATGCTGTGGGACCCATTTTTTTTGGTCCCCACAAGACAAAATTTATTTTTATAAAAATCTGCAACTGTACTTAAAATGCCAAAGGTCTTGTACTTTGGTTTGTTAATTACAGTTAAGGTTAGGGCTCGGTAGGGGTTAAGGTTTTTATTGCTGGGATAAGGGATTTGCCCATAGCAATGAATGGAGAGTTCCCACAAAGATTTGAGTACAGGTCTGTGTGTGTGTGTGTGTGTGTGTGTGTGGTATCTACGTTTAAATAAATCTATACATGTCTTCAGAAAAGGCATGGATCCTTTGTGACCACAGCTCTTGTTTGTCTCTAGGTGATGGACAATAGGATAGACACTGCAGATGGCCCCAGAAACGTCACCCAGGCCACCCTGCACAGAAATGTCATCCACCATGTGAGTATGATTGGGCACATGGTGCTCTGAAGCTGAGATCATCTGAAGCTGGGATCATCTGAGATCATTGGAAGTTGAGAGCATCATGTGGTGCAGCCTGAAAGGGACAACATTGTTAGGTCAGAGATGCTTTAAGCATGCAGTTGTTCTGGCTTAATTTTATTGTACATGGCTGGTCCATGAATTCATCTTCCAGCCTCTTATGCTGCTCAGCACCATGGGGGCCCTCAGTCTTTCCCAGACAGCACAGGACTTAAGGTGCAGGTCCACTCTGGACAGGGTGCAGCTTCTCGCAGGGAACACAAACACACAGTCACACACTACAGAAGCATCACTTAACCTAACTGCAGGTCTTTGGATTGCGGGAAGAAATTAAAGTTCCCAAAGAAAATCCACAAGACAGGGGGGAGAACATGCAGACTCCACATAGACACAAGGAGAACATGCAGACTCCACACAGACACAGGGAGAACATGCAGACTCCACATAGACACAGGGAGAACATGCAGACTCCACATAGACACAAGGAGAACATGCAGACTCCACATAGACACAGGGAGAACATGCAGACTCCACATAGACACATGGAGAACATGCAGACTCCACATAGACACAGGGAGAACATGTAGACTCCACACAGACATATGGAGAACATGCAGACTCCACACAGACACAGGGAGAACATGCAGACTCCACATAGACACAGGGAGAACATGTAGACTCCACATAGACACATGGAGAACATGCAGACTCCACACAGACACAGGGAGAACATGCAGACTCCACATAGACACAGGGAGAACATGTAGACTCCACATAGACACATGGAGAACATGCAGACTCCACATAGACACAGGGAGAACATGCAGACTCCACATAGACACAGAGGGAACATGCAGACTCCACATAGACACAGAGGGAACATGCAGACTCCACATAGACACAGAGGGAACATATACACTTCACACAGGCAGAGCTGAGTTGCCCACAGCCTGAAAAGAAGGCATTTACTCTACAGTTAACATACCTACAAATTCAACCTCCTTGATCACCCATCTATCCATCTTCATCCCAAATGTCCTGCTGAGGATCATTGTATCATGTTAAGCTAATCAGTCTTACTCTTCGAGGTTTTGGTGTACCCTGAAAGGGTAGGTGTGTCTCCTGTGATTGGCCTGCTGAAGGACCATGACTCAGTTGTGGGTGGGCAAGGAGGCTGATTCTGTGGCTGGGTTCCACAATGGAGACCAGTATTTAATCCCCAGTTCAATCCCAGAGGACTGTTCAGGCTATGTCGTCCAAATCTGGTGATGACCTGAAGATATTTCTGTGTGTACAGCTCTGATAGATCTGCCTCTTAACTTCAGGAGACTGGAGCTCAGTCGATGTCCTTTTAGCTCCCCAGTATCTTCAGAAATACCTTCACTTCTTTATCATTTCATTCTGGATCGTCTCCATGGCGTTTGTTTATCAGATTCTTACTCTATTTTTTCTCCTCATCAAAAGCTAAGCAGTTTTTGTCTTGTCTTATTATGCAGGACACATATTTTCAGTGCCCATGGTGCAATGCAGACTGTGTGAGCAGGAATTAGGTTTTTGGCTTGAGCTCACGCTCTGACTTTACAACCAAAATCTGCTCACACTGTCACATAGTTGTCATGGAAACGCCAAGGTCATTTTCATAAACCTGAGAATTTATATAAAAAAAAAATACTATGAAAAAAAATTACTACACTGCATGTTTGTTTTAACATCACATTAGGTATATTACAATTAAGAAATTTGCTGCTCTGATTTAATGTTTTGTTAAACCATTTTCCCCAAATAAGTACCCAAAAATGTCATTACTGTAACAGTTTAAAGGTTGAATAACAGAGAACTAGCTGAAAATGTTTTTCGTTGCATGTAACTCACATTAAATGATGAAGCTGTACGATTTGTATATTTTATATTTTTTTGCTTCATTTTTGGATTGGGTGAAATACTTTTATTACAGAAATAAATGGTAATATAATAAAACTGATTAACTACCCCAGAGGCAAAATTGACAATTTAGACAATGAAGTTCAACAAATTTAATAAACTAATTTTTAAAATGAGAGAAAATTGATATGTTATAGTAATGAGTAAATTGATAGCAAATAAGCAGTGCAGAAGCCTGACTTAGGAATCTGGGGTGCGTCTAAATTTTGGGTCGGAATCAGGAAGTGTGCAGGACGGATCGCTGAGTCCTAAATCTGGTACAGGGCTGGAAGAAAAAATACCTAAGAAAGAGAGAAGCACAGAACCCAGAAAATCACTACAGCAAATGTCTAGTGAAGTTACAAACGTGATGTTCTGCATGAACAGAACTACATATAGACAATGAATTATCAGCAGAGTGAGAAGCCTAGATGTCATGATGTTACAGAACTCAGCCTCACCCACACAGACTGGCCTGCAGTCCCTCTAGCTCCAGTACTAAACTGGTCTCTGCTGGTTCCTGAGTGTACGCACCTGTGCCACATTACCTGCTAGGATACTTAAACCCTTGGGACTGTCACCTTGTTAGTAAGTCCTGTCTCTCTTATGCTGTGGGCTGAGTGTTAGTTTCTCTTCTCGGGTCTCTTCTGTTTGACCCTTTACTTGTCTCCTTGCTCTATGACCTGGATTTTCTCCAACACCTTGTTAGTATCTGATCTTCCTGCGCCTGGCTGATGACTCGGGGTGGTGCAGTGGTGCAGTGGTTAGTGCAGATGTCTGACATCTCTGGGACCAGGGTTCGAGTGGCCACATGGCTCCATGTGTGTAGAGTTAGCATGTTTTCCCCGTCTTGTTGTGGGGTTTCCTCAGGTACTCCAGCTTCCTCCCCTGCAGTCAAAAAACATGCAGAGGCTGATTGAAGTTGCCGAATTGCTGGTAGGTGTGAGTAAATAGTGGGTAAGTCTGCGTGTGATGGTTTGGCACCGTGTCCTGGGTTATTCCCTGCCTTGTAGCTTTTGGGGAGAGGCTGTGGACCCCCTGTGACCCTACATAGGATAAATAGGAACACACACAGTGAATGGATGGAAATAAACTGCATTGGGATCTTCACTTGTGAGTTTCTTGTCTCCATGACACTAAAATGCTGGTAAATACTCCCAGGGCAGGTTTCCCCTGAATGCCGAGGACTTTGAGAGATGACGAGACTGCAGGTCCTGCGGCTGAGTGTGTGAGGTCATGGGAGCTCTGACTGTTGGGCGGCTACTTTACCTCTCGCCAGGATTCAGTTCTGATCTAAAGCCTGTTCCAGCACTTTATATGCCAGAGAGTCCAAGCTGCGTTTGTAATGTAATCTAGTGCAAGGAACGCAGGCGTCAATGGCGCAGACGATCACATTCACCCTCACTCATTCCATGCTGGAAATATACCAACTTACACTCATTCCATGCTGGAAATATACCAACTTACACTCATTCCATGCTGGAAATATACCAACTTACACTCATTCCATGCTGGAAATATACCAACTTACACTCATTCCATGCTGGAAATATACCAACTTACACTCATTCCATGCTGGAAATATACCAACTTACACTCATTCCATGCTGGAAATATACCAACTTACACTCATTCCATGCTGGAAATATAGCAACTTAGTCATTTCATGCTGGAAATACTCCACCTCAGATCCTTTCATGTTGCATAATACTGCCTCACTGTCATTCATTCATTGAAATACCGTAACACTTTACTTGACAGTGCACACATGCTTAGTAATAACTCAGTTGAAGTACAAATCATGAACAAAAATAGTTGCTACTTGAGATAAAAGATGCATCATAATTCATTGATGATGAACAAACATGACTACAGTACTTGTGTTACTTGTACTTGTTCCTTCAGTAGTTCCTTTAATAGTTCACAAAGGGTTGTAGAATTAACAGATATACTTGCAAATTGAGAAAAAATATGCGTCACGATTCATTAATGATGAATTAACCTGAGATCGGTTTGTAACTAAGACTTAGTTCATGGGTAATTAATACATAAGTAATAGCATACTATATTATTTGTGCCCTGTCAAAGTAATACCAGAAATGCTTTATCCTACAATCATTCGGTCCCTCAGGAATTCCATCCTATATTCATTTCTGTTAAAAAGAGCTCTGAGATGTCAGCCTGGTATATGGGTGAGATGGGTGTGCTGTATAGGCTTGCCAGAACCTTCCGTAAGAGCTGACTCTCCGCAGGAGTGCCGGGTGGATGAAGATTGTGGAACTGACTGCTACTGTCTCTACAAGATGCTGCGATCCCAATGCCTGCCCTGCAAGACTGCGCAGGCGGTGAGAGCTGCATCATGCAGTGCATAGATACGTGTTGCGTGAAAAGCTGTCCCAGATTCATTTTGAGTGCTGCAGACTGCATGGGACACGCAGAGAATGCGGCACTAGCAATAGTGTTCAGTGTGTTCAGTACCATGGTATAAAATGTCAACTCTCTGGCGTGACTTAGGAGACATTTAGTGGCAGTGTTCTGTATGTGTGTGTTTGTGGTTTGTTATATTCATGTTTACATTTTACATATTTTGTCCAAAGTGACATACAAGTGAGGCAAATAGCACAAGTACCTAACTGAGTAACTAAGACCAGAAGTGCAACATTAGAACATTATGGGAATTTAAATATGCATCAGGTTAGTAAAGGAATTCATGGGTGTTGAGCCGTTCCTTGGAGGTGCAAGTGTTTTTGTAGGTGAATGTTTATTTCTTAATGTCTGTGATTGTGTGTGTGTGTATTCCTGTGTGTGCCTTTTATCATCCTGTATCTCTGTGTTTCTCTCCATATTTCTGTACTTCTCTGTTTCTCTCTGTATCTCTGTGTCTCTCTCTGTATCTGTATCTCTGTGTTTGTGTATCGTTGAGTTCCTGTCTTTATGTTTCAGACCTGCACCAAAGATGAAGAGTGTTGTGGTGCCCAGCTGTGTGTGTGGGGCCAGTGCACTGAAAATGCCACCAAGGGCACAGCAGGCAGCATCTGTCAATACCAGAGTAACTGCAGTGCTGAGCTCTGCTGTGCATATCATGAAGGTAGAGGTCGTCTCCTCTGAGATTGACTGAGAGTGTCTGGAGAAGTGAATGCAGACTTAACATTATACTAACAAAGCTACAAAATAATAATACACATTCATCATGAAACATTTTTGTCTCATAGAAATAAATCCAACTTTTTTCTATTTAATCAAAGTACATAAAGATGTTGCAATTTCAGTACAGTAAGTTAACCAATAGAGGGTGCAATTTCAATCTGATTGCATCTACCAAAAGTAAGAGACTTAAGATGTAAATCATGGAATGTGATCCCAGCCTGGAGCACAAGGATGTAGTAGCTTAGAGTTTCCAGAATGTTCCCCTATAATGGCTCTTAACACCCCTCACAGGCCTCCTGCTCCCCGTGTGCATGGGCCGGCTTCTGGAGCAACAGCACTGTCATACTCACTCCAACCACTTGGTGGCGCAGTTGAATTGGATCTCGGCGGGAGAAGGTCCCTTGGATCAGTGCCCCTGTGCAGCTGGCCTGTGGTGTCAGTCCCGTGGGTGAGATGCTCCCTCTCTGTAGCATTTGTAGAGTAAATTCGGAAACATCGTCAAACTGGGATTTAGAGGTTCCTTCTTCATTGAAAATGAAGCTGACAAATATGACTTTTGGGGATTCTTGAAAAGCTGCATAAATCTCCTACAAATCTTCTGAGACAGCAGATATCATGCACATAAATCTCAAAAGTACTGCTTTGAATCTTGTTAATTATTACAGAAACCAGGTGGCGGTAGCATTTGTGACAGTGTGAGCAGTGAGTAACATTAACAAATTGTGACTCTGCTCCAGTGGACCTGTAACCTTCTCTCTAGGGTCCACAGCAGTTTATCACAAAGAGCAGCCTGTAGTAGTAGGAGAATATGGCATTATATGGAGCTTCCAGTTGCTTCTATTGAGCATAACAGACTCATAGGTTTCTGTTCTTCGACATGAAGTTACACGTAAAGTGAAGCCTTTAGAGGTTTGGCAGATTGAATCTCCAGACAGATGTTCACGAGGAGACCTCTCTTTCTTTCCCGGTCTGACAGTCAAGGCTCTGTGTGCATCCAACACCAAAACTCCTCCAGTGAAGAAGACCTGACCGAATCCCTCTACGCCGAGATAGATTACATCATCTGATGCCAATCCTGCCGATGGGACGCACCTCTCTGTGTTTCCCATACAAATCTTGTCGTCCTCCATGCCAAGCAGGTCCACACGGCTGTAATTTCTGCACACCTTTAAGTGGCTGATGACCTCAGTTAACTGGTTTAAGTATTATCTATTATTCATCCAACAGCAAAGCATGTGAATTCCTGTCTCTCTCCAGGAAAATATCCTGCTGTATAAACAGGTAAAACAGTGTGTTGCTTTGGATAAAAGCTTAAGACACAATGTACACAGAATGATGTGGCGTCCCTGTGCACCACACGGGTGTCGGCCTATATGTGCTGAAACTTCAGCCTCTGCTTTGCGCTTCCTGTGAGTTCCTGAGTTTTAATCGCAGCTTCCGACCCAAAACAGAACCCAACCCCCAGAGCCGCATGGCTGGTTAGTATGGTAGGTAATTCACACTGGTAGTTTAGATAAATAACATTTGCTGCTTAAACTCTGTATAATCTGTCAAATAAAAGAGTCTCAGGTTCAAATGGCCTTTGAAAGTAAAAAAAAAAATTAGTTAAAAGCGTTAAGTGAAGTTTCCTGGCAGACGCAGGTATTAGAGAATATGTATGTATGTTTAATTGAATGTTCTTCTGCATGTGAGTGAAGAGGCTGCAGTTTTTAGTGCTTGTGTAACATTTCACTGGCTGATGCTAAGGTTGTAGCGCCAGTTTTGGCAGAAAGCCGTACAGCAGGGCTGCCAAGTTCCCTCCCCGTGTCCCCGCAGGTGTGTATGGGGACTGCGCCCTGCTCCCTCACCTCCATGCAGGTCTGTGACCCGTGTTACAGTGGCTGCAGTGCTCTGTATCTGTCTGGATGTTCTCTTTGATGATGATAACACCAAATATCAATGACTGGGAGAAACATCCAGGTCAGAAAAGATTCAGTAGGTTCAGGTGCTTTGTCTGTGTTTAAGGTGAAGGGTTCAAAGCCCTGGGTTGGCAGACTGGGGCTTGGTAAAACGGGGAGCTGTGCTCAAGGCACCCGATCAGGCCAGATAATAGATAATCTGTCAGCTCTTGGCCAGATGGCATGGATGGGAGGTAGGGGAATGGGGCTGAATGTTACCCTGACAGTCGGGGTCAACGAAAATTAACCAGCTGTATGTGGAATAGACCAGGAGAACATAACCTAAGTTAAAGTACAACAAAACATGTAAATTAAAAGAGGTCAGTTTTTATTCCCGACTGAACACTTTTGAGTCTAACTTCTGAACACTATTAGACCCACTTTTATAACACAGTTTAGACCCTATCAGAGGCAGAAAACAAAGCAAAGATTGGTAATTTATTAAGGAAAAATACTCTGCCTGGTCAAAAAAAGGTCACTGTTTGAATTTAAATTAAGTACTTAAGAGCCAATGACTGGATCATTATTACAGCCCAGCATCATTATGCAGCAATTAAGCGAGTACCTGAATCTACTGAGCTGAGTCTCGACCTTAACTCCACCGAAAGTCTTTTAAGATGTGCTGAAGAAGAGTTTACAGAGTGGTTCAACTCATCTATCATCAATACAAGATCTTGATGAAAAATTAATACAAATCTGGATGAAAAAAAAAATATTGAGATGTTGCATAAGTACATGGAAACCATGCATTGACTGTGATTGGATGTGCACCATAATCAAAGCTAAAGGCGGTCCAGTACAATGTTAGTGTGGCTTGGGGGGGCTAAACCTCTGTACCGCAAGTCTGAAGGTTGTTGGGTCAAACCCAGCCCTGGCATCGCTCTGGGTCCTTAAGTAAGGCCCTTTACTCCTAACTCCCTGGGTGATGCTATGCCCTTTGCAGCCAGCTTGCTCTCACCTCCTGAAAGCAAGTTGGGGGGGGGTATAAAGAGAGTTTCTCCATGGGGATTTATTATTAAAGTACGTGACGCTTTTTTGGCCAGGCAGTATATTAAATGATTAACACATGCTGTCTAATAATGTACTTTAATAAGGGCAGTGGTGGCTTGATGGTTAGGGTAGCGCACTTGTAATTGAAAGATTGCAGGTTCGAATCCCCCACCAGCAAGTCACCACTGAGGTACTCTGAGCAAGGTACCGTCCCCAAGCACTGCTCCCCGGGTGCTGAATTAGCTGCCCCCTGCTATGTCACGAAAGTCACATATGGGTCAGAGGACACATTTCGTTGTTGCGCACTGTGTGCTGTGGTGTGTTGACAATGACCACTGATCACTAAAATTCTAAATTCTAATAAAAAACTGGCTAAATCTTAGATAAAAATTCAGTGAAGATATTTTTTGGCTAAATTTACTCTAATGCTGCTGGAGAATTGCACGCAAAAGAGCTGCATGAGCTGTCTGTGTAGCCCTGACCCCCCTCGGACCACCCTGACCCCCCCGGAACACCTCCGAGGTCAGGTGACTGCAGGCTGTGTTGTCACCTTCTGCTTTTCTTCGTCTTCCTCCTTCTTGAAATAGTTTGAACAGGGTGTTTACAGTGAGTGTGTTTCTCTAGGTTCACGCTTAACACTGTCCAAAGGCTTTCAGGTACCAGTGTGAGTTATTCTGTAAGGCAGGAATGCTGCTTAGGAACGTTTGCTGATGTTCATTTAGTTTGATGATGAAACCAATCAGTGTCTTGTAATGGACATAAGGAGGATCCTTAAAATCACAGCACATTTAAGGCTTTAAAGGTGAGAAGTGGCATGTTATAAATGTATAAGTTTGCTGGCCCATCATGAGTACTGGGCTAGTAGTGGGTGAGTACTGGGGCAGTGTGTTGTTCAGAGGGTTCAGGTCTGTTTCTGTGTCCAAATGGTTGTGGGTTCAAATCCTGTGGCCAACAAGCAGTTGGATGAAGCCCCTAAGGCCAGCTGCTCCAGGGATGCTGGCTGCCTCTGCACCATGACCTCAGAGTCTGCACACCTGTATGTAGCTTTAGACAAATGCATCTGCTAAGTAAATAAACATACATGTTTCTGCATTTCTGTTCTATTAGAATTCTGTACCAGTTTTCTTTCATATAGCTGTATTCAACAGATGAAGAAAAACAACTTTAGATGCATTTTTAACAGAGGTAAATGTTTGGTCTTCAGTAATTTTAACATTAAGCACTATTCTTTCTGTATTGACAAAAGAACTGCCCAGATTCAACTTAAAGCTTAATAATGAATATCTTGGTAACTTAAGGGCTTCTAACCACATTTTTATCATACAGAAAATTTAATTATGTGCTATCTGGTCCCTAATGTTGTTCACACATGTTTCAAGCTTACAGAGCGGAAATATTTCACTTTTCTTGGCATATGTCTGGAGTTGCTCATTGTGGATGTAGCTGAGGTGATGCAAAGCCTACCTCTGCATTATAAACATGACTATAAATATTTATCACCACGCGTATAAATAAAGTCCTCTAAGGGCACCACGCATATAAATACCGTCTTCTAAGGGCACCACGCGTATAAATAACATCCTCTAAGGGCACCACACGTTCCCTGCTACATGTCCCTAACTGCCACACATTCCGCTGTAGCCACAAGAAGTCTCCCCTCTACAGAATAGGTCCCACAAGGAAGTGTTCGGTAACACATTACTTAAGGCCATGTTTTTAATAACTTATAAACACATTTATAACAAATAATATTGCATTCATAAAGCATTATAAACATGACTATAAATATTTATCAAGAGGTATAACACATTATACCCATGTGAATTATGCATTATGAAGGCTTTATGAAGCTCTGATCTATAATGCACTATAGATACCTTTACAACGCATTATAATGGTAGGCTTAAGCATTAAGGATGCTTTGTGCTGCATTATAAACGTATCTGTAGTGCACTATAGATGAAAGCTTCATAAGGCAGTCATAATGGATAGTAAACATGGCTATAATGTGTTATGCCTTTTGATAAATATTTATAGCCATGTTTATAATGCTTTATGAATGCATTATAATGCATTATGAGGTGGTGTATAAATTACGAAAAACATGCCATTAAGGTAAGTCTTACCAGAAGTTCTTGTTCACATCATCATTCAGTCAATGTAAATGCATAGCCTACCTCTGGTGTTGATCTGCAGCATGTATCGGCTATGGGTGTCTATTTTTAAACTTCCACTCCCTCTTGCTTTTGTGTAAACAGCAATGGTTTTCACAGAAATTAGTAATGGCTTTCAGAGAAGGTGGTGTTTTTAGCAATCCAAGCTGTAAAGTTCCTTCTTTTGATGGCCTTCATCAAGTAAAAAGTAAATTTAATTTATATGGTGTATTTCACAGGCACCACAAAGAGCAGTGCATGATGGAAAGACCAAACAATATAATAAAATTGATAAAGCAAAGCTATATCAATAGCTATATAAATTTATATTTCATATACAGTCATGGCCAAACATTTTGGCTGTGACACAAATTTTGTGTTTTGCAAAGCGCAATCTGTTCTTGCCTTGTTATAGTGCTCAGAGTTGATTACAATTTGTCGACTTCAGCTTGTCCACCCACTTTTTAAGGATTGACCACAGCTTTTCAATGGGATTAAGATCTGGGGAGTTTCCTGGCCACAGATCCAAAATTTCAATGTTAAGATCTCTGAGCCACATCGTTATCACTCTTGCTTTGTGACCTGGTGCTCCGTAATGCTGGGAAATACACAGATCACCACCGAATTGCGCCTGGATCATTGGGAGAAGTTGCTCTTGGATGATGTTTTGGTGCCATTCTTTATTCAATTTAGTCAATCCTCAAAAAGTGGGTGGACCAGAAGAAGCCCACAAACTGTGATCAACTCTGAGCTCTAACAAGGCAAGAATAGATCTCTATCAGTCAGGATTTGGCTCAGAAGCTGATATCCAGCAAACTAAAGCGAACTGCAGAATTTATGTAGAAGACATAAATATAGACACTGTAAATATTGACTCTTTGCACAGAATTGATGTATTTACCAATAACATAAGTCTTTGAAATTTATTAAATGTTTACTGTTCTTCAGTATACCATGAAAACGTAAAAAAAAATCTAAAAATGATGAAGCAAAACAAAAAATTTGTGTCACTGCCAAAACTTTTGGCAACGACTGTACACTAGCTTTGTTTCCCACTGAATACTGTATTGTTCAGAAAGTTAAAAGACAAACAATCTGCAAAATCTTGAATAGTATCGATGGATCAATTAAAAATATCAATTTGCGAATTTAATGTATTTAGTGTTTTTATCTTGGATATTTTGCATTACACTATTCATACCTGTAGCAAACGAGTTTCTCTTGAGGCGCAAAGGCCCCTGGGAAATGTGCTGCCTTGAGGTCTCTGCGATTGCAGCTCTCTTGCGGTGGTGGTGACTAATAGAGGCGTTTGTACCATTAACACACCCTCGAAAACACCTTGTGGCAGGATATCCAGCACGGCACAGCATGACAGAGCAACTGATGAAGACCTACAACCAATGAGAGACGTTACAGGACACTGACCCAACTTGAAAAAGTCATATGATCAAGTTCTTAGAGTTACCTCATCATGAAGCCCAACGAATTTGAAAGCTTTCATTCCAAATCTATATTCCGTCTGCCTGCTTTGATACACCGCAACTGTGTCATCAACAGCACACCTGGGAAATTAATAATCATTATTATCAGAAAGACATAAATTAATCTATACTCAAAATATTTTTCCTTTTTTTAATAAGTCACCTAGGTTCATTGTCACCATCTAAATCTCCCAGAGGTAGACAGTTCAGGTCCAGAAAGTAAAAATCCAGACCAAGATTTTGTTTCAACCAACCAGTTGAGTACTCTGAATAGTGATGGCCAAATGAAGCCTCGTGAACCATGTGGTGTATTTCTTGCCCCCACCAGATGGCGCTCTTGGCTTGCATTGCCGCATGCTTTGAGTCCTTTTTTTTTTAACAGACAGCACCATCTAGTGGGGTCAGAAAATACAGAAAGTGGTTCCCTGAGGCTTCAATTGGCCATTAGTGTCTGTGACTGTGGCTTTTTATACTCAAGTAGTTGGTTGAAACAAAATCTTGGTCTGGATTTTTACTTTTGGGTCTGTCCAATTCAGAAATTTCCTACCCATTCTCAATGATGCTGTAGAAAGTAGGGTAGTTGGGGTCGTCATATGGAGTGGCTTTGCAAGTCTCCACAAAAAGTTGAGTGTTGGGGAGGGTAGTGGTTGCTAATATTTCCATGTAGATCATCTGGTCCAGGTTCACCTCCACTGGGTAGGTTTTGGGATCCACTATACTGCTGAAGAGACTGCTCCGGAAGAACTCAAACTGATAGGTGAATGTGCCAAAGCCCTTCTCCGTGAACACATAGGGAAGCTTGTGGGCTCTGAATTCAAAAGAAACGTTGCCTTATGCAGGTAGACGCACGAGAAGCCAATCCTCACTTCGTTTTTCCTTGTTATGACACCAAGACCATTCTCAAAGGATACTATTTCATTTTTGAAAATCATGTTTTCATTGTCCTCCTGTAACAATAACCAGATATGCTGGCTGAATGTTCCACAACCATAGTACCACACCAAGTTTTGAAAATGGAAAAAAAATCAAAGGCCGAACTTCACCTCCATCTCTGTGCCACAGGTGTTGAGTGATACTGTGCTAATCAGATGCGTGCCATTGGAGGTCAAAGTGCAGGATGGATCCTTCAGATGCAAATGGTCCTCATGAATTCCTGGGAGGGAGGACTTCTCTACCTCAACAGTCATCATTGCTTCATTGCAAATCACATAAGCCTCACCTGCAGTATAAAGTACAAAGAGCAATTTGTACTCCTGCTCTTAAGATTGGCAAGGTAAGAACTGTTAATGTGTGAATGAAACCAGGTGATTAATATAAATCTTATTACATAATGGCTCTATGTAATAAGTACTAATCTATATAAATATATAAGTAATATTAATCCTAGCAATAGAATCAAACTGCTTTTATCTTCTTTAGGTGGTGCCATATTTCAAATGAGATAAATAAAAAAAATACTAACCAAACTTTTGTCCAACAGTCACAATGATGCATCTCATCTCCGAGTCATAGGCTGTGTTGTACCTGGGTAGGTTACAAGATCATAATAAATTAATTCAGATATTGTTCTCGACTTGCTCAATTCTGTAAAACAGTGTTTCCTAATCCAGTCCTCAGGGACCCACAGCTGGTCCATGTTTTCGCTCCCTGCCAGACAGCCCACATTTTTGCTCCCTCCCAGGAGGGAGCAAAAATGTGGTCTCCCTGTGGGTCCCTGAGAATCACTGCTGTAAAACATAAAGACATTTTTTTTTTACAGAAGATGATAACCTGAGCAAACATGTGCCTATTTCATTCTTGTGAAGACAGGATTACGTTCAGTGTATGGAGACTCACCCATACTCGCCCTCTGCAATGAAGCAGATGGGAACATGGTCTCCAAGGTCATTTTCCGTGGGAGTCCATTTAACGACGGCCTCAACAATGTTGTCATGAAAGCTGACCTGCCTTGTGATATTCAGTGAGCCACTAATAAGTATGTTTCTTACCCTGTGCAAAAAGGAAGGAGAAAACAAGATCTACATTCTACGAAGATCTTTGCAAATTTGTGGAAAGCCTTTTCACAAAAAAAGAATATTTGAAAAAGATCTACATTTAAGACATGAATTGATCCTTGTCTCTGCAGACATTCCACGCATCTCATCCCTACAACATCAATTTGACCACAGCCCTCCCAAGCTGAATAAGGTGAAAAAAGTAAAGAAGCAGGCAACATCAGCATCTACTCGTGACCCAAATGGTGTGGCATCCTGTGTATATAAATACCCATGACATCCAGAAATTTCTCTGTATGGAAAAAAAACCCAAATCATCCAAAGAGTATGGCAGAGAGCAGGGAGCGTGCAAATTCCAAAGGAAAAAAATCCCTGTATCACTGAACAGTTTCGTCAAATCATGTCATCAGTCTTCTGAATGTGGAAGAAAAGATAATTGTAGTGGAACGGAGGCTCTCATGCTACCTGAAACAGATTTAATTCAAACAAATGTAATCGATCATTTCAAAAACATATAGGCAGTTTCTCAGGATCCCTAGAAAATACAAGTGTCATATGGCAGCAAATCCAGGAAGAGATCTACAAGGTTTATTAATACACCTAACTAAGGATACATCCGCTTTAGTGGATGGCATTCCTGTTCTTCTAGGTACCTGAGGCCACAATAAATTTGGTCAAGTACTATTTTGAAGATCTGCAGTTCTGTTTGAAAACACCAGACTTCACTACAGAATGGAAACTACTGGATAAATGGCTTTCCCCATAGTGATGGAGTTGATCATCAGATTGAAACCTGTGAGCTCTAAATAAGAAAAGATCATCTTGTTTAACTGCTAACCTCCACTGGTCAAGGCAGACCTGGAGCTTTTCCATGGAAGCCTGGATAACACTTTGGGCACAATGCCAGGTCATAGCAGGGCTCACGCACACACACACACACACACACACACACACACATACATTTGTATTCATATGTTTGTGGGGACTCTACATTCATTTCTGTGGGAAAAGTCCTACCCTCAACAATGGCTACCCAGCCCAACCCTTAACCATAAGCAACAAAACAAAACACAAGAATTTTGGCATTTTTAGTTTTTTGATTGCATTCACAGGGTTTTATAAAATTTAGTTTCCTCTTGAGGGGACCGCGATAATGTCCTCACAAGGTCAAAATAACGGATATTTATCACATTTTGACAACATTTGGACCCATGTAATATTTTCAAAACCACACACAATTATGCACTGCGGGTTATCTCACCAATCCCCATGTTTTTGGACTGCAGAGGGAGGCCAGAAAACTAGGAGGGAATGGCCCCCATCATGGGGAGAAACATGCAGACTCCACCCACTCACACAAGGGGGAGGAGCCAAATCCTCAACCCGGGAAGTTTGTGAACCCCCCAACTCTGGAAATATGCAGTGAGAATGTTCCTACTTGAGTTAGGCTTGCTTTTCTTTAAATTAAGTGCTTTATGAAGGAACATACATTTTCTTATTTTTTCCTCTACAGTCAATCTCCACTGACCAGTACAACTGAAGTACTGAAGAGTTTCTAATAAGATAATTGACCTACTCTGCATATATTGCAGTAGCATTGATTCTGAACTCCAGGTCCTGAGCCACAGAAGCTCTGAGATATTCTCCATTTCTGGGAGTTGGATACAAAAACTGCGGAATATATTCTCCTTCGGTACAGGAAGGAACTGCTGAGTTAACTGAAAAAATAAGGGAAAAAGTCATTGTTAGCACAATGAAGTAGCAACATAGTTATGGAATTAGATGCTAGTAATATACATAACCTGTACGATAAACTGGAGAGGAATCTTGCTCAGTGGAGCTGTTGCTAGAGCAGCGGTTGATGTTGTGCTAGTGGTAAACGGATGCTGCCACCACCGCGCTGTTTTAGCTTGGCTGGTGTTACTGGTGTGAGCAGGGACTGATGAATTTTGTTGCCAGGCAATAAAAGATGGCATGTAATTATAGGGCAGACTGGTTGGGGAGGAGGCCTGATTCCAAAATGGTGGTACCGTGGTCTGTGTGTAGGACGGCTGAGATCTTCTGAGTAATAGGGGCGATTTTACAGTTGAAATGCCATTCATGTGGTGTAGCGTGATGGGTTGAGTGGGGAAGTCCTCCAAGACCAACTCAAAGGTGTGGGCTCCAGAGACTGAAGAGATCTTATAGTCAAGGGTGCAGGAATGCTGGCGAAAGAAATGTGTGAATTTCAGTGATGAATGAAACAATTCCGTGCATCTATGGGAATTACATACCAACAAAGAGTATGAAGTGTTTTTATTAATGATGTAATGGAAGAATGTTCTCTACTGCAAACGGGTGCCAGCAATACAGCAAAACCATAGGGACCTGTTATTGAAACCTTTGTTGCCTACAGTACATATATGGAATATAAGACACTGTATATGTTATTTGCTTGTGGACTGACAGAATGAAAGATCACTCCTACCTCATCGAGGTGGAAATCTGGGTGTTGGTAACAAGTCCCACGCTCAGCATATTGGATTGTTCCATATCTGCATCTGACGTGGTCTTCATCTGGATCATGAGCCAGCAGGTTGACTCTCCTTGGACAATTCTGAGGAATGCTGAGAAATAATTTGAAAGGATTATTTTTACATGTTATACCGCTAAGCATCATCATTTAATTCATTTGGTATTTATATGTACAGAGCATCTCATATATACCACACAGCAGGTCTAATATTGACACATTTAACATGTACCCTCTTGTTCTAATTTTAAAAATTAGAATAGAAAGCCAGGAACTGAATTAAAATTGATTAAAAAAACACAATTAAACACAGGTAAGGCAGAGTTTTGCAGTTTTATTTGCAGTTCTCAAGACTGGGTAAATTGGACGTAGCATGAGAAAACCTGACCAAACGCTGAGGTCACTGAACCGATCGAGGCAAGATTTATATGGACTGTTGATGACATTCAGAGCTTTGGAAGTAACGTTGCCCGGTGGCAGGACTGTGCAGAATGCTTGTAGTGTCGAGAGAAATCAACAACGCAATTTCTGTAAGTCTGAGTTTGTGTGAATAAAAATCTGTGTTTTGTTACAATGTTGTGACCGTCAGGAAGTAAACAAGACCATGTTTGTGAATGTTGTGCAAGTTGTTTAGGTGTTTAAGCATTTTTCAGCTTATTGTCCTATTTTCGTATTATTATTTTAATGGGGCGTGGTGGCTGTGGGTTAAGCAATCTTTGATTTGCTTAGTAGAGAGAAAATCAGTGAGGGAATTATCTGATACGCGGCCTCACCGGATAAGAGGGACGCTTGTGGGGACGGGGACGCTTGTTGGGTTTCCTGGTGTCAGATCTAGTACCAAGATCCACGTGGGTCAAAAGGTTCCAGGAACCATCGTTATTTTCAGCAAAGGTCCAGCAGCAGCTTGCCTCACTGTAATACAGAAGATAATACAGAAGTCATTTGTTATACGATCATTTTGTGTTTATTATACTCTTTTGTTGTGTAAAACTTACCGCATTTCAAAAGGTGTATCGGTTGGAATGCTCTTAGTGATTAATGTTTCAGATTGACACCATATATCGGAATAGGAACCCTGGACACTGGAATCCAGCTGCCCAGTTTCATATCTGCTATTGCTGCCGCAGTTCCCATTGGAACAAAACCAGATGTGTTGGGGATAGCAGTAAGATGAATGATAGGCTTCTTTGTATTGGAAATCCACCTGCAAATAAAAGTAATTCGTTTAATGAACAAGTTTTACAGGTAATTTCCATCCAGGGGTTTATAGGTACATATCAAAATGAAAATAGAAAAGAGAATATGTATATTTATCTAAGTTTATTTGTGTGGTTAATGTTCACGCCACGTTGTTGTCTTTGACAAATTCAATATGCTGTTTCAAACATTCAGCTTTAAGAACTATCCCAAAAAAATCAGCTTTCCTTATAGAAAATGACAAAATATTTGTGTTATATTCAGTTTTGTGCAGTTTTTTAAACCGGATGACATGCATCAATTCTGTACAATATTCTATATCATATTTTTTTTTGCACCTCCTGACCCAACACATTGCTGAAACTCTATGCTATTGAAGCATATTCATGCATATTTAAAAGGTATTTTGGTTAAAGATAAAACTTCAGTAGCAGTGAGCACTGAGTAGAAAAACAGTGATCAATTAGTAAAATTAGTAAATAAAATTAGTAATTAAATTAGTAAATAAAAATACATTACTTACAGTGGTGCTATAAAATTGTCATTATAGGCTTTTTATTGTTTTAAGTTTATTGCTAAGTAACAAGATTACGCTGAAATAGGTGAATATCATGCAATGTTAGGGGATATTGTGCAAAACACTTATCATACTAAAAACTACCAGCCTGTGACAGCTGCACAGTGAGCATCAGAACTGAAGAGTTACAGAGGAGTGAATGCGAATCCTGACGATGTAAAGTTACACATTGGCGGGATATAAAGTGAAGAGCAGGTCTCACCCTCAGAGATCCATCGGGGTTGCGTCCTTTGGGGGTAAAGGTCATGACCCCCCCATAGTAGTGGGCCGCTGAGGTGCTGGACACCAGCACCAGCTGCAGGATGATGCAGAGCATGATGGAAACCCGTTGGTCTTTTACCTCTCTGGCTTTTATACACTCTCTTCATAGTGCATAATTCGCTGGAATGAGGAAATTCTCAAAAACAAAAAAAAACAAATCCTTCAGGTATATTAATCTTTTGCTGGGAAATATTTTGCTCCCACAGGAATTTTCAAAAAAGAAGGTGAACAGTTAAGCATGAAATATTTCACTACAATAGAAACAGCAAAAGATGCAGAACTGGTTTTGGTACCGTGAAAGATATTTTGACATTATTGGGTCAACCTTAACTGCTAGCGTGAACGTGACAGCTTCCGCGGAGGCAGTGTTCGTGACCTTGTCTCCGTGGCTGAGGGAGGACAGCGGACTTCTGCGGAAGCGAGGGTGAAAAACAGCTTGATGCACCTGGTGACCTAGAAATCAAAAGGGCAAATGGAGAATTAGAAGAAATGCCAATTCTAAGAAAAGTCTTACGTCTAAGGTTGTGATCAAGCTGTTAACCAATAGTTGAAGAGAAAACAACCTTTCTACAGGAACCAGAAAATTGTTTTCCCCGTGTTTCCCTTATGTTTATTTGTGCTTGTCACCTTTTTACACATTTCTGACCACTTCCTTATTCAGTCCACTTTATCCCTCCATAGTCTGCCTTTGTCTTTTCCTCCTGGAAGCTCTAGCCCTTGCATCCTTCACTCTCTCCCCCACCTGCTGCTCTGCGTCAGTCTCCGCCACCTTGCCATCTCCTGAGGACTTCTCCTCTAATGAAGCCTGAGATGCACTCTGCTCTGTGCTTACCTCATGTCTCGACACCTTCTGTCCATTGTCCTCCAGACCAGCATGCTTGCAACCCTCCCATCCTTAGCTCTCCAGCATTACCAGTGCAAAATGGACAAAGCTCAGGATGGCTGAGAGGAAATGGCACCGAACAAGACATCCCATGAATCCGGCCGAGTACCAATCATTCTATTATGATTCTCTGTTTCCATCTAGGTGTAACGGTAGATGACCAACTGTTCTTTGCAGAGCAAATAACAGCACTAATATGTTTGATAAGAGCAAGTCCACCTCAGAAGTGGAGTGGTCTAGTGAAAGTCCTGACTTGAACCCCCATTGAGATGTTGTAGTGGGATTTTCAATGGACAGTCATAGTTGAAGACCCTCTAATGAGTCTGATTTAAAACAACTCTGTAGAGAATAGTGGGCCAAAACTATCCTTCTCCATAAACACTCTCCACTTATGGCAAGAGCTTGACTCATGTATTAATTCATTTGAATAATTTAATGCAGGAATCATTCTTGCTCCAGAAACACTTTCACACCCACACCACGCCTGATAAGAAACAGGAAGGAAACGGAACTCAACTTCCAGATAGACGCAGAGCCTCTCACAAATGACACAGGGCTGCATTTCAGCCTCGGAAGCCAGAAGCTTCAGCTTCACATTCCGCAGAGGCTCAGACTTCATATACCGTCGGTTTTAGTTTTCTCAGCGTTTTCTTTTAGGGGTCTTCCCTCGTAGCATCATGACGTTGACCTGTGGGCTGCTCTGGGAGTCGGGGAGGGGTGTTTTACAGCCTTAACACACACAGCAGGACATTCCGGGCACATCCCCCGAGTCACAGCAGGACAGGAGCTGTAATGGGCCTTACAACCAAGTCTTGGGTATATAAGGGGGGTTTACATGTCTTGGACCAGTGTAATTTGCCAAAAAAGATGAGCAGTTAACATGGGCTTACTTATCTGTGGCATGTTCTGGGAAACAGAATGGATCTTCTTCTGTTCTGGTGCATGATACTGCCCTCCAGTATAGATACTGGAAATACATTTGCCAGCATTTCTTCATAAGTCCATAGATAGATGAATGAATAATAGATGGATAGAAAAATGAATTAAAGTCAATTGGAGGAAAATAGAGAGATGAAAAAGAAGGGGTGAAGGAGGATTAAACAAATGAAAGGTGGTTGAATGTGCTTCAGCTGTACACTGGATGCCTTTAGAATGTTTGGAGGTTTTATGCTGAGGATTGACTGAATGGGAGCAGTTTGAAAAATTTACAAATACAAGTTTATGGGAAAAATTTGACAGAAAGAGGGATGCGGGTGGAATAACAAAAAGAAAAATACAAGCACATTTCTTCTTCTTGAGTGGAACATTTGAGAGGGGGAACAGCTTCTAGGTGAAAGACTGTAGGAGGAGACAGATGCCAAAGTTTGGGGAATAATAATAATAATAGTAATAATAATAATAAATATGTGAGAGAACATAGTGATTTCTGTGCACAGCCACCACAATAAGAAATGATTGTAGAAGATATTATGTTTCCTTTAGAGAAAAGGCACACCAACCTTATTGACTCGACTCTTTTATTTCCTGTTTCGCCTGACGACATACCATGGACTACAAACTTCCCCATAGACCTGACATTGTTTAGCATTATTTTAATAATTTCAGTGTGCAGTTTCAATTTTGTGCTTTTTACAGAATTGTTTTCAGAGGGAATAGTTGAATGCAAAAATGTGGACAAGCACCTAAAAAAATTACGTTTTCTAAGGAAAGACGAAATAATTACACCTATGAGCACAAGGTTGTGAGATGTAAGTATGTTTAAATTATATTAGTTATGGACGGGTATTTTTATCTTTGGGAGGGATTCTTTAAATTTGGCTTAGTGGCGGTGGGACCCCCTCATGTTATAAATGTTACACTCCTTTTGTGACTTAAAGTGCAGTGTTTTCCATTTACCGACAGCTGTAGATGTTTAATTGGAGAGGATGACACGGCTGTCTGAACACAGTGTATAAGTATGAAAGCCTCCCTCTGTGAAGCCCATTTTCACAGGGTCTCGTAAAGCAGCTCACTTGCCATGGCTGTGAAACAGGGCAGGATGTCCCGAATGGCTCAAATTTTTATTTTAGTCTAAATTTTTGTTTCATTTTTTTATTTTCCTTTCAATTTTCGATTTACATATGCCATTATAATGCCATTTAATCTGTTCATTTTCATCATGTTTAAAGACATGCAAATACCCTGGTCATGAGAAAAGAAAATCACAAAGATGTTTCTAGAAAGTTCTCCTGCAGATGCTTATGCATTGTTTAAAAATAAGGCAAAAAATTATATTTAATCAGGGTTTTTCAATTGTCTCTTCATAACAAGATGGATCTGAGATAAAGAGAAAGAAATTGGCAAGAAATAAATCAAAATACCATTTTAAACATCCGAACTACACAAACACCCCATCTGGTGAGTCTGCCTCATTATTTCATGTGTGTAAATATAGATTACTATCACTGCCTATGACAACAGATTTGTGTCTCTGTGACCTTTCTGTTATCTGGTTCTATCACACTTCTTATGGTTTCACAAAGAGGATAAAGGTTAAAGGCAGCCATCTGAATTTACAGGCTGTTTTCATTGCTGGTTTCCTTAGTCTGTCCTGTAGAGGCTGCATATTCTTTGGTTCTGAGCTGTGAATGAGACAGACCCAGCAGGAGTCTATAAAGAGAACAGCATCAGTCTGGTCTGTAAAGATTTTTGTCTTTGGATGAATAAAGGTAGAAACCCTGCTGATAGCCACAGACCCTTATAAACCAGCCCCATCCTTTAAGGAGGGACCCGGGTACCTTCATAAATGCCCAGGGCTGTCAGAAACTGTCAGCCTTCTGTAGGATGTGAGAATCCTCACTGGAGATGCTTTTTCTCTGTTTGCAAATGCTGCCCCTGCTTTGCGTTTGGGCAAATCTCTTTGCTGCTAATTCCCAGGTCGCGGCAGGTGAGCTTGGGGAAGAATTTCCGGCAGAAACTGGATTTTGAGTGAAGATTCCGAAAGGAACTATATTTCTGTCATCTGTCTCAATTCTCAGGTGTGAAGTGTGGTTTTCCGCAGGAAGAGAATATTTTGAGCCGCTGGTTAAGAATCGTGGGCGGGAAAGAAGCCAAATATGGATCATACCCCTGGATGGTATGTCAGTGTTCATATCAGATGTGCATCGGAGCCAGTATGGGCGTGATTCTGTTTAGATGCTACTGAGTCTTTCTTGAAACCGGTTTCCTGCAATGATGAGTGTAGTCTGGCTTGTTCAAGGTTTCCGTGAGGTCAAAGGGAATCCACTTCTGTGGAGGTGCTATCCTCACTGACCGCTGGGTCCTGTCCGCTGCTCACTGCTTCTCCACTCATTCGAAGTGAGTAGAACCTCCTGCTTTCTGCAGAACTTGCACAGGCAGCTTCAGACTCCTTTTCTGACTTCTGAGATGTACTTTTGCATGCTTTTATAGGGAGTCCCTTAAGAACATTGACCTTGTGGTTGGGGAGCATGACCAGACAGTTCTTGATGCTGATGAGCAAGTTCTCAATGTTGAGGCCATCAAAGTTCATGAGAAGTTCCACCACTCTAGCCCAATGAGCTATGACATTGCACTTTTGCTGCTGGTCAGAGAAATCCACTTTGGTAAGTGCCTTCAACAGAGACCCAAAAAACGGCTGAGAGGTTCACATGATGGACCCCTTGCACTACCTCAGTGTGGAGGAGACCCAATGCCTCATGGAAATGGTGATTCAACGCAAAAAGCAAAAATGAAAAAGAGAAAAACACCCTCACAGGCTGCAGCTCTCCAGACAGTCCTACAAACCTGCTGATTCTCAGAAAAATCTTTAATCCTGTTTAGAAGAGAAAGAATATCTTTATTGTCATTGTATGTGCTCAATGTGCTTTCACCACCAATGCTACATATATACATAATAAACCTGAATAAAGAAATAATAATAATAATAATAATATAATATGGAGAATTAGCTGAAGAGGGGACTAGTGTGATCACACATATTGGATTTAGCTGTGTTAAAAGTTCACAGTAACAGCATTAACATTGAGGTTTTACCGTTGTGAATGTTGTGTTTTTCTGACGCTGTTTCATGAAGTTATTTCCGCCACAGGACCACGGGTCCAGCCCATATGCCTTCCTCTCCCCAGTGAGATCATTCCAGCGCAGACAAACTGCATTGTGACTGGATGGGGTCGAATTAAAGAAGGTAAGGCTCACCTCCTCCGTACCGAGACAGGCACTGTGGGAGCCAATCATAAGACAGGCACTGTAGGAGCCAATCATAAACCGCGTATGACTGACTGCAGTGAAGGGCCTGTATCCCCTAGCAGCATTTGGACTACTGCGACACACACACACACACACACACACACACACACACACACAGGATATCCTCCAAGAGCATTTAAAGTACCTCATACCACCATTTTTTTCATAAAATTTTATTTTCTGCATGCTAGCTGGCACTCTGTCGTCTGAGGCCTTACTACGGTTGGCCAAATGACCAATGCTCTTGTCTCATTGGTCCTGCAGGGGGCTGCACTCCCGCCACCCTCCAGCAGGTGGATCTCGAGCTGCTGGAGGCACACAGGTGCCAGCATGTCTTGAAGACGGTACGGCCAGTGGTGAAAGGGTTCACAGTGGTGTGTGCTGGTCCAGAGCGTGGGGGAAGAGACGCCTGCCAGGTAAGCGGTGCCCCAGCGGGCACCATGGCCCTGTGTGAAGAAGACGGTCACATGACTCTCTCTCTCTGTGTCCAGGGAGACTCAGGAGGGCCACTGGCCTGCCCTGGGGTGGATGGCCGTTGGGTTGTGGCGGGGGTCACATCCTGGGGCAAGGGCTGTGGGCGGAACTGGGCCAGTAATGGGGGGAAGCCCCCAACGAAGCGAGGGTCCCCTGGGGTGTTCACTGACACCCGGTTGCTGCTGCCCTGGATCAAGAGCATCATCAGACAAGGTATGCGGTCCAGCGGGTGCTGTCCATGCAGCCTCTCAGAGGCGGCCCTTTGAAAGTCACCCTGATTCACTCCCGAGAGCTCAGCCCCAGAACCTGCAGCGCTGTTACCCAGGACAATACTACCCGAGCTGCACGGAAAACAGCACAATGAGACGCTACAGATGTGACAGTGTAGGTTTAGTACCTTTAAAGGACACATTAAAGTAACAAATAGGACTTTGTGAACACCTTTTAGGTGCTGACATTGAATACAGAAATAAACAAGCATTTCTGAAGCCTTCTGTTTTAAATCAGGATTGTCTCCAGATTATTTCAAAGGGATGTTTTCTCACAATGTGGTCATTACAGATTCATATAATTAATGACACTAATTAACAATGTTGCTGCAATTCTCCTTCAAATATGGCATAATGGGTAAGTTACTACCAATATGGTCAGTAACACTTATATGCTTATATGCTGTTTTAGATGTGCAAGCAAACAAGGAATTATCATCCTCATCACCATCATCACTGTCATCTTCATCATCAGGTTAGTGGGTCTATGCCTCTGCACATTATCTCGGTGCCTCGTGTGGCACCAAACACTCAGCATCATTCAGCATCATCATTTGGGTTATCATCCTCCTCACTGAGGTCCTCATACTCACCTTGTGTTTCATCTCGAACCCGTGTCAGACTTACCCAGCATTGTGATATGCTCCACCTCTCAGGGCCGTGTGGCGTCCCGGATGGGGCTCTGACAAGTGACCGCGGTGTCATTAGCAACCCAGGGGATTCTGGGAAAAACTACAGCAACAACGAGTAGGTGACCTTCAGAAGTAACAATGCACGGCTCACTGCACCTTTAGCTGTTTGAAATGTCTGGCTGTTTTACCTCACGCACACACACACACACACACACACACACACACCCCAGTCATTTGGCGGTAGCTTTAGACTCACAGTTCAGGTCAGAGCCAAAGCTAAGGCAGGGCACTGTTTTAAAATACAGAGATGGACATTTCAGGTCCAGAAAGTAATAATCCAAACCAGGATTTTGTTTCAACCAACCAGTTGAGTATAAAGAGTCACAGGCACAGAGTACTCAACGGGTTGGTAGAAACAAAATCCTGCTTTGGATTATTACTTTCTGGACCTGAAATGTCCACCTCTGTTTAAATATAACAATGAATTTACTGTATTCTAACATATACATGCAGTATACATGTATAGCAGGGAAAGTCAGATATATTACTCATCAAATGTATTTATTTGTAGAGGATATCACAAATTCAGTTTTAACTAGTTATAATGCCAATTCTTGACATCGGAAATTCTATTTTAGCTAGTGAGATTCAAAACATTTTTCTCATTCATTTCAATGGGAGTTGGAATTTGAACAAGTTAAAATCCCGATTTCTGATATCAGGAATTCAATTGTAACTAGATATCATTAAAATTGAATTACAGATAGTTACAAGTAAATTCCTGCTATCAGAAATTTGATTGTGAACTAGTCAAATTTTTATTTATGATATCAACAACTGGCATTTTGAGTAGTTAAAACTGAATTCCTGATATCAGGATCTCCGGTCTCCTCCTACACAGGCTGTGTTCCTGGGTCTTCGTGGCCCCCCCTGGGCATGCCGTCCTGCTGGAGTTCCTGAACCTTGATGTGGAGTCGGACCCCCTCTGCTCCCGCGATCAGCTGACTGTCCTCACTGGCCCTGGCCAGGTCGTCGGTGAGAGGCCAGTGCACTTTCAAAGGAGAACCGATCCGAGACCGGTGCTGACACCCAGCACCCAGAGGACCGCATCCGGATGACTCACAATTAACCTTTAACCCTGGTGCCATGGCAGGACGGTTCTGCGGCCATGAGCTGCCCTCGCCGCTGCTCATGCCCACACGCAGTGCCACTCTGCAGTTCACGTCAGACACCAGTGTTACGGGGCGAGGTTTTTCTGTCCGATTCACTGCCGTCAAGCCAGACCCCGGGATGGGTACGTAGTCATGGCCATCCGAACTGCGCTAGAAATTCTCCCTCTTCCTGTTGGGAAGGGCTGATGCTTAGCTTCACCTTTAGCCACTGTACTTGCATGTACACAGAAAAGAATGTCAGGTGTGTATAGAGGGGTGTGGCCAAACTCCCAAGCTGAAAGCTGATTGGCCACCAGAATGATCCTCCCCTGTCACTCACGATTCAAAGCACATCATTGGCTAATAATAAGGTCGGGTTCTCCTGTGCTTGAATCGCTCCTGCTTGTCTCAGGCTCTGGCTGTGGGGTCACAGCTCTTCTCCAAGATGAAGGCTTGGTCCAAACACCCCAGTACCCTGAGTGCTATGGCAACCAATCTCGCTGCCACTGGGTCATCCAAGCCCCTAAGGCCCACGTCATCAAGGTAAGGTCACCTCAGATGGCCGTGTGCTGGGCGATGGACCGCCGCTTGGCAGAGTGGAGAGCCAGAGTGCCGTGCTGTTTTGCAGCTGGAGTTTACCGACTTCGACGTGGAGCAGTCGGAGGGCTGTGTGTACGATTCGCTGACAGTGCTGGCTGACGTTGACGGGACGGAGAAGATAGGTACAGACCTTCAGACACCCCAGCCCAGGCAGCCCTGCAAAGTCCTGGTGTCACCATTCTCACCTTTCTTATTCCCCGTTTTGGTATAATCATTGGGCTTTCTTAGAGACATTTACATCCATCCATCATATATTAACCTTTCATCTAGTCAAAATAAATAAAATGAAATTACATTCACATGAATAATGTATTCACCTGTACATGTATTTATTCAGCTGCCCATTATTCCTATTTGTCATTAATATCATGATTCAAATCTGAAAACATCTGTTTGGCATCTGTGTGTATTTGCACTTTCTTGGGGGAGAGGCTACCTGTGGCCAATCAGAGTGCAACATAGTATGACATATACATGATGCGTTATGTGTGGTACTGTGACACAGGATCATTTAAAGGTGAGGATATTAAAAGTGAGGATATCTTAAAGGTAAGGATATTAAAAGTAAGGCTATTACGCACATGGACATGGTATCTAGAAACAGCATCAGTTATCGTGTGGTTCCAGGTACTGCTGACATGCCCCCTCCCCCCCCATAGCTGTGCTTTGCGGAGGCACCCGTCCACCCCCTGTGCTCAGCTACGAGAACCTCATGGTCCTTCAGTTCCACTCTGACGGCAGCGTCCAGCATCGTGGCTTCCAGGCCCGTGTGTCCTTCATCAGCCGACAGGGTGAGGGGGCCAGGCGGAGGGGAGGGGCTTATCCAGGCATCACTGATGAATTACGTGAGGCAACGGACGGCACCGGGATGCCTGGGCTCTTTGTGTCCTGATCTGGGCTCTCTGACCCAATCAGATCTGCAGATGGGTGATGAGGAACGTGGCAATGGCAGACATGGATCTCTGGATGTCTCCCAGCCCGGTATGTATGCACAGACCCTTAGGATAAATATCTCGGATGTGCTACAAATTTGTTCCTAAGAAAAACTCCGGCTCTGTCTTATGTACTTGCTATAATCAAACACCATAGTTTTGAGACTCATTTGGAATGAAGATGAAACTTTTAAAACGTATTACCACAACTACTACTCCAGCAATTACTACAGTATATGCCAGTAATAATACTCCTCCCATGTAGATTACAAATAATGCTACTACAGGTCGCCGGAGTTTTTCTTAGGAACAAATACTCCTGTTGCTGACACTACTATTGTTACAGTACCTCCCCTTCTGAAACTACTAATACTATAATTACAAATATTTATACTGCTGCCACTACCACTTCTTGGAGTAACTGTGAATATGAGGGTAAGTGTGACCTGACCTTTATGTTCCCATAATTCTGCTTCCTTTTTCACTCATCGACCAGTTCCAGGGCCTTCGGATTTAAGTCTGTTAACTATTATAAGCAGCACTTTCAGGTGTTACAGAAGACAGATGGAATTATCTGTATATCATTTATGCGTATTTGCTTATATTTCTATTCCTAGATGATTTGTCTGACGAAGGTGATGATGACTCCACCCCTCATCCTGGCCTGGATGATTGGCCAATCAGTGACGTAGATGAAGACTCCCCTGATTGGATGGTAGCTGGTTCACTTGGACTTAGTTAGCCTGATGCTGGTTATAATTATCTGAAGCATCATTTAGTTGTGAGTTCAGAAGCCTTATTTTGTGTGTGTGAAAATTATAGTTAGAAATCTAACCTCCACTTCTGGGGTATGATTGTGGAAAGCCCATAGCTACTTTCATGAGTTGTGAAAATTATGCAGAATCCTTATGAAAGCCAGGAATGAATACGAACACACTACCCTTGTTCACCGTATGATACTGCCAGCTAATCTCCAACATAAACTGTACTTTTTCTAACTGTTAATGCTTTAAACAGCATGTCGCTTGTAGTAAAGACCATGTCCCACTCTTGATAAAAGCTTAAAAGAAGCGTAATGAAACTGTTTTACAAAAAAAGTATATATTAGTCGGTTTATTTGAAAAATAAGCTCTCCAATAGTTTTTCCTGTAAAAAGATGCTACAGTATTTCTGTTATCACATCTACTCTCTCACTCACATTACTTACTTACTTTACAGAACAGCACTGCAGCACATTAGTACCAGAATACTCTGTCACTGAGACTTCTCTTATTTCATTACAGATACTTTTTTCTACTACCTGTTACTTAAACTGTAGATGGCATCAGCCAGTTACCCACTTAGTACAGAACGGCAAAGTATGTACTGGCAGATGTGTGTCACCGTTCTCCTCATCTAAAAGATCCTGCTTGGACGTTCATGGCCCAGGATGAAGAAGAGTTTCTGGGTCTGGTCAGCTGATATGTCCTAGTGAGCCATGATGGAAGTTCATGAGGACCTGTGACATTACTCTCCTCCTTACTCATTCATTACTCTCCTCCTTACTCCTTATTCATGGGGCCCAGGCATGGCCACGCTTCTCCCAGTTAGTCTCCACTGTATAGTTGCTGTGATTCAATATTCAGAACTGGGAATGCTTTGGCAGCGCAGGTGGTGTGGGGTGCGGGTGTTCGGTGCAGGTGAGGATGACACTGGAGAAGGGGAAGCTACAGGTACCGTTCGGTACAGGAAGAAGAACCGGGGTTAGGTTCCGCTACATGCAGGAGTACGTACAGGTAACATTTTGTGGGAGTAACACTGCAGAGAGGTATGATGGACGTAGGATGTAGGTGAAGCAGAGCGAGATGCAGATAGGAAATCATGGAAGATAGAGGGGAACAGTTCAGGTCCAGCTAGACTTGTCTGATGGGATCGGTTAGAGTGTTGTTTCCTTAATGCACTGGAAAAAAAAACACACACACATATATAAATATTACTCATGATCTCGGTACAGTCCAAAATCATGTCAGTTAACAACCAGAACAGGCATCACAAAGTTGATTACTGCAATTATTCAATTAGGATGATGACACCCCTTAACCACATACGCGGTATTCTTCCAGTGTCCCATCCTGTCTCTCAGGCACACATTGCATCACTTCTCATTAATGCCAAAGCACTTTCCTTTCTTATTGTAGCTGCTCAGAGTTAATGGCTCTGTCCCAATTCCAGGGCTACAGCCTTATAAAGCTGCATTCTGAAAGCTGCGCCAACAAGGCATCAGATGCCATTTTCAAGGCTCCTTCAAATGCAGTCTAGGAATGCATCCTTCTTGTCTGTGAAGGATCCACCCGATCGATCCATCACAGCCCAAGATTCGTTGCATAGATCTTTAGAAGGATGCAGCCTAGACAGGCTACCCGAATGTGTCCTTCGAAGGATGTAGCCCATGAATTGGGACGCAGATAAAAAATGTCTTGAAAATGCAATAACTGCAAAGAAACACTCTGCTAAATTGCAATAAATAGCACTATAATTATTACTTTAAAGAATTAAATAATAAGCAATTACATAGCTGATCTGAATGCATAGTAGGCAAACTCACCAGCACCACCATGTTCTTGCTGGTAACACTGTTAGGAGTCCAGCAAGGTCTCTCTTTAGCAACCTAATAAAATATGATTTAACGATATGGATCCAAGGAAAAAGGCAACATTGAGGGCTCCGCTTGGTGGAGATGTCATGCCTGTGTTTACTCACAGGGAGCAGTCATATCACAGGCAGTAACTATGCTGGGACCAACCATAATACCCTGATATGCAATGCAATAGCTTATTGCTAAATCCCCACAGAGTGGCTAATATCTGAGATTTTCGCGGCTTGTGTGTCACGTATAGGTCTGACACCACTTATGGACAGCAAACACAGTGAGTTTGACTGGGTGAATACTACATTTTATTATTCAACACCTAAAATGCCTGTGGAGAACCCCCTTATGTATTACCAAAACTGGCAATACTGTTAAAATGGTGTTGAGGGTGTTAGCCTACCCTTTGGAATGATAGCTAAGAAATAGTGCCGGCCTGGGCATAGAGATGAGAGGCCACGCACCATGGATGCAAGCTGCTGTGCTTCTGCTGTGTTACTGGCTTCCCAAAGCCTGTGCAGTCTGCTGGAGCACTGATGTTACTGTCTGTGCTTCATGCCAGAATAAAGTACTAAAGCTAAAGCCTGTGCAGTATGCTAGGCTAAAATGCTAACATTGGAGTCTGTGCTATTTGCCAGAATAAAGTGCTAAGGCTATGACCTGTCCTGTCTGGTAAGCTAAAGATGTAAAGCCAGGCCCTATACCTTCTGCTATGCTAAAGTACTAAAGTCCGGCCCTGATTAAAGGTTACTGGTGTGAAATACTGTTAATGGGACTTGGGTGTCTCCTGGATCTGCTTAATCTGCTTGGCTCCTCTCAGAGTCTGGCCATTTGGCGTCCCCTTGTGTCATGGCTGCACCACGGCTGGTTGGGATGCACAGGCGCAGATGGCTGGTAGCCAGTTAAATATTACACAAAGTAAGCTTTATTACTGCACTTCATTTTCATGCCCACAAGACAGTAAGTACTCTAGTGTGAATCAGAAAGACACATTCTCCGTGAAGCCAGCTCCTCCAGGCTAGACGCTGACCAGTGCGAGTCCATGTGAGATTGACACCTGAGACTTTGCTGAGTTATTGAAGGTTAGAGTGTCCTCCTGATGGCGGGACGAGATGTGGATGCTATACTCACAGAGAGAGTGCTGGTCCTCTGAGAGAGAGCCCGCGACTGCACTGTGGATTTCTTCACCTCTGTCATCTGTGGAGTTAGGTCCTGCATCACATACCACATCACTGGTTCACAGATCACACCCAGTGTTACACCATTTTCACCCAAAAAGCATCTCACTTGCGCTAATCTGGCCTCAAACACTACTTCACAGCGACCACAGTAATATCATTACACAGCGGCTTGATCAATCAAGCATAAGCCTGTGATCTTAGTTAAAAGCTCATTCATTTGTTTTTTGTTTTCTCCAGCTGTGTCACACAACAGCAGAGGATAATAAAATGGTTTCCCTTTTTTAGAAGAGCTTGGTCTGCATACTGGAATAAGCCCCCTACCTAGATTCATGATTGGATATTATCATTTTAACACTCTCCTGGTCATTGTGTACTACCAAAAACGATTCATTTAATGGGTATATGGTCAATAATATTTTATTACCAGCAGATTTAGTTTGGCATCTTAATGTAGTTCATAATGGGGAAAAGAGTAAAATATAGATCCTATTCATCACATTTTGTAAGATGTTGTTACATCAAATACGTAATAAAGCATATTCAACATTAATTTCAATCAGATTTCTTAATAATTATCCCAATCTAATTTAAACAGAGAAAGAAAACAAAGAGAAAACTAATAACAGCCTTTGTAACTTTATAAATAATTTACTTTATAATAAAATATAAAAATGTAAAAATGTGTAATCAGTAGTTTTCATATCCTATTTGGAGAAGAAAGAAGATATGTATCATAAGCACGGACACAGATATAGCACATTATTACACAAATGAAAGTTAAACAATGACATTAATTTTCAGATGTTTGCACAAGAGCATTAAACCAAAGTAAATTGCACAATTTGAGAATTAGCTTCATGAACCGGAAACGCTGGTGTAGCTGTGGTATGCACTGTTAGAAATGCAGAGGTTACTGGTGTGGTAGTTGATGACAAACTGGAGTTAGTTTTGCTGTCATGTTAGAGGTACAGCTGTGGTAGGACCATTAGAGACACTGGGGTTACTGGTACAGCTGTGGTAGGAGCATTAGAGACACTGGGGTTACTGGTACAGCTGTGGTAGGACCATTAGAGACACTGAGGTTACTGGTACAGCTGTGGTAGGACCATTAGAGACACTGGGATTACTGGTACAACAGGGTAGGACCATTAGAGACACTGGGGTTACTGGTACAGCTGTAGTAGGTCCAATAGAGACACTGGGGTTACTGGTACAGCTTTAGTAGGTCCAATAGAGACACTGGGGTTACTGGTACAGCTGTGGTAGGGGCATTAGAGACACTGATATTACTGGTACAGCTGTGGTAGGACCATTAGAGACACTGGGGTTACTGGTACAGCTGTGGTAGGACCATTAGAGACACTGGGGTTACTGGTACAGCTGTGGTAGGACCATTAAAGACACTGAGGTTACTGGTACAGCTGTGGTAGGACCATTAGAGACACTGGGGTTACTGGTACAGCTGTGGTAGGAGCATTAAAGACACTGAGGTTACTGGTACAGCTGTGGTAGGAGCATTAGAGACACTGGGGTTACTGGTACAGCTGTGGTAGGACCATTAGAGACACTGAGGTTACTGGTACAGCTGTGGTAGGGGCATTAGAGACACTGGGGTTACTGGTACAGCTGTGGTAGGACCATTAGAGACACTGAGGTTACTGGTACAGCTGTGGTAGGAGCATTAGAGACACTGGGGCTACTGGCTCTTCTCTCACAGCCCACCTGCTCTGGCCTCCCTGCCCCCCTGTCCATCAGAGGGCTCTGGCCTCCAGGAGCCCCATTCAGGGCAAGTGGAGGCAAATCCGGGGGGCAAATGTAGTGAATACCCTCATCAAACTTCTTCTTGCCCAGGTTTCCAAAGGTGGGGAAGCCAAGCTTCTTGGGCTGAAATCGACATCATTACCATCCATTCACTGTTAATTCTTAATATTTTATTTTGTAGTAGCATTGCAGCTTTAAAGTGTTTACACTTCGCACTTATTTTTACAGCTGGATATGCAATATATACAGATGTACAGATATCTGGATATGCAGATAAACAATACTATGCACAGTGGTACAACAGAAAAACTGGTAATCATCTACATGTGATCTATTATCATTTCTAAATTAATCCCAGTCTGCTCGTTAATCACCACCACCTACACACTGCCTCAAAAACAACAGGTTGCACATGCAGCTGTGGTCTTTCTCATTCCCAGTTTCCCAGAAGCCATTCACTTCTCTCAGCGTGAAGGGCGACATCTACGTGCTCTGGAGCCATGTGTGAAGATTCGCCAGTCCCAGCATGCTTTGCAGCTACTTACAGACTGTTCTTTCCTTAGAGGGAGACGGAATCTCTCCCAGCATGCCCCAGGATGGAGGCTCCTACCCGCACTTTGGTGGTGGCAGTGAGGGGTGTGTGGCCAGGGCCCTGCAGAAAGTCCTGTTTCTGGCGCTGGGCGTGGGGTCCCACGAGGCTGGCGAAGCTGGTGGCCAGGTGGCGCCGCAGCAGGGTCTTCTGGGGGGGAATGTTAAGCAGTGCTGCGAGCGTGTCGGAATTAAACTGCGGCTCCAAGACCTGGGGACACAGCAGGTCACGGGCAGCGTTACAGACTGGGTGAGTCCCGGCGAGACTGGGGCAGCATTACAGTTGGGGTGTCACCCAGTGAGATCCAAGTAGCGTTAGAGCCTGGGCGTGACCCGGTGAGACCTGGGCAGTGTTACAGCCATGGCGTGACCCAGCGAGACCCAGGTGGCGTTACAGTCTGGGCGTGACCCGGTGAGACCTGGGCAGTGTTACAGCCATGGCGTGACCCAGCGAGACCCAGGTGGCGTTACAGTCTGGGCGTGACACAGTGAGAACCGGGCGGCTACATCCTCACTGCGGCTCATTACATCTCAATGAATTTGATAACCAGCATTTTCCTGACTGTTTACAGAACAGGTTACTCACAATGAGGCCTCCATGTACTCCACTGCCCCGCAGGTTGGGTGCATACTCTGCCAGGTCCACTGTTCGCAGCCACTCCATCACGCGGTGGTTGGACCACTGCACCACCTCTGATGGATGAGTCTGTGTCTGCACAGGAGAGACGCCGACACACAGGTGAGTCGCACAGGCACACACAAAGGCACCCCGGTGAGTCACGGGTATGGCTGTCTCTCCACGGACCTCGTCGCTGGGACGACGCTTCAGGCAGTGGGGGTCGAACGTGTTGGCGTGCAGCACGCGGATGGCCCATCGAATGCTGTGGTGGTGCAGCTGACTGGCGACTTTCAGGAACAGCAGGTCATTCTGGGATTACAGTGATCAGGAGTCATGTTTCTATGGTAACAAGGTGGGGGATAAAATTCTAGGCGATGCAGGCACGAGCGATCCAGGTGCGTCTTACCACAGTTAAGTACTGCAGCATCCTGCCGTCCACTTTCGCCTCGCTAAACTGGTCCTTGTACTGCGGTAAGCCAATGTCATCCAGCCAGCCTATGAGGGTCAGTCAGCAGGGGGTCTCGATCACTACCCTCCTGGGAATATTGCTGATGGATGCCTAATGAGGCTTTAAGAGCAAGTGATACATACGTGTTACCCATGTGTGGTCCAGCGCTGATGACCTCCCGGCCGCCGGGTTGCTGAGGGACAGGAGGGCCAGCTGCAGCTTTTTCCTGTGTAGGGGATGTTTGAGACCCATCTCCTACAACAGACGCAACACGCTCATTCACTTGTTGACATCACTCACTCACTCAGACGTACAGAGTGACTCGAACAGATGGGCAAGTGTACATATTCACTCAAATATCCAACACACATTGTCACATAGTGAATAGGACACACAGACTCTGCACACATGCATCGCGTCATGCACTATTATTAACGCCCCCACACTCGAGGCTGAAACACAGACTCGCTCTCGGTGTCACACCTTCTCCAGGTCATGGGGGGTAGCAGAAAGGAGTGTTTGGCCACTCTTGACCCAGTGACTGGCCATGGTTCGGTACTGGCCCAGACCCACGTCGTCCAACCATTTCGACACCTGCTCCGGACTCCACTGAGCGAAGGGCGCATCCTTGACCCTGGCAGTTGCGGGAAAGGTGAGAACTCAAAACACCTGGTGCAGATCCCACATGGACTGGACCATCGCAGGGGGGCAGGAGGGGGACATACTGGTCGGAATTGAGAGTGACGCTGCTGCCAAGCAGCCTCGGGCCGGCTGTGGCACGCAGCCCCCCCCTGCGAAAGGGGGCCGGCTCTGGGTCCTCACTGGGCAGAGTGCCGGACTGTGTCCTACGGATCCTGGAGGAAAACCAGCAGGCAGGTTAGGTGAGGCAGGCCTCTCCGTGCTGGCGGCAGGCCTGCTCTGCGCAGTCACCTTCCCCAAAGCCGCTTCAAGCTGGAGGAGTAATCCACGGGAGACTGCCACCCCGAGTCAAGTCCAGAGGTCACGGATGCGAGGTCAGAGGTTATGTTGCCCAATTTCTTACCTGTAGAGCAAAAATGCAACAGACTACACATGCATGTGTTTGATCATTTTACAGAATAAAATGTGTGTAGGAGGCTAACTCACGGCTCATGTTCCGCTCCTTCGTGCTCGGGGCTGAGGAGAGGCTCTCCACCCCCCCTCCGGGGTACTCAGGTGGACACAGTCGCCCAGGGAGGGTCTGACACTTGTGGCCGTCTGCCTGGTGACTCTGTGAAAAAAGACAGCAACGGACATGGTGACAGCCGGTCTGTCAAAGTAGCAAAAAACATTTAATAGGAAAGGAATTAAAATAAACACTTAATAACACTTAATAAAACAGGATGATAAAATAGCAAAATGAATTGGAGTAACTTTGCAGGCATTTATGACAGCTGGAGCAGTGAAGACACTATTCAGCTTTGTTTGTTATTGGTCAGCATGCTGTGACATAAATCAGTACCTCCGTTGAGAGGACCGGCTGTATTGGCTCTCCTGCCATGTGCTGTGGGGGTCAGGGGTCAAGCAGGGGTCAGGGACAGAGAGAGGGCGTGATTAGTGGGACACAGGGATAAGACACAAGAGGCGCATGCATCTACACAGTCAGACATTTAGATTTGCACCCCCCCCCCCCACATTAATAGAAGGTAGCTGGGGACTGTCAATAACAAAGGAAGAACCTAAAGGTTAAATCAGCCCGTTTCAGTTATTATGGACCTCTGTGAGAATTCATTAGGCTGCCCCCAGAACTCAACATGACGAGACGGCAGGGGGATGTGACAAGCCAAAATCTGTATCTAACCGGATCTAACCGGATCCATTGTGTGCATCACACTATTTTCACCACAGGAAAGCAAATATTTTTGAGATGCTGGAAGCACCACCATGATGCAGACACTGTTCCCTGATGCTGTTATCTCTCTCTTCATGTTCTGTTACTGTAAAACAATGAACCCATACATGCTACTAAACAAACATGAACACCAGGATGGAACGTCACCCATAACCACTGTAAACATCACTGAACTTTTATGAGACATTTTCCATCTCATTCATTCATCAGAAGACTTTGCTTCCCAAAGAATCCAATATCCCATTGCACTGGACATGCAGAACAGTGTTTACAGATACAATGAAGTTGTCTTGATGATTCGGCACAAAGCTTAACTATTCGGATACTTGTTTCCTCTGGGATTAAAAAAAAAAACACTTTAAAAAGCACATTAGTAAAAACATGTGAGGAAGGTGTGACTCAGTAGGTTAGGACTCTGTGCCCGTACCGGAAGGTTGCTGGTTCAAATCCTGTGATCAGCCGATTGATTCTACAGTTAAAGTGTCAGCTACATATGTAAAAGAAATACAAGTGTAGATCCAACAGACAACGAAAGAAAAACAAACTGGCCTAACCTTCTGTGAAGATCCGCTCTGAAGTTTATCCAAACTACTGGACAATATCCTTGGTTGTACCCTGACAAGTAAAAGCAAATAAATCAGAAGGCCCAACAAAATCAGTTGTTCAGGAACATCTGCAGATATCTCTCAACCACACCAATAAGAAGGTCTCCTGTACTGCAGTGACTTCAGCTGTATTTACCATCGTACGCAGTTCTGGAGGCTGACCTTGCCAGGGGACACTGGAGAGCTCCTGCGTTTGGGACAGAGCACTGGATCAACACCAGCTAACTGGCAGAGAACACACAGCACAGGGGGAACATGTGCCTTACGGCGTGTGTCAGGTTATCGATGTGTTTACCTGGAGCCCAGATCCTGCTCCTCTTGTGGGTAGGGAAGTCGGCTAGATGAAGAGGTGCTGGAGGGCCTCTGGTGGGAATAAGGGAATCAAGTAAACCATAGCACACCATGAACGGATTATGCGGATCACAGTATGGGTCGGGCGACTCATGTGTGGTGCCGTATGGACTGAACGGAGCAGCAGCTCCTACCTCAGCGGGGAGGACCCATGTCCCTCGGGTTCCACTTAGATCCTCTTCACTGCTTCCAGTCACAGTGCTGTCACCTTGCCCTTCGGAAGCCAGTGAAGGTCATTAATTACAGTGAATCAAAGTATGCAATCATTACTGTGCAGACATATGGCAATATGTATGTATGTATATATATATATATATTATATATATATATATACTTTTTTTTTATTATAATTTTTTTTGATGCATGGGAGTGGTGTGTGGCTCAGCAGATTAGGTGCAATGCCTGTGATCGAAAGGTTGCCAGTACCCAAGACTCAGTACAGTAATTTTATAGCTGGGCCCTTGAGCAAGACCCCTAATTGCTCCAGTGACAAGATCATCAAGAAATATCATTGCCATATCCCAAACCATATTTTTGATGCAGTACCGGCCAAAGCAGAGGGACTCACTTTGGGTAAGATCCACCACCATGTTCTTGCCGTACGTCCGGAGCAGTGCAGTGAGTTCCTCTATGAAGCGGTCCTGTGACAGGACACAGCAGACTTGCTTTCTCCTGCTCTGTCGCTTTAAATACCATGGTTTCCACAGGAAGGCTAATGAACCTCACATTTGGGCTAATGAGGGGATTTTTGAGACGGCAGACATTTACTTATTTAAATCCATTGGCTGGAAAGCCGTAAAATGAAGAAAATGGCAGCAACAAAAGGGTGAAATCCTCAGTGGGTGCCAGTAAGCATGGCAGCAGCTGTAGGCTGTGGTTGGGGGTGTGGTCATGTTTGGGGGTGTGGCTGTGGTTGGGAGGGTGGCCATGTTTGGGGGTGTGGCTGTGGTTGGGGGTGTGGTCATGTTTGGGGGTGTGGCTGTGGTTGGGGGTGGGGCCATGTTTGGGGGTGTGGCTGTGGTTGGGAGGGTGGCCATGTTTGGGGGTGTGGCTGTGGTTGGGAGGGTGGCCATGTTTGGGGGTGTGACTGTGGTTGGGGGTGGGGCCACGTTTGGGGTGTGGTCATGTTTGGGGGTGTGGCTGTGGTTGGGGCTCAGGTTGGGAGGGTGGCCATGTTTGGGGGTGTGGCCACGTTTGGGGGTGTGGCTGTGGTTGGGAGGGTGGTCATGTTTGGGGGTGTGACTATGGTTCGGAAGGTGGCCATGTTTGGGGGTGTGACTGTGGTTGGGAAGGAGGCCATGTTTGGGGGTGTGGCTGTGGTTGGGGGTGTGGTCATGTTTGGGGGTGTGACTGTGGTTGGGAAGGAGGCCATGTTTGGGGGTGTGGCTGTGGTTGGGGGTGTGGTCATGTTTGGGGGTGTGACTGTGGTTGGGAAGGAGGCCATGTTTGGGGGTGTGGCTGTGGTTGGGGGTGTGGCTGTGGTTGGGGCCACGTTTGGGGTGTGGTCATGTTTGCGGGTGTGGCTGTGGTTGGGGGTATGACCATGTTTAGGGGTGTGGCTCAGGTTGGGAGGGTGGCCATGTTTGGGGGTGTGGCCACGTTTGGGGGTGTGGCTGTGGTTGGGAGGGTGGCCATGTTTGGGGGTGTGACTATGGTTCGGAAGGTGGCCATGTTTGGGGGTGTGACTGTGGTTGGGGGTGTGGTCATGTTTGGGGGTGTGACTGTGTTTGGGAAGGAGGCCATGTTTGGGGGTGTGGCTGTGGTTGGGGGTGTGGTCATGTTTGGGGGTGTGACTGTGGTTGGGAAGGAGGCCATGTTTGGGGGTGTGGCTGTGGTTGGGAGGGTGGTCATGTTTGGGGGTGTGACTGTGGTTGGGGGTGTGGTCATGTTTGGGGGTGTGACTGTGGTTGGGAAGGAGGCCATGTTTGGGGGTGTGGCTGTGGTTGGGGGTGTGGTCATGTTTGGGGGTGTGACTGTGGTTGGGAAGGAGGCCATGTTTGGGGGTGTGGCTGTGGTTGGGAGGGTGGTCATGTTTGGGGGTGTGGCTGTGGTTGGGAGGGTGGTCATGTTTGGGGGTGTGACTATGGTTCAGAAGGTGGCCATGTTTGGGGGTGTGGCTGTGGTTGGGGGTGTGGTCATGTTTGGGGGTGTGACTATGGTTGGGAAGGAGGCTGTGGTTGGGGGTGTGGTCATGTTTGGGGGTGTGACTATGGTTCGGAAGGTGGCCATGTTTGGGGGTGTGGCTGTGGTTGGGAGGGTGGTCATGTTTGGGGGTGTGACTATGGTTCGGAAGGTGGCCATGTTTGGGGGTGTGACTGTGGTTGGGAAGGAGGCCATGTTTGGGGGTGTGGCTGTGGTTGGGGGTGTGGTCATGTTTGGGGGTGTGACTGTGGTTGGGAAGGAGGCCATGTTTGGGGGTGTGGCTGTGGTTGGGGGTGGGGCCACGTTTGGGGTGTGGCTGTGGTTGGGAGGGTGGCCATGTTTGGGGGTGTGGCTGTGGTTGGGAGGGTGGCCATGTTTGGGGGTGTGACTATGGTTCGGAAGGTGGCCATGTTTGGGGGTGTGACTGTGGTTGGGGGTGTGGTCATGTTTGGGGGTGTGACTGTGGTTGGGAAGGAGGCCATGTTTGGGGGTGTGGCTGTGGTTGGGGGTGTGGTCATGTTTGGGGGTGTGACTGTGGTTGGGGGTGTGGTCATGTTTGGGGGTGTGACTGTGGTTGGGAAGGAGGCCATGTTTGGGGGTGTGGCTGTGGTTGGGGGTGTGGTCATGTTTGGGGGTGTGACTGTGGTTGGGAAGGAGGCCATGTTTGGGGGTGTGGCTGTGGTTGGGAGGGTGGTCATGTTTGGGGGTGTGGCTGTGGTTGGGAGGGTGGTCATGTTTGGGGGTGTGACTATGGTTCAGAAGGTGGCCATGTTTGGGGGTGTGGCTGTGGTTGGGGGTGTGGTCATGTTTGGGGGTGTGGCTGTGGTTGGGGGTGTGGTCATGTTTGGGGGTGTGACTATGGTTCGGAAGGTGGCCATGTTTGGGGGTGTGGCTGTGGTTGGGGATGTGACTATGGTTGGGAAGGAGGCCATGTTTGGGGGTGTGGCTGTGGTTGGGGGTGTAGCTATGAATGAACAGAGATCTGTGTTCTCAGCCAATCACTTTCTGAGGGATAGTTCGACATACCTTTTTGTCATTTGCAGCTAACAGCGCCTCCATTCCTATTTTCAGCCTTTCAAATTCCTCATCTAAAAACAGAAGTCTGTTAATTAATGTTAATGCTACAGCTTGTATAGGGCAGTATGCTAACTGTACCTGCTCAGTGCTAGCTAGGATGCTAGCATGACTCCATAAAGGAGGAATGAGGCTCAAAAAGGAATAGACCCATAAAATACTGTTGAGAGGTGGTGGGGGGAGCGCTAGCTGTTGATTTGGAGAGGGGGGGGGTTGGGTTATATCATACACCTTCTATGGTACAGTATATCTATCGCAATACTTATCTAGTGATAATGGCATGAAAATATAATTGGAAGCTGGACCATTTACTACTCTGTGATAACTGTACCTACTCTATGCTCACTCTTCTTACTCTATGATAACTGTACCTACTCTATGCTCACTCTTCCTACTCTATGATAACTGTACCTACTCTATGCTCACTGTTCCTACTCTATGATAACTGTACCTACTCTATGCTCACTCTTCCTACTCTATGATAACTGTACCTACTCTAGGCTCACTGTTCCTACTCTATGATAACTGTACCTACTCTATGCTCACTCTTCCTACTCTATGATAACTGTACCTACTCTATGCTCACTCTTCCTACTCTATGATAACTGTACCTACTCTAGGCTCACTGTTCCTACTCTATGATAACTGTACCTACTCTATGCTCACTCTTCCTACTCTACGATAACTGTACCTACTCTAATCTCTCTTCCTACTCTACGATAACTGTACTTACTCTATGCTTGTGTGTCTGAAGATCATCCTCCAACTTAGGGAACAAGGTCATGTGTGTGTCGATTTGGAGTGGGGTTGCTAGGGTCAGACTGGATAATGAGTTCCTTGGAAACCAGGCTGGGGTTTGAGAACAGCCTAGTGCACAGATTATGGACCCTTAGCCGATACCTGTTCCCTTAGCCTTTGAAGACCAGCTAGCCCTGCACAGAAGTTGGCTCTGCAGGCTCTCTATCTCCACTTCCTTGGCAGCTAGCAGCTGCTGCAGCCTGCTGACCTCCGCCTGTGAAGCAACTCAGTGTCACTCAAGCCACTACAGTTGTGATTACAGTGTTTTGATTTACTGTAATTACTCCCTGTATTCAGTTGTAATTACAGCTCTTACATTTAGTAAACCCACTGGATTCTCCACTGCCATAGAGGGTAAATAAAGGGAATGTATGTATCAGAACATTAGCAGAGTCCCAAAGAAACTAAACCAGTTACAGTGGGACGGGTGCTTAGCGAGGTACCTTGGGGAATTGGTCAGATTCTGGGGATGGCCTGGGGTATGTTCTCCAGTGAGCACGTCATGCAACCTCATTTTCAAAAAGTGTGTTTCTGATGTGAGAGCATGTTGAAGGGAGAAGTGAGTGGCTGATGTCTGTTGACCGTTTGGTCGTTGGGAAGCCTCTGTGGTTAATGCTTGTTGACTGTGTTATTTGTTTTAAGCGTCAGTAAGCGATGTTTGTTGACTGTGGTATCAGGCTGAAGTCGCGTGGGAGATGTTTATTGTGGAGTCTCCAAGATCCTGTATTCAAAGATACTCAGAGTAAAATGCATGACTACTTTGCCTCATTCATTACTGAGGCACCAGAGATTGAGGAAAAAGTCACTGTGTCACGGGTGTATTGGGTAATACAACGAAGATCTGAGCACGGCAAGATCCATGACAGCGGGCTTTCGACAGGGCTGGGGGGGAGGATTACAGGAAAACACAGGACAGGTGGAGGCTGCAGAGGGCATCTCTCAGGCCCAGAAATGCAGCTTCTCTGCCTGCATGAGACTGACCCTCAGCGCTAGGCTAGAGCAGGGCTATTGGTGACCACTGACAGATACAGGGAGAGTGGGAGGCAGAGAGCCAGGGGAGTGACTCAGACCGGCTAGGCCCGAGGACCCAGGCTGGATCCGACTCACGACAAGCCATGAGATGGAATGCAGGGCAATCCAGAAAACATGAATTACAGTACATTGAGTCACTATGGTCTGAATGCTGGACTGATGCGTTTAACGAAAGCAGCAGATTCAAGATCATTTTTAGTTTAGATGAGATACAGACAAATACCTGCAGAGCGAATTACGTGTGAAGACAAACCAAGGGCCTTAGATGAGAAGCTCAGGCTCTTCCTACCTTTGTTGCCCATAACTTTCTTTCACACTGGGATTTCTCAGCCTCCAGCTCCTCCACCTTGTCCTTCAAAAGCTGCAGCTGCTGCTGTAAGACCTACGAACATGAAAGAGCAACAGCGATACATGATATTACCACATAATAGGCATAGTTTAGAAGAAGTTTCTTCACCATTAAATAATACAATTTGAGACAAACGGTCCTTTGGTAAAAACAGATTCGCCAAATTTTTATTTCTATTGAATTTGTATAAAAAGGGGGTCTTTTCTTGGTAACCTGTGGTCTTGGCTTTCTGTGCAGTGGAGTCTTTGCTCTGTATAATGAGGACTACCCACTGGTTTCTGTAGATTTCCCTGGGGCCTTTGCCATCTAAGCTGTGTTCTCAATGATATTTCCTGCCAAAGCTGTTTAAGTCCCAGTGGCTTTGCATTTCTAAGCTGTAGAGCTTGTTGTGATCCTTGATGTGTGAGGGCCTGTGGAGATGCCAGAGGTGCTTACAATCCACAGTGCTCCCTAAATTCTTCATGGCTAGCTGTCCTGATGAAGGATAAAACCCCCCATCCTGAAGTGTGCTGCTCTGTAAGACAGCATCATGTCCATTGTTGGGTGGCATTTTGGCAGTTGACTGGCATCCTGTCCAGGATTTACCCAGCCCTGTGATGGACTGGCATACCGTCCAGGGTGTACCCAAGCCAGTTTAACTCTAACCCGCACAGAGCCTAACCCTAAGACCATATGCCCAGCCCCGCAGTGGCTCTGTACCTTGGCATTGTGCTGCTTGCTGTCACTGCCCCTCTGCTCCTCCTCCATACCCTCCAACTTCAGCTTCAGGAAGGAGACCTCCTCCATCAGGTCCAACTTCTGTGACTCAAGCAATGTCCAACTGTGCAGCTCCTGTGGATGTATACACACACACACACACGCACAAACACATGCACAGACCTGCACTCATATCTTTGTGGGGACCGTCCATTCATTTCTAGGGGCAAAACCCTAATTCCAGCAATACAACCTTAACCCATCCCTAACCCTAACCATACGTAACCAAATACAACAAAATACAAGACTGATGTAACATAATTTAATCTGATATATGGACTGTTTTGCTAGTGAGTAGAACTGGACAAAGAGAAATATTAATAATTTAATATTGACATTGCATGTTATGCACATGCAATTCTCACATGCAATTCAACAAAATGAGTGCGGAGGAGAAAAGCAAACAAGAACTGGTCACTAAAAGCCATATGACATCTGCTGTATGAAAATACAGCAGTTTCCATATATCCTGGAGTCGCCATAAGAAAATAAATGGGATTTTTTTTTAGGAGTTTTTTGGGAATTTTATCACAGTGATCTTTGAATGTCGCTTTTCTCGTATCTTTTTGCTTCGCTTTCCTCCGCTCGCCAGGGGAACCAAGGCGTGACATCCCTAAAGAGGAGGCCTTACCTGCTGCAGCATCTTCTCGGTGGAGGTGAGCTTGTTCTGGTGCTCATCCAGGCTGCTTTCCAAGTCCCTGATCTTCTCTCCTTGGGCCTCCACCTGGTCTGTGAGGACGCTGACCTGCAGGGGCATAAGGTCATGCTCACCTGCATCTTCTGCAGAGCAACACTGGCTCACGCCTCGACACAACAGGGAAAAATAAACCTCCAAATAAGGTAAACAGCTCCAACAGGTATAAGGTATAGGGGAGAGTCTCTAAAGTGGATCACGCTGTCCTCGACCCTCTGGGACCTCTGCAGCGGATTACGCTGTCCTCGACCGAGCCTAAGTGTCCGTGAGTCTCTAACTGTCCCGTTTCCCCCCGTTCAAATCTGCATTTCCACCTGTCTGCAAACATTCTTGGCTCTGATTATTGATGCCTCCCGAAGGGACTGTATGAAGCCATTAAGATTCTTATGGGATGTATGATGTTAGCAATTATCTTCTGCTGGATACAGTCTCACACTAATACCGGCTCCCATTCCTAAAGCTCTCTCACACACACACACACACACACATATATATTGGCATGCCTATCTAACCGCGGACCTTCCAGTCATTTCTATGGGAAAAACCCTAATCCCAATCACAACATCCCTAACCCCTGCCCAGCCCTAACCTTAACCGTAATTAACCAAACCAAATACAAGACTTCTGCCATTTTAGTTTTTGATTGCAGTCACAGATTTTTATAGAAAAGAGTTTCTGGAAACTCAGACTGGAAAAATGTCCCCACAAGGTAATGCATTCATCCCCCCCCCACACACAGAAACACACACACACAAATGCCTGCACTTACCTGGAGGACCAGGGATGCTCGGTCGCTCTCGAGGTGCTCCAGCCACTCCTGACACGTCTCGCCGGAGACGGGGGGGCCGAGGTTCCCCTGCAGGGACACAAACAGGTGGCTGATGCTGGGGGAGGAAGGGGGGGGTGCATGAAAAACATGCTCTCAGCAGTGATTAACCTTCATTACCAACCTCTCCGGTCAGTATGATTTCATTTTGTTTCATGCTGGATGCTGTAACACGGTGTTAAAATAAAAACAGCATGAAATGTCACCAATCCAAGTTAAAGTGCGGAACTCTCCGTGAGACATGACTGCAACTTTTATCTACAAAGGGCCAGTTTACTGCTACAAGACAACCAACAAAGGGTGGAATTACTTCTCAGACACTTCATGCTTAAGCACTCGTAAAGGCAACACACCCACAGACACGCACACACAGTCCCAGCAAAGCCTGCTCAGAGACTTCCAGTCACAGAGAAGAAGTTTCAGTGCTTGACCATCTCAAGCAACTTCACATCATTAACACTCATAGAAAGTGCTTCTCTTGATCATTCCCGCAGCACTGGGCTTGTTGCTTTCTCAAACTGCAACTATTATGTCCAGCTAAGAGATAAAACATCAACACATTCAAGCTCTTAAAATGCTATCAGTTTTACTGAAGACTTTGCCCCTCATCTGATGCAGTCTGCCAAGCTCTCACTCATATCCTTCTTGTTTTGTTGACTATGCAACCCCTTGTTCTCCCAGACACACACGAGACAAGCAGCAATGCCATGTTCCTACCTCACACTTTGGACCTGAGGTGCTCCTACCTCAACTCACTGCACGTTCACTGAAACACCGCAGCTCACGGCCGCGGGACGACTATCCGCATGGAGCGGCCCTACGCTCACTCTTGGCGTGGGACTGGAATTCTTACTGGAACAGAAGATCTTTTGTCCTTGTGAGAATATCAACACATTCTGCTCTTTTCTAAGAGGGCAAGCAAAGTGTTCGAAAACAAAAAATAGTGTGGTGCTTACCTTGTGTAGCCAAGTATAATATTTCTGAAAGTCGTTGAGAGCGGCCATACTGAGAGCCTATTTTATAGCCGGAGCAGCTCAATATAGGTGGCGTTGCAGCAGAAAGCCATCTACACATTTTCTGTAACCACTTATCCTATTCAGGTTCTCGGAGGGTCCGGAGCCTGAGGCTATGCCGCATGGCAGGGAACAACCCAGGACGCAGTGCCATGCCATCCCATCCCGTCACACGGGGCAGTCACACATGCACACCTACAGGCAACCTGGCAGCTCCTGTTAATCTCAGCATGTTTTTGGACTGTGGGGGGAAGCCAGAGTGCCCAGACGGAACCCCAGAACGACTCGGGAGAACATGCAAACTCCACACACATGGAGCCATGGCAGAGACTCAAACCCTGGTCCCGGGGGTGTGAGGCGACAGTGCTAACAAATGCACCACCATACCACCCACAACAGGAAGCCACGCTACCTTATGCTTTTGTGAGGCTCGCTGCATAAACCACCCCCAGCCCCAGCCCCAGCCCAGGCAGAAGCTCCACAGCAGGCTAGGCAAGTCCAGCAGACCTGGAACACGAATCAGGCCACCCGGCCCTTCCTCTGCTGCCAGAAGGACATGAACACCCTCATTAGCACTGCCTGAAACTAGCTGCCCTTGTTAACTCAGACGGCTCTCGACTCCAGTCTGATGGCAGGAGTACAGCTGGAGAAGAACGCCGCACGTTCACGATCGCCTCAGAGACCTGCCACTCGGTGTCAACACAAGCTGGATCTCATTAGTGCAATTCCCGCAGATGCTGGAAACACCCTCAGTTCCCTCAGACCGGTGGACCAGCTGAAACTGTCCATGACCTAGAACGGGCTTATAGAACATCCTGAATGGCTGACGCTGCAGTATAGACATCCTCTGGAGCAGAGTATCATTTATAGATCGACCTACTGCAATTATTGCAGCGTCATCTGCTGTGAATGAGAGGACTGAAGATTGATCTTCTGTAGAAGAACACACTTTACATGGATGCTCTTTAGAAAGATGCACTCCAGAATATTCTTCTGCAGTGGGAGGAGTACAGAGGTGTAACATCAACCAGGAACACGCTACTGAGTGCTTCTCAGCTATTTTTCTGCATGGACATTTATTCCAGAGTCACTCAAGGCCAGGATTGAGGGGGGAGGAATGCACAAGCATTTTATGAGAAGAAACTCAACTAGGCTTCAAAATAAAAGTTCTGTTGTGTTCATATACTGCTGTTACTAATTCACCAAGACTGCCTTAAAGAGCTTATGATCTGTCATTACTCTCAGCCTGTATCCCATCAGCATCTCAGGTGTTCCTCTAGAGCAGGGGTACCAAATCTTATCCACAAAGGACTGCTGTGTACGCGGGTTTTCACTGCAACTCCCTAATTAGATTACTAATTAGAGGACTGATTGGCTGAAGAGTCCTCACACCTGGGTTTGAACAGCTGACCAACAGGTTATCCAAAAAACCTGCATACACACCGGCCCTTTGCGGGTAAGATTGGGTAGCCCTGCTCTAGAGCAGTTGAGGTGAAGTGCCTTCAGTGCTCTAGCCAAGGGGACACTTTGCTAGCCAATCAGGGCCAGCGACGCGCCCCCTGGTGGCCGCTGCTGTACTGCCGCTCACCGTGCACACCTGCAGCCACTCCTTGAGGGTACGAGCTGTGCTCTCGGGGACCTGCTTCCTTAAGGTGTCTCTTTGTTCCACGCTGGGCTGGGCCTCCAGGGCGAAGCTGAGCTCCTCGGCCAGTCGCAGCACCTCCGGCTGCCCCCCCAAGCCGCTGGAACCTGGGGGCGACACGGAAGGCGTGGGCCAGGGTCCGTCCAGAGGCAGAGGGCTGCTAGGGGCGCATAGCTGTTGCAGGGCTCAGGGATATTTATCTCTATCTAGCAGATGCTTTTAAGCAAAATGATGCACATTTTTAAGAAAGTGGGGACAGTCTGTTCCTGGAGCAATTCAGGCTTAAGGGCCCATTGGAGAAACCACTCTGCTGCTGCTGGGATTTGAACCAGCAACTTTCCAGTCGCAGGCACAGGGTCCTAATCCTCTGAGCTTTACACATTCCCGTGACTATAAGAGCATTTCTCAAAACAGTTCATGCATATTGCATGACAGTAAGGTTAGGCTACAAAAGGCCGAAACTCACCCAAAACAATCAATTCATGTCAAAAGCAAATAATTCTATGAATAAATTAGTTAGTGACACCAAAATGAAAAGTACAATCAGCATCGTTTTAACCATGAGCCAAGATGCTTAGATACATTGTCAGTCTGTCAGTGTCAGTCTGTCAGTGTCAGTCTATCAGTGTCAGTCTATCAGTGTCAGTCTGCTCCTGAGCTCCACGATTCTGAATAACAGTTGCTTCCCACTTTCTCATTGTCACTGACTGATTATTTTTCATTAGCAAACTGATACTTATTCATGTCAGAGAGACCAGTTTCAACATTGCAAGGCTCTGCATTACAGTATGTAAAGTTCTCTGGCAGGAGAAAGCACTCGCATGCACATGTAACTTCTTCAGATCTCAAGACACAGTATAACAGCAAAGAAAATAGTCACACAGAACCGTGTAACACAAAAATAGCAAAATTACAACAAAATCATGTACAGTGGGAATCATAAATACAGTAATGCCATATCACTGTAATTTATGAAAAAAACCCGTAAATCATTCTAAAATGTTTGGTGTTTTTGCATGTCATGGCTAATCACATAAAGTTTAGGGTGTAAAATTATTACAATGGGAAACTACAAACTATTTGGTCCAAAAACACTGAAGCAAAAGAAAATTCTGCCACATGATGACAATTGTACAAAAGCATTTGCATATTTGTACTAAAACATTTGGAAATTTGTGAGAAGCAATGAGAAATGATTATTATGGTGTGGGGATTATAGGCCTTGTTTTGCAGATGTTAATTGTCATTAGAGAAATGCTCCAACGCAATCGAGAAAAACTGTAATATGGGGACCTGTCTGCCCACGGGGGGGGGGGGGGGGGGCATATCAGTTATTAAACCGACAGGAAGATCCTCACCTGAGAAGTGAACAGAGGCACAGAGAGTTCTTGCACACACTGTATTAGGGACGCAGTACTTGCTTTTTATGCATACTTTTCAGGAATGTGTCAAACTGTAAAATGAGACAACACTGAGATACACTGTAACTGTGTTACTGTGAGGGCAGGGGGTGAATGGTGAAGTCACCCTGGGTTCTGTTCCTTCTGCATTTCAGAATGATTAACCAGCCCTAATTATAGCACATGTCATCACAGTGCACACTTCCAGCACAATGTCACACACAGGCGAGGTCTGGGAAACAGAAGCAGACGGAATGTACAGTGCTGCTGAGAAAGTAGCAGCTCGTAGCTGCCTAGAGAAATATGAAGAGAGGATGGAAGAGGGGCCATACATGGTGGCACCACTAGAGGGCGCTGTGCAAGAGCAGATGAACCAAAACTGTTAGCTTAGCTAGACCGTCAGTTCAGGGGACAAACTCTATCAGCTCCTTTTGAGATAATTATCATTATGTGAGCAAAGACGTTAATAACAGCTAATAATGAACTATTTTAGGTTTTCTCGATTGCTTTGGAGCATTTCTTAAATGACAATTAACATTTGCAAAACAACGAGTGTAATCCCAACACCATAATGTCACTTCTGCAGAGCAGAACATCATTTCTCATTGCTTCACACAAATTTCCAAATGTTTTAGTACATATATGCAAATGGTTTTGTACAATTGTCATCATTTGACACAATTTTCAGTTGCTCTAGTCTTGTTGGTCAAAATAGATTATGTAGTTTCCCACTGTAATAATTTTACACCCAAAACTATATATGTATGTGATCATCATTTTAGCCACCACATGGAAAACCATTAACCAAGCTTTCAAAATGATTTAAAAATGTATTTTGCTGTTTTTGTGTTACATGGTTCTGTGTAACTTTTTCTTTGCTTTTGTGTCTTGAGATCTGAAAAATGCATGAGTGCATTTTTTCAACAGTGAACTTTACATGCTCTAATATGGAGTCTTTGACAGGAATAAGTATCAGTTTCCTAAAAATGAAGGATCAGACAGTGACAGTGAGAAAGTGGAACCCAACTATCATTCAGAATATTGGAGCTCGGCAGTAGACTTACACTGACATTTTGCAGTATACTTACACTGAGATTTTGCAGTATACTTACAATGAGATTTTGCAGTATACTTAAACTGACATTTTGCAATATACTTACAATGAGATTTTGCAGTATACTTACACTGAGATTTTGCAGTATACTTACACTGACATTTTGCAGTATACTTACACTGAGATTTTGCCGTATACTTACACTGAGATTTTGACGGTGTATATCTAAGCACTTTGACTCTCATGGTTAAAGCGATGCTGATTGTACTGTTCATTTTGGTGGCACTGACTAATTCATTGGTGGAATTATTTGATTTTCGAGACATGAGTTAATCATTATGGGTAAGTTACAGGGTTTTGTTGCTAAACCACAGTGTTGTGCTGTGTGCATGAAGTGTGTTGAGAAATCCTCTTATAGTCTTGAGAATGTTAGGTATGTTTCATAAAATGTGCCAAAGCAATCGAGAAAAACTGTATTGTGACACCTATGAGTTAATTAGATGCACTCAGAGAAAAGGTATTCAGTTTTGACAGACTTAATTTGTAACAGTATTATTACAACTTGACCTTACTGGTTCTGTTTACTAAAACTACCCTGAGTACAGCTGTACTATTTCAATTTCTGCCTTTCTATTATTGAATATGAAGTATTTTTATTTGAGTAGATTCTGGCCTTCCCAGTTTTCTTGCTGGGCTTGGTCTCGTTTTTCTTAGGGCCTGGACAGCTGTCTGGGTGTCTTATCCACACGCCCAACCTTCAGTATCCCCCCCCGCGCCCAGTCACATGACTCTCTTTGTCCCAACGGACACCGATCTTACACATCTACTGAATCTTTTTTTTAAAATATGCAAGTAAGTACAGCTGGACTTTTTTTATTTATATGTACAGTATATGTCCTGCATGTATATGTCTGAAATGGCGTGTGACGGGCATTTTAGTTTAGATGATAAAAGTGGAGGAAGACAGAATTTATATTTGGACTGGCAAACAAATTATTAAACACATAAAGAGAACCTAAAACAACAAACAATAACAAAATACAATAACAACTTATCCCAGCAAAACATGATCCTCCTGGGACAACCAGACAACGTGATACTTGGCGATTGGGTGTTCTGCTCCTGACCAATCATAGAGGAGAGCTGGTATGACACAGATCAGCATCGTTACTTATTAATGACTGGACTCCGATTCCATGAGCAGTGCTTCAAATCCTGTGCTCAGCTGAGTAGCCCCATCACTGTTGGGCTCTTAACTCTGAAAAATGGTCCAGGGTTACTGGATGGAAGGCTGACCCTGCACTCAAACACCACGTTTCACTCTCACCTCTATAAAAAGCGAGCATGATGGAATATGTGAAAACTAAGGAATTCCTATGTACTTGTGCAAATGGCAAATAAAGCTTCATGTCACTCTCGCCCCCCCCCACCTGCGATGATGTCATCCATGCGCTCCAGGGCTGCTTCGAGCATGTGACTCGCCTGTGTCGCCATGACAGCTCCGCCTTTCTGGATCACCTGCAAAGCCGGTCAATACAACACAATCAGCAATAAAGCCATTGTAATAATCCCATAATACCATTTTATCCCCGGGACAGACAGTTAACTTGCAATTTTGCAGTACTGTTTTGTACCCGATGGTAATAATAACTCCACCTTACATACTTAAACTTTTTTCTTGGAGTAAGCCATTCCTTGATGACATAATCACTCGCTCGAGAGCTCACCTTCATTTTCACTAGTGTTAAACCAAGGCGGTGTTGAGTCGGCAGTATATCTGGAATGAATGTCACCATAAGCTGCACAGTAGCCTACCCCTAACCCTAACCCTAACCCTGACCCACCAGGATTACTGCCAACGGCAGCTATGCGAACAGCCCAGCTCTGCAGGATTAGAGCTGCGAAAGCCTGCAAAAAGGTATAGAGCAGCTCTGCCATGTTTGTGATCCCCACCATGGTTTTAAACTCTTCTCTGCATTTTTGCAGTTCTTTGCATCTCCGTACATTTTAAGGTTTCCTAGTTTGTCTCATGCTGCCGTTTTCTTCCCATTAAAGGCTGTTAAATCCCATAATCCCACATCTGAAGAGCATGCTTTCTATTGTAGGTATTGTCCATTGTGCAATGAGGCCACTTTGTCTATCTATCTGTATTTCAGAGCACTTATTCTGTAGAGGGCCTGGGGTTAGGGATCACTCTGGGTGGGATGCCAGTCAGTCACAGAGCATACACTCACAATCACACACAGGCAGGAATTTAGACAATCACAGGTGTGTGCAGCTGGTCAAGGCACACCAAAGCAAACCGGCGCTCTCTGTTCATACATATAATTGCACATATACCTTCTTTTAATAAATTTTTTATTTATATGTATTTATTTCCTTAACATTCTTTTTTCAGGATGTTCCGTTTGTGAATTTTGTTTTTTAAAATTTGTCTGCACTATGTATGCAGACAAATAGTTGTGAGCATTTGCACTTTTTTGTTTCACACGACATATTTGTTTGTACGCACCATGTTTGTCTGTGTGTACCTACCCTGCTGCTAGAGGTGTATCGTTCAGTTCAAGAAAACAAAAGTCCAGACCAAGATTTTGTTTCAGCCAATCAGCTGAGTATTCTGTGACTGTGGTGCTATATACTCAACTGGTTGGTTGAAACAAAATCCTGGTCTGGATTTTTACTTCCTGGACCTCAACTATCCACAGCCTACTGCTGTATGAGCCTGAATCTTATCTTATCTTATCTTATCTTATGACAGACCCGCACAGAGCACACCAACTCCACACAGGGGCTAGAAGTTACTCCCCTACCAATCCAGTATCATTCAGGTAATTTTTCCACACTACTTCTGATTGACACTAATTGCCCTAATTCTCCGTTCTCCTGAAAGTGCATCTAACTCGGCTCAGAGTAACTCAGTGTCAGGAACTGGGGGGAGAAACATGCTGGCTAATAAGCTGCCTGCTTCACAGACAGGGTCATCATACAAAAGGCAACTTTAATGAACAGCCGAAGGGTCACGGCGTAAATGGGCTCGATTATATAGCCCATGTATCTCCATGGAGTCACCATTCCTTCACAGACAATTAATTCCTAAGTAAAACAGGAGGATACTGTGTATTCACAGCGCCGGCCAGCAGAATGGAACCACCACTGCGCAGCACAGCGCAGCGCATGCAGTGTGCTCTGGATGGAGAGGGAACACACCCAGACACAGGCCAGGGTGAACAGAGGACGCCCAGACCTGTGAAATGCTGTCAGCTCCATGGCCACTCTGCAGGCAGGTCATGGGTCACGGGAGAATCCGACACACTTAGCAGGCCAGAAACAGTGAAGACACTGTCATTCTGCATTACCTGTCTATTAAAATCTCACCCAGTCTCCTATATTTATATATATAGCATATATGCATGTATTGTATATATTTACAGATATATAGGGATATAAACTGCACAAAAGCAGTACAGAATAAGATTTAAAATGTCTTACCTTTAAAATGATACCACGCACAGCAATACTGCGCAATATGAGAGCTGGGTGTCTGCAGAAAACAGAACAGTATCATTTTTAAAGCAATGGCCATTGGTCAGTTTTATAAAAATCTGTGACTGCAATCAAAAAACGAAAAACGCCAGATGTCGTGTATTTTGTTTGATTACTTATGGTTATGGTTCGGGCTGCGTAGTGGTGAAGGTTGTCTAGGTTTGGGTTTGGGTTATGCCCATAGAAGTGAATGGAGAGTCCCCTCAAAGATATAAAGATATAGTTACCTAATCTGTGTGTGTGTGTGTGTAAACAGAAGGCAGCATGTGCTCATACAGTGTACATAATGTATAGATGTAGTGATGATTGTGCACATGTAGTAGAGGATGTACAGTAAAAATAATTATGTAATTGCAGCGCTGAATGCGTAGATGCAGTGGAAAATGCATGCACGCAGTGGACACAGTGTAGGTGTCTTTTTCCACTGTCTCTCACACTGGCTGCGCTGTTTCCAGGCAGCCTGTGTCTTAGAGGGCAGCAGTTACAGGTGGAGGTGGAAACCAAGGAAACAGATTAAATTACCGACGTCCAGACAAAGGAGCTGCCTGACTGCACGCCCCATAGCTGCAGTGTGAGGTCCGGCACACGCCCGAGTCCGGCTCCCCCCGTAACCTATGATGGCAGCCCCACAATTTTCGCACCCTCAGATAGAATACAAGGCTTCCCTGATATTCTGCATCATTTTTCTAACTAACAAGTAACAACCAGAAAACCACTTCACCTAAAGAACCATTCAGACACACTATCTACAGGACATGAATGGAGTACAGGATACAGCTCACTGTGTTTTGTAGAAGAGCTACGTGCCGGACACTGACGACAGCTGGCACACCCAACAGCTTGTCCTTTGTAGGCTGATGAGCTAACAATCACTTGGTGTGTTTTGACTGCAGCCTTCTGGTGTATGATGTCATCACACAGACACACTGCAATTCCCTGTCCAGCATCGGCGCAGCCGGAGACGCCCAGCAGGAAGCAACAGTGCATCTCCACCCCATTTTTCAAAACGTCAACAAATACAACGCTGCAGCAGTTAGCCAAAGGTAGCTTGCTAAGAGGTTGACATCGTAACGGTCCTGGGACTCCGGTTCTCTTCATGCCAGAACCACACAGTCTTGCAAACAAACACTCAATTGCATGTCACTCCAACCTAGACCTCTACCAGACCATTTCATAATAAATTCTCCAGTCATTCACACTTTTTTGTAAAGGATTCATAAAAGTGTATGAGCCTGACTGTCAACCAACGCCGTAGCCATGGAATCAACATTGCGGGTGACCAAGACCGTAATTATAATATATATTGTGGGAACATTGTGAGTACATCTGAATACTGGGGAGAATGTGTTCCCCCGATATGTATTATAATTACGGCTTTGCTGCCAACACAGCTATATCTGAATAATTGAAGATGTATGAAGTTTCATTAGCCTGGGCTTTGATCCAATCACATCCTGAACTTTCTAAACTGTTGCTGTTTCACATGTGGTAAGTTTTACGGTCCATGAAACTGCAGCAGCGCTGTGATGCACAGTGAAATCGCCGCCTTTTTGGGGTCATAAAACTGAGCTAACCATGTAAAGAAAGGGCAAACAGAATGCCAACAAGGTAAAAACAAGACAGGAAAACAGCAGGGGTGTGTTCCACAAAACAAGACCTCAGTTAGCTGGGTTAACTTAAGACAGAAGTCATGAAAGTCCAATTGGAATGCTCCTTACTTAAACTCTTCTTGGACAATCACGACTTCTATCTTAAGTTAACCCAGCTAACTGAGAAATCTTGCTTTGTGGAACACCCCAAAGGTTCATAAGTACAGTAGTTGCAAGACTAGTAAACAGCAGAGGTCCACGGGCTGTAAGAAGAACCACCACACAACCCAGCAGCAGATTTACTGAAAATCACTAATTTCCCAGTTCTGATTCATAGTGCAATGTTTAAAATAAAATCAGAGAATATAGAGCTCAAAACAGAAAATATACTTACAACTCGGTCTTTGAATGACTATAAACGGCCTACTGACCAATCATATTAAATCCACCTTCTAGTTCATCCTTATGTAAACGGCATGTTACGTATCGAATGTGATGTATCTGGTTAACTTTCCGTAATCAGGACATCCCACAATATCATGAGACATCAGTAACCAGGGAATATTAATGCCTTAAGTATCGCAGCTCATTTTTCCAGCTGGTCATTAGAGTTTTCTTCTAAACTAGGAAATATGGCATTGTGAAGTATTTATGACACATGTAATGAGTACTCGTAAAAAAGTTTAGCCATAATTAAACAGCGCTCACTTTATACCATCAGAAAATGAAACCGCAATAAATAATGCAAACCAAAATAATTTCAACGCTACCTCCACATATTGCAAAAAAAGTGGACTTAAGTGCACAAAATGTTAATTATACATATGTACTTGCTTGTCCTTACCTTACTTTGTGAAATACTTATTCGCTGTGTCACTCTTGTATTTCATTTTTAATAACGAGCACGGTTTGCGTGAGGCTTCCCGTCCTCTGCACTTTGGCTGGTGGTCCCGGAGCGCTCAGTTCCGACGCCGGCGGCCGCATGATCGCCGCTGTCCGGCCGCTCGGTGTCCCGCACCGCGCTCATACAGCAACGCCTTTCATTCAGCCGCGCGTCACGTGACTCCGGCGGCTGCTGCGGGGACCCGCACAGAAGCGCCTCGCCCCCCCCCCTGCCGGAGCATACAGACTCTACCTGCTGATGCTGAACACAGCTTTCCAATCCAAAGTTTAACTTCAGCTCCTACTAGTCCAGTTCCTTCAGTTATACAATAAGCCCACTTATTATAATAAAAATTCATTGTGTTATTTAAAAATATCTTCAAAATGAATCAATAATCCATTACCTGGTAATTATGGACAGGGGCACCGTAAAGGTGTGGGGGGTGTTAGGACGATTTCAAGGGATCCTGAGTGACAGGGGTCCTAAAAAATTTGGAACGTAACTGAACTGGTCTGGCCTGGTGGACCCAATATGATATTCTTTTATGGGGCCAAAAGGCTCTAGCAACGCCCCTGAATTATGGGAGAAATTGTGATATCTAAATCGATAAGATACAAAATAACTTTATTGTAACTGTACAAGTTCAGAGAGATGACGTTTGGATACTGCAATAGAAGCCTCAATAAAACGATATAAGCTAATTATAATATGAGTTCATGATGAGTCACAGCTAAGCTGGATTTGCTCTATGAATTTCTAGATTTATTGATGTTTCAGGCACAAACCTGCTTGTTCATTTATTATACTGCTGAATAAAGGTATCGGATAAGCGACAGACTTTGGTGTATAGGCCTAAATAACGGGAGTACACGTGGCCCCCAGGGGCAATAACGTTACTTAGTTGTCTTGTAGAATGCTTGATAAAATACCATTTTAAATGAAAGTCCGGAATCTGTTTTAATAACGTGATTTGTTAGGTATTAAGTTTAATATCACTGCGATTTAGTTTTCATTATATTCAAATTTCAGTATATTGACATTTCATCCACGCATTTGATTCAACCATCAGCTAGTCTGTGGTTTCTCTAAAATCACAGTGCAGGTATAACACCAATACTAAACCGTATCCCGGTGGGTTTATTTTGTGCTGAGTTTTTGTTAATGTACTCCAAGCATTTTGTTTATGTTAACACGGTATGGGGTCTTTCAGTTTAAGTGTTTCATTATTAATGTCGTTAACGACATATATTTTAACATTAATGTAAGCTCCGCAAATATAAATCAGTGCAATTTCTGATTTGTAGAATACAATTTATAGTGGTATTGCATCATTCTTGTCCCACTGCTTGTGGTGATGAGGGTTCTGGTGGCAGCCTGCTGAGCACTATACCTGCTGCTTGCTATTACCGGTTTACCGCTGTGTAGAAACGGATTTGGCTGACTAAGAAGTTTACATGCGTGAATAAGCCATTGAATTGAAACTGACAGAATGTGCACTATCGTGGGATACTAACGATCTCTCTGTAAAGCAGATCGTGGAGACGTTTTAATCGTTCAAGATGTAATATCGTCAAATCGCACACTTGTACTTCGGAGCAATAGCGATCCCCAGGAGAGGAATAGGGTAACGGGGACCATATGCAACAGCCGAGTCAGGGGAGGGGGCGGATCTACCTTTACGGGGCTCCTAGACACCCCCAGCTGCAGAAATATATTTCGATCGCTCACTTGTGGGATTCCCCTTTCGCCAACCGGGGAATGGCCTGGGCCCACTAATGCCGATGGGACCCTCGACACCTGCCTAGTTTGCCTACGCCTAGATCTGGTCCCACGTAACCTGACCAGCCCGCAACGGCTATGTGGAGCCATCTAAGGGGCTCACCGCCAACGAGGTAAATAGTGGGGGTAAGGTGCAGTGCGTTTTGGGGGCAGACATGAGTTGGAAGACTCAGGCAGATTGTAATGCTATTTAAAGTTACAGGGTTGCTAACTGTCACGCGTCTGGGGTGGCGCTCATATGCTTTATGACTCTCACGATCCTGCAAGAAATCTTACGACAAATCAGTATTATTCAGTTATAAGTCCCCAAAACTAAATCAGAAGCGTCGGGGCTGTTTGCAAACCCTACCAACTACTTACAAGGTAAGAAACTGTTACATAATGTAAATGCGTCTGCATGTGTGTGCAGACCTTTCTCGAATTGAACATCTCACTCCGGCCAGCTGACCAAAGTTGTCAGCCCTGAGGGTATTTATGTTAATGGTATTTCTAAAACTACATGAAATACTTGAATAAAAAGCTAGTGAATGGTTAGTGCTTGCATGTGTTATATTTTATCGTCACACAATTTCCTATTCAGGCGTATTTGCTTACCGCTTATAGAGACGTCTATTTACCGTGCACAATACATTTTACGCAATACGTTCAACAGATTTATGCATGTTAGAACAGAAAGTTTTGTTCTTCCTGCATTTGGGTCGGTAATTTTATGTTTATTTATGTATACCATTTGGAGTAAGAGGCAGAACAGAAAGCCCACTGTTTTAGTAAGTATGGGAATGTGGCCGCACTTTCACAGCGCGCCACGCGGGGGCGCTCCTTGACATGTACTGCGGGCACCGAATCGGAGGCGAAAACCGACATGGATCTCGGACACGGAGTCGAGGTCCGTCATACCGCGTCATTTCCGGCGACCAAATTTGTGCCGCTAGTAGCTGTTCGGAGTGCGTGCCGGACTTTTATCTGAGGTTGTGGCACAGGATGTCTTTGTGCCTCTCTCCGTCATATCTTACTTATACGTACTGCTCCGTTAGCTGTGAAGCTTGTGAATGAGATGCGTGATCCGCCGGTGTCAGGAAATTTGCATTTTCTAACTATTGTACATTTGTACATTTACTAGCTATTTTATTATCACCCATATATATTTCGTACAGATGTATCTAGCACTTTTGCACTAAGTTTGCACATTCGAATTAGGTGTCAAAGAGCGTTTCGTTGCCTGGGTAATTGTACTTTTTGCAATAACACTGAAGTTGATTATAAATTCTAAATTTGGCGATGGGAGTGGACCGAGGGGATAGGGGGCTGTGACAGTGTGACACTGAACCTGAATGTCTGCATTCCGCTGTTAGAGCTCCAAACCCACAGTAGACTCAAACGGAAGGAGATGCTCGAGGTCATCATGTGAATTTGGGGCAGATCGTCCTTGAAGCCTGAGACACGTGAATGATAAGAGGGGTCAGTAGCCTGCTATTAGCGGAATGGGATCTCTGATGCGTGAATGATTACACCTGGACTGTTACCGAAATGTTAACTGGTGTAACCTTTCACAGATAATAACAGATCACACAAATATTCACCTCTTTATGTCAATGCCCTTAATATTAAACACATATTTTTCCTGAAATGTGTGGTATGAAATACCAACCATGGGTTAACAGATTATAATATTCATAGAAATATACTATAAAAAAAGACTGTAAGGGCATTATCAGTCTCCCAAAAGCATGCGGTCCAACTGGCATCTGAAATTCAATTGAAGAGATAAAATTTACTTCCACTGAATCATGTTTTTTATGGAGCTGAGTTATTTAATGAGTTATTTATTACGTTTCAGTTTGCAATGTCATTTGGCTTTGCATGAATAGACAATTTTTTCCTTATGTAATCCATCTGCCCACTCTTTTAATTAATTGGATTTTAATTAATCTCCCGTACCATCCCCCCCCAGGGTAGGAGCGCATGATGAAGAGTGTGGGATGCCAGCTTCTGATCCTGGAGATAGAGATGTATGTGTGTGTGTGTGTGTGTGGGGGGGGGGGGGGGGGGGGCGCTGTCTGAAAGCTTGTGTGAGAAGCTGAATTTTAGTAGGGGGTGATGGGGGGCGGTGGCTGCCACTCTGTCACCCCGGGCGCAAGTCTCACTAAGTCACACTACTAGCTGATTGTCCCCCCCCCCCCGTCACCTCAGAGAGAGGAGGTTACAGAGCGCAGGCCCCTTGACACGAGGCGGCCAGCAGTTAGTATGCTGAAGCCGGATGGGGCTGCAGCCCTGTGGCCCCGTCTGCACGCTGCTGCCGTACCTGCAGCAGATGCTTCTCCTTTGATTTGGTTGATTCTCTCTGGTTGCCAGATCCTTTTGGCATCCTTCCTGATTTTAGCAGGACATCTCAACTGTGATTTTGCCCGTTTCCTTCCATCATGAAAGGCATCCCCATCTGGTGCTTTGTGCAGCCTCATCAAGGTTTAAGCCAATGCTTTTATTCTGACTGACCTGAAGCCTATACAGTACATGACATCATCCTCATATATAAGGCTTACTTGGGCCTGTGGTTTCCATGGAAACGTGAAATTTACACATTATGGTTTTATGTTTTTATTTAGTTGGGAGATTTTTTATTCAAAAAAGGGAAGGATCTTGCAGTTCAGAGAGTAATTTGGGGCTATGGGATTTGCTCAGGGGCCTAGTGATGGAATCACTCTGCCACTACTGGGCTTTGAACCAGCAACTTTCTGATCAGAGACAGTTTTCCTAACCTACAGAGCTACACCATTTTAGCTCTGGTGTAGAGAGGTGATGTCATACAAAGAGCAGGTTCTGATTGGTTCTGCTTCTGCTTGTGATTCAAGCAGTGGATTGCAGACTAGAACCCCGACACAGAGTGCAGCTGCACCCATGGTAGTCACTCTTCCTGCCTGCTCTGAGCGTGTCTGGAGACGGTGGCCATGTGTGTGCGACTAAGTATATCAGGTGAAACGTGTCTGCAGACAGGCTTCAAACGAAATGATAGTGAATCATCTATACAGAGGACTAAGTCCAGCAGGGTGGCATTGAGACCCACAGGTGGACAGCGCCCCATGCAGGCCAATCTGGGTCCTCCGTGCCAGGTTCGCATGGTGTGACCCTAGTGATGACATCCCCAGGTGCATCGTCCATGCTTTGAGAGACCCAGACGCGTTCACGTCTGACGACCTTCTGGCTCCGAAGCCTGCAAACTAAAGGGCTTGATGCCATGATGGCAAGGAGTCAACATTGGCAGGAGTATCCCTACGATTTGTTGTTTCCTGCTGACTTTTATGGATCAAGCTAACAATTCAATGTTCCTTAACTCTGTATCATCTTTCCCAATGTGCATCGCTTTGAACAAAATAATATAGGTATATGTGGATTTAAGAATGGTGAATCTACTGGGTGAAACTGTACTGCTTTTGGGCACTGTGCACCTCAGAAGGTTAAGGCCCTGTGCTCGTGTCAGAAGGTCATGGGTTCGGATCCCATGACTGGCAGAGTAATCGAATCACCATTGGGAACTTAAGCAAGGTCTTAAACTGCATCAAGCTGACTGTCCTCTCTGGTCATCACTTGTATGTTGCTTTGGACAAAAGTCTCTGCTAAATAAATGCATTTTTTCTTTGTGTCATTCTCTCTATCTTGGCCCAGAACCATTTTTGTAAGTACCAAGCTAGCAGCTTATGTCAGGTTCTACCAAAGCAACAAAGACTCTGTAGATTCCTTTGCTTAGGTGATTTGCATGATGAGATGAGGTTCTGCCTTCTGCAGCTAAATGAATGAACCAGTATCCATGGAAACCACCGCAGGTAGGAGGACACCTCGTGGGTGACCAGTGCCCATCCTTTTCTGGGCCTGTCACACGAGCAGGACATGGCAAAGGTGAGACCACTTACCTCCATGGGGGTGGCAATGAACCAATTCCTTCCATGCAGCGATCAGCCTGCCAAACCCACTAAATGCACAACAGTCACTCAGGCACCTTACACAGAACTCCAACATGCTTTCAATCTAAACTTTACATTTCCCAGGTGTGTTAACTTAACTGGGCTTTCCCCAGTATCACGTACCATGTCGGAAGACCATCAATTTGTATCTGTATTTATATAATATAAAAAATAAATGGCATGTTAGTTTTATGCACGTCCATCCATCCATTATTGTAACTGCTTAATCCCCACTGGGGTCATGGGGGGAGGGGCGGAGCCTATCCCAGGAACCCTGGGTGGGCACCAACACACCACAGGGCACACACACTCACCCATCTACGGGGCCAATTTAGACGCCAATCAGCCTGCCCTGCAACGAACATGCAAACTCCACACAGAAAGGACCCAGGATTGATCCACTGTGCCACTACCAACCCTGTCTTGGGCATCTATATATGTTTATTTTATGCATGTATATGTATGTTTTTCACCTAAAACCTAGTGCTTAGGGCCATACACTCAAAGAAATCTCCCGCCACAACAATCAGAAAGAGTCTTATCTGTATGGGAGGGCTGTGACCTGATTCTGTGATAGTCGAGACTCCACCTACTTTGTTGTTATTGAAACTGGCCCTGACACCAAACAGAATGCCGGTTGCAGTCTGTCGTGCTGTTGATTACGCTTGATGAATGTGTTACAGTGTCTCATCCGTCAGGTGTTACACAGTACAGATGTTTGCAGGATCTTAATTAGAAGCTTCTGTCCTCTTGGGATTCAAGGCTTGTATGGGCAGCTTAGGTGCAGCATGGTTACTGAATTCCAGGAAAGTTCTGGGATTGTTTCTAGGTTAGGAATAGTTATAAGGAGAATTGAAAACGTGACTTAAAAACTGGGTCACCAGAATTAGGTCTGAGAGTTAATTACCTATGAATATGTAAATCAGCTCATGCAGAAACAAGTCTTTCAGGACGTAATGCAACACTGCCCGAATGCTTGTGGGGAAGCGTCCTTTCATCTACCCATTTCCCCCAAACTGTCCCTGCAGCTTACAAACCACCTAGATCAGCGTTTTATTTGACCGGAGCTGATGCTGCTGTCGTGCGGGGAAGGGGGGAGGGGGCGTGCCTCTAGCAGCAGGGTGAGATTTGATGAAGCTCCCCTTTTACCGTACGGAGCCTGAGGAGGAAAACCAGCATGTCAGGCCGCTGCTCAGTGTTTCGGGCTTAGTGATCGTGCTTTAGAGGGATATCCGGCTCCTTTCCCGGTAGCATAGGGCTTCTCCGGGCTCCCTTCTCGTCGCCATTGCGCAGCCCCGGCCAGGTAGGTCGCGCAGAAAGCGCTGCGATCGCAGCTGCTGTAGGAAACGCGAAAGCGCCCATGATGCCTCCCAGCATTTCATCACCAACATCTTCCCGACTCTTCGCCACGGTTCCTCCGGAATATTTTTACCCGTAAATCGTTAGTTTACTATATATATATTATCCGACGGTAACCTTCAACGTCGCGGGTATTTTAATTGCTATACGGCGAAGTAAGTGGGCTTTTAATTAATTGATTTATTTATTTTTAAGTGAGTACCCGCAGAAAGCCCTTCATACAGGCGAGCCTGCTCTGTATCTATGTATGAACGGCGAGCTTTTATTTTTACTAATCACCGTTTTGTTCTGCCGTAGGTGGGAAAGCAATGTTCTTATGTTCATTTTTATTGTGCCTGTTTTTTCCCTGTGCAATTGCGAGGAGGTTAACGCAGGCGACTAGTGAAGGTGAGATCCCATGTTTTTATATATATACTGTGTGTGTGTGTGTGTGTGTATGTATATATATATATATATATATATATATATATATATATATATATATATATACATACACATACACACACACACATACATACAGTACATCATTTATGCAGATTTACCGTTTACAGCTATACGAGTATTGTAGTATACTTATCCGTGATTACCCCAGTTTGTCTGTACATTTAGACCCATTTATTTGTTTGTGAAATGGTTTCGGTGAGATGGATAATAGGATACATAAGCACACATTCATATATTATATGAATACACTGTATTATATTACATTGATTTAGAAGACGCCGGCGTACAAGCGCGTGCATCCACATCCATTCGCCGTTAGTCATATCCGATAAATTATAAGAAATAAAATCTATTTATCCGTAGGTTTTGTCAGATATTATGAATGAGTGTTGTATTGTAATCATAAATGTCTGCTTGGCAGTTTTTTTGAAGGACCACACGCCAAATAAGTTCCTTGGTCGACACCTGTTGTTCAATAGTCTGGACTTTGAACTTTTCATTGCTGGGGACCTGGAACGGGAGTGTTTGGAGGAGGTCTGCACTTATGAGGAGTCCCGGGAGATCTTAGAGAATATTCCGGAAACAGTTGAGTATACTGCTCTGCAAGATATACAAATCACCATTTTTACTGTGGCAGCATGGTCACCGAATGAACTTTTGTTTTTCAGGATGCTTTCTGGCAGCACTACATCAAGGGTATGAAACGTCTAAACATTGTAAATATTCCAGTGAGAGCATCACTGGAGGGAAGGCCCTACTATTTGTGATAATCTGCATGCCGTAGCCGCCGCACGCATACTGCCTGACGCCGTGTAAGGGTTCAGCGCTCGCTGTGGTCACGTCCCGCCAGGCCACGTTAACCGCCCGTCGAAGCTGGACGTGCCGGCTCTCCTGATTGGCGTCATTGCGGCCAGCGTGGCTATCGTCATCATCGCGCTGCTCTGGTGCTGCCGTCCAAATGCGATGAGATGGAAGATTGACAGGTCTTCCCGGTAAGAGGGCCGACCTCGCCCAGTCCCCAGTGTTGCTGGTTCTTTAGTCAGGAAAGACCTAGATGACAGTTGCCTCCTAAGAAGATGTAGAAGGTAGGTAATGGGTGGATGGTCTTGCAGGGCCCGTCCTCGGCGGAGCAACGCCTCCCTCATCATCCGCCGCCTGGAGGAGCTCTCCATGCAGCCTGTGCGCCCCCAGCAGGATGAGCTCGCCCCTGACTCTTCTGGCTTGCCGACCTACGAGGAGGCCGTCGCCAGCTCTGGGCCCCAAGATGCCCCCCCCCCTCCGTACCCAGGGTGCGGTCACACCGTTAAAATTCCTGCAGTCGCTCCTCACCCCACCACCCTGACACTAAAATAAACCACATTGCTGTCAATGACTTTACCTGCGTAGGGGGCAGGTTCCATTAGAAAGATCTCTGTCAGTGATCGAAGTTCCATTTGACGTTGGAACAAGTTTGGCTACATGAGAAATTTGTGAGTTTTTGCATCCTGCTCTCCATTTTAAGGCTTATGCAGACAAAGCTTGGGTTCTGAGTACCCTTGCAGAATTTGTCACAAAGTTAAGGGCCCAACCCAATTGAGATGTCTACCTTCCCCAGTATGAGATTTGAACGAGCAACCTTCTGATGAGAGGGCTAACCTGCTGAGGCATACACTAGCCCTCTGAATGGCAGACTCAGTGGAAACAGAGAGGGGACATCTGTATCTCCATATATGCCTAGTATTTACCCAGTCATCTGGTAATGCTTATAACTGTTATTAGTGTAGTTCCTTTAGGAACCCAGGAACTCAGGAAAGAGCTGTATGTGTGATGCAGTGAAGGTCTTACTGAGGTTCCTGTCTTTGACTTTCAGATCGAAGCCTGGGACCTTCCAACGGTAGAATCTACCAGAAGACATTACTTCCCTTGGGCTTCCAGAAGGTTCCCCTCTGGTTCAGTTTGGTGAAGACACTCGGACTGCGTCTTGCTGTCTCTGTACAGTGTGTCCTCTCTCAGTCTCTGCGATGTTTGGTTATTGTTCAGTTGAGATATTGCTTTACAGATTTTCATAATGCTAAATGTGCTTCATAATGGCTGTAGTTAGCCATTAGCACATTTACAATAAACGTTTCTGGGTTTATCTTTATTTTTTATGTGGGGAATAATTCTTCAGATACAGTATAAGTGGTATTTAATCATAAATAACATTATTTATTTGCTGAGTTGCATCGAAGAGCAACAAAAACCTGTTACTTATTTAAGTTTGGCTCACAGAGTAGGACACTCTCCGTAGTGTACACTGTAAGACAGCCTGTTAGAATGTTGGATAACCATTTTACAGGCCTCACAGAGGGGGACACCACCTGACCCAGAACCCACATTTACTTTCTGCAGGCCAAGGCGTTGTGATGAACGTGGTGGAGCTGCTTTTAATCACATCTGTGTTATTCCCATGGCTTTACTTCTCTACTGAAGGTATTAACAATGAAGATCATGGACAGTTTCAAAGGAAGCTGTTTTCCGCCAGGCAGTGTGGTTCAAATTCAGCTTTTACACAGAAGGTTCTGGTTTTAGTCATAGAGGGTCAAACGGTAGAAGTGTTGTTTATCTATACAGCTCCTTATTTATATCAGCTCCTATTGAGCTGTGTGTTGGCTTTCACACCTCTGTCTCACTTTTATACCAGCTACAGTTTTGATGCCAATATAACATTAACATGGAATACATTTTTAAAAATCTCTAAAGCAAATGGTCGCATCTCAGAACAATTTTGCTGTTCATTGTAGCCAAACCTACGTACACACAGCTTTAAAGGAGCCTTGGCAAGATAAACAATAAATAAATGTTCATTGAAGTTTAATCCAGTGCAGTTTTCTTGACATTATTACATACGACTAAAGCATTGTCTTTCCTTCTTGTGTAAGAAGCCGAATGCAGTTTGCTTCTGGTTTCTGGTCTGGCTGAGATCTTGCTTATTTTTTTAATTTGTCTTGATGTGGTTCTGTCTGAATTGTCAGGTAACGTAAAGCTCTCACTGTGGACAAGCAAAACGTCCATGTTTAAACATGAAGCCTCACATACAGGAGAAAAAAATGAAATTTATAATGAACCTAAGGCTTATTTTGCTCATTTATTAAAAAATATATTAATTAAAACAATAAGGAAATGTTTCATATGGGGAGGAAATTGGCCAGAGGTCTAGAATGCTGTCAAACAATGAATTAATGACAGGCAGAAGCAATCAATCCCCGCCTCCTTCACTCCTGATGATGCAGCTACACATTGTTTTTTTTTTTCAATGAGATCTAGGTGCGCAAGGAGAGGATGTGCAATCTCTGCATGCAGAAACATTCAGGGCCTGCACATGTCGAAGTGTGACTCAGTGAATTTCGAAGTCTTCGCCACTCCCAGTTCCAGGACAAAGGTGATGTTTTCAGCTGTTAGATCCTGTTCGGGCTGCTTTGTCATCAATGCCTAGAAGAATATGGGCGTGTGACACAAGTTGCTTGTACCGGAAAGCGCTTCCTCCAGCCAAACAGGGCACAAATACAGACTCAGATGCCAATAAAACCCTGGTTATAGGGCAGAGGGTAGCAGCTTTGTCAGTATTTATAGAGCCACACTTACATAAGCGACCGTGTTAAACTGAGACCGACGTTTGCCAGATTCGGTTAAATCCAGTTGTGGTCTCCACTTCGCCAGGCTTTGTGGCTCAATGGGTTACCATGCTCTCCTTGTGATTGGATGGTTGTTGGTTTAAATCCATCATTGGGCTGTTGATTGAAACCCTTAACTCCCAATTGCCCCAAGAGCACTGCCTGACCCTGTGCTGTGACTCTTGCTTTAACCTGTCTGTCTCATGGAGAGCAAGATGGGATGTGTGAAAAAAGCCTCCCTCCAGGGTTCAATGAGGCATCACTATTTTAAGAAATTATTATTGTTATGATTTATTTCTCTTTATTAGAGGGTCAAAAACCATACAGCAAGGTGACGGCAAATTGTTGGGAAGGAAAGATAGAACAGAGGTATATAGAACAGATGGAAAGACAGGGAAAAAAACTCAAAAAATACGATGACAGAACCATATGGCGTTATTATGAGGTATATATGTGTGGACTGCTGAGTGTGTGTACTACAGTATCCCTTAACGGTGGGCATATATGTGTGTGTGTGTGTGTAAAAATGATACATTGTCAGGTAGAGATGGAAGAGTGGTGAGGTCGGAGCAAAAGGAAGATAGATTGGAGGAAGGCTGCTGTTTGATCCAACAAGGTACAGTAGGTGAGCGGGCCAGAGGGTGAGGCATGGCGGCCCCTAGGACAGCTATCCATCCATGACACCCCACCCCAGGCAGACCACACCCCGCACACCATGGTACCCCTATGCTTTCCCCTTTAGTCTGTATGAGTGGGGGAGAAAGTACTGATCTGGTATGATGCATTGAAAGAAGCAGGTCATGCAGGCTAGTTCAGCCCAGAGCAGGAGAGGAAAAGCAGGCGGGAAAGCGGCCACCAGAGGGAACCCCCCCCCCCCACCCAGACCAGCTTGGAGACCCATCCTCAATGCACCGGATGACCCAGCCCCCTAGAGGCAGAGGGCAAAAGGGAAGCGAGGCAGCGGAACAAACCAGAATCTTTGGAAACATAAATTTAAGTATAAACATGAATACTAGTGTAGAAAGAAACTATCAAAGGAAGAGAGGAAACAAAAGCAGCTTCCTAGGTAAATATAGCAATGACAGGGAACATACAAGTACCAAACAAACAATGACAAAATAATAATATTAATAATAATAAAGGATAACATAACCACAAAGAAGAAAAAATATAAAAAAAGAAAAAGGGGTAAAATACAGTAATCATAAATACTAGAGTGGCGATACTGAAATAATGTATTTAAGTTATGCTAAGTAAATGTATTTAGGTGGTGATGTAGTGATGTAAGTGGTGATGTAGTGGTTAACACTGTTGCCTTGTGCCTGTGGGACCTGGGTTTGCGTCTCCACCCAGGTTCCGTATATGTGGAGTTTGCATGTTCACCCTGTGTCATCGTGGGGACTCCCCCAGGTTATCCAGTCCCCCCCCCAAGTCCCGCCCTGTGGTTGTTCCCCACCTTGTGCCCGTAGCCTCTGAGCTCTGGACCCCCCGTGACCCTGAACAGGATTAGTGGTATCAGAAAATGGATGGATGGATGGAATACATATGTACTGCATTCAGTGTGTTAAGTGCGTAAGCATTATAATTAAGAACTACTTCTCCTCCCACCGCTGCCAAAACTAACAACAATAATAAATTATCCTCCCTATTTTTGTTCCTCTTTTCCCTATTTTCATTCCTCCATAAACACATACGCAATTGCAGACATAACAGGGTACTTATGTACTAACATGATCAAATACAAAGTGTGTGATGTTATAAGTGCAGAACTTTTTATTGTTTTGAGCAGTTGTACGCATTGTGATGAAAACTTTCTTTCGGTTCGCCAGACTATGAAAACTTAAAATCCAAAATAGATCAAAATAAATCCAACAAAATGGATTACATGTGAACCTTTACTTTACTCTCAGTTCCACCTAAATCATTTCTGAAGCCGGTGGAAACGTGGGCAGGTTCTCAGAAGGCACCAAGCGAGAAGCAGCCTAGCACTGTTGGTGGAAATGAGGAAATGTGACGGTATTTAGATAAACCTGTAAAGCGACGTGATTCAATTGATGTGAAATGTCCAAGTCACTAATAGATGTCACTATAGATGTCACTCTTAGAATGCCTCTTGTACTGTACAATCACATTTCTTGGTCAGAACCAACTGTTGTATAATTTTACATCACACGCACAGATTCATATATTACATGGTATTACATTACATTCATTTCTATGTTCATTTCTGCCATTTGAACAGAGATGGTTTTTCTAAATGGAAACTGCCAGGATATCTATCACTTTCTGTCTGGTGTCTGATCACACACTGCCTGGTATCTAACAAGTACAATCTTGCTGATTTGGGGCAATTTCCTTAGTGTAGCATCATTAAGAACATAAGAACATAAGAACATAAGAACTATACAAACGAGAGGAGGCCATTCGGCCCATCGAGCTCGCTTGGGGAGAACTTAACTAATAGCTCAGAGTTGTTAAAATCTTATCTAGCTCTGATTTAAAGGAACCCAAGGATTCAGCTTGCACTACGTTATCAGGAAGACTATTCCATACTCTGACTACACGCTGTGTAAAGAAGTGCTTCCTTAAATCCAGTTTGAAATGTTCTCCCGCTAATTTCCACCTATGGCCACGAGTTCTTGTATTTGAACTAATGCTGAAGTAACTATTCGGTTGAACAGCATCCAAACCTGTTAGAATCTTATAGACCTGGATCATGTCCCCCCTCAGTCTCCTTTGCTTGAGGCTGAACAGATTTAGCTCAAATAACCTTTCCTCTAAGACCAGGAATCATTCTTGTGGCCCTACGCTGCACCTTTTCTAAGGCCGCTATGTCCTTTTTAAGATATGGTGACCAAACCTGTACACAATATTCTAGGTGAGGTCTCACCAAGGAATTGTATAATCTTAGCATTACCTCCCTTGACTTAAACTCCACACACCTGGAGATGTACCCCAACATCCTATTGGCCTTTTTTATTGCTTCCCCACACTGGCGAGAATGAGACATGGAAGCATCAACATACACACCAAGGTCTTTCTCATAATCAGCTACCTTTATTTCAGTAGGTCCCATAAAATACCTGTACTTTATATTTCTGCTCCCTACATGGAGTACCTTACATTTGTCTATGTTAAATTTCATCTGCCAGGTGTCAGCCCAGTCACTAATTAAATTAAGATCCCGCTGTAGCTGCTGAGCCGCTAGTTCAGTATCTGCTACACCACCCACCTTGGTGTCATCTGCAAATTTCACCAGTTTACTGTATATATTGGTGTCTATATCATTTATGTAAATTAGGAACAAAAGTGGTCCTAAAATTGAACCCTGCGGTACCCCACTATGAACGCAGGCCCACTGTGACATCGAGCCTCTTATAACTACTCGCTGCTTCCTATCCGTTAACCAGTTATCAATCCAAGTCGCTACAGTTCCTAAAATACCTGTCGCTTTGAGTTTAAGTGAGAGCCTCTTGTGGGGAACAACATCAAAAGCCTTTTGGAAATCTAAATAGATGACATCATAGGCCTTCTTATCATCAACTTCCTGAGTAGCTTCCTCAAAAAACTCCAACAGATTTGTTAAACAGGATCTACCTCTCCTAAATCCATGCTGGCTATCCCTCAAAATGTTATTTGAGTCCAGGTAATCTACCATTTTCTCTTTGATTATAGCCTCCATAACTTTACCAGTTATACAAGTTAGACTGATTGGCCTATAGTTTGACAAATTACTTCTATCCCCTTTTTTGAAAATGGGCGTTATGTTGGCATGCTTCCAATCAGAAGGTACCACACCTTCAGATAAGGATTTTTGAAACAGTAATGTTAAGGGTCGGCAAATAATATCCCTCATCTCTTTTAACACTATAGGTAAGATGCCATCAGGGCCCTGTGATTGGCCTCTTCCTGAGAGGCTGCTGGGATTGCTGTAGAGGCTGCTGGGGCTGCTGGGATTGCTGTACTGTTCAAGCCAGACGGGTTGTGTTGTGTGCCTGTTGAAGCGGTTGATTTGATTTGAATTATCTGTAAAGTATATTTGAGCGTTTGTGTGCCAGCACGGTTACGTGGGTGGTTGTTGTTGTTTTTATTTTTTACTCTTATTTTTACGTGTGTACTTGTCTGTCCTTGTGAGTGTTACCGACAGCCGCGGGCGCGAGTGGCGTTTCTGTTTGCGTCCTTCGCATCAAACACCCGCGGGTAATATTATCGAACATCGGTAACATTAACTCTAAAAGGTCAGTTGCTCCGGAGCTTTGCTCGGTCGCCGGTCGGGGCCGGGAGGACATTTTCCACTTTTTTTCCCGCTCCGGCAGTAGCCTGCTTTGAGAGGGTTTTTGTGGTTTTTTGGCCTCCCTAGAGCAACTTCGCTTTAGTTTAAGCTAAACGTGGTTCAGCAGGAAGTTAATCTCGGGTAAGTAATTGTAAATTTGGTTATTTTAAAAGTTAAATTTAAAGGTTGTTATCGCTGACGCTGCCGGATAATTTATAATAAAGTACCGATTTAACGCAAGTGTTAATTTAGTGTTTTAGTGTACTCGGCACTCTGTTTTAACTATACGTTAATTAGATCAACTAAAAGTTTATATATTCTCTATTAATATACTGGGCTGGGAGTAAAGGACGGGAACATAGTGAGTTAGGTAATTATGGGGCCAGCTCAGTGTTGTGTTTGCAAGATGTTTGCCCTTCTGGATGCTTGCGTCCAGTCGGACTTCGTCTGCGAGCGATGTGGGTTAGTTGACTCACTCATGGTCCAGGTTCGTGACCTAGAGGAGCGGCTGGCTCTCATCCAGCATAGCAATGAGTTAAAGGAGAGAGTTAATACGCCTTCTAGGGAGACTATGTGTACGTCACAAGCGGGGAGGGGGGAGAATGATGAACAGGTAGGTCGAGAGAGCTGGGTGAACGTAGGTCGTAGAGGTAGAAAAGGACGTACACAGTTCACAGAGGCGGCATCACCTGAAGTAACGGTTTCTAACCGCTTTCAGGTGCTTCCAGCTTTAGAGCCGGAAGAGACTGGGGAGGCAGGTGGGCCCTTGGGCACCAAGGAGCCACCTAACCCTAGTAGGAGGGAGGTTGTGGTAGTTGGGGATTCAATTATAAGAGGTGTAGATAGTTATGTGTGCACCCGTGATAGAGGGTCCCGTACGGTGTCTTGCCTGCCTGGTGCCCAGGTAGGGGACCTTCCAGATCGAGTGGACAGGCTTTTGGCCCCAGCCGGGGTGGATCCAGTGGTCGTGGTGCATGTTGGCACCAATGACATAGGAAAGGGCAGAAGGGCTGTTCTGCAAGATAAATTTATAGAAGTCGCGGATAAGCTCAGAAGCAGAACATCCACGGTGGTATTCTCTGGAATACTTCCCGTGCCACGTGCAAGTCAGGCAAAATTAGCTGAGATAAGGGGATTAAATGCGTGGCTAAAATGGTGGTGTAGGAAAGAGGGGTTCAGGTTTATGGGGCACTGGAAGACCTTCTGGAACAGGTGGGACCTGTTCAAGCCGGACGGGTTGCATCTGAACCATAGGGGAACCAGTGTATTGGGGAGGCGTATGTGCAGAATAGTTGAGGAATGTTTAAACTAGGGACTGGGGGGGCAGGGAGGTCAGTTAAGAATTTATGTGGGGAGAGACGGAAAGCCCAAATAAAAATTAAAAGTAGACACTGTAAAAGGCCTACCATTAGTGGTCTGTATTTGAATGCTAGGAGTATTAGAAACAAAATTAACGACTTAGAGGCTTTAATTTCTTCAGACAATTACGACATTATAGGAATAACTGAAACATGGATGAGTGACAATGATGGTGATGAATATAATATGGATGGTTATACGTTGTTCCGTAGAGACCGGATAGGCAAGAAGGGAGGTGGTGTTGCAGTATACGTAAAAGAAAACTTGCAGGCAAGGGATCTCACTGATAAAAATAAAAATTCAGAAGCTGTATGGATCAAACTTGATGCTAAAGATTCAAATGGCCTAATTGTCGGGGTTTGTTATAGGGCACCTAATGTGGCTGTAGAGGAAAGCAGAATATTATATGATGATATCAGGATTATGAGTAATAAAAATGATGTGGTGGTTATGGGTGATTTTAATTTACCTGGGATACAGTGGGACACAGTCTCTGGCTCTTCTGTAAATGAACTTGAGATGGTGGAATTAGTACAGGATTGTTTTTTTACTCAGTTTGTTAATACTCCTACCAGGGGAGAAGCCCTTCTTGATCTCGTTTTTTGTAATAACCAGGATAGGATTGGAAAATTAGAGGTTTTAGACCCATTGTACGGTAGTGATCATAACATGGTTAAATTCGAGGTTAATTTTAGTGTCCAAAGAGCAAAGTCTAAATTAAAAGTATACAATGTTAGGAAGGCTAACTTTAATGGTATGAGACGGAAATTAGAAACTGTAAACTGGACAGAGTTAAATAGCAAAACAGTAGAAGAGGCATGGGAATTTTTCAAAAGCACATTGTTGCAAGTGCAAGAGGACTTCATACCTGTTTCCAGCAAAACTAAATCTAGGAAACGACAACCAAGGTGGTTTACTAAGGAAATTAAGAATAAAGTCAGGAGGAAAAGGGCTCTGTTCCACAACTGGAAAATAACTAATGATTTCAAAATCAAGCAGGAGTATCTAAGTCTACAGGCAGAGTTAAAAAATGACATTAGGCTATCAAAGAGGGATGTAGAAAGAAAAATTGCATTGGAGGCTAAGCATGACAGTAAAGGTTTCTTCCAATATTTTAACTCCAAGAGAGCACTAAAAGCTGAAATCACTAATTTACAGGATAGTAAGGGCCTTATAATTGATAACGAAATTGATATGGTAAATGAGTTTAATGATTATTTTTCAAGGGTGTTCACAATAGAGAACACAAGTAACTTACCACCAATTAATACGAATACAGCATCGTCTATGACCAATATATGTATAACTGAGGTTGATGTGATACTAAGCCTAGCTAAACTCAAAATAAATAAATCACAGGGGCCTGATGGCATCTTACCTTTAGTCTTGAAAGAGATGAGGGATATTATTAGCCAACCTTTGACTTTAATATTCCAGAAATCGTTATCTGCGGGTGTGGTACCATCAGATTGGAAGCATGCTAATATAACACCCATATTCAAAAAAGGGGATAGAAGTAATCCGGCAAACTATAGGCCAATCAGTTTAACTAGCATTACTGGAAAAATAATGGAAGCTATAATTCAAGTGAAAATGGTAGATTACCTAGATGCAAATAACATTATAAAGGATAGCCAACATGGATTTAGGAGAGGTAGATCCTGCTTAACGAATCTGCTTGAGTTCTTTGAGGAAGCTACAAGTGAAATTGATCACAAAAAGGCCTATGATGTGATTTACTTAGATTTCCAGAAAGCCTTTGATGTTGTCCCCCACAAACGGCTCTTGTTAAAGCTTAAAGCTGCAGGAATTTTAGGAACTGTGGCAGCTTGGATCAAAAACTGGCTAACTGATAGGAAGCAGCGAGTAGTTATTAGAGGCACTATGTCACAGTGGGCCTCCGTTTATAGTGGGGTACCGCAGGGTTCAATTTTAGGACCACTATTGTTCCTAATTTACATTAATGATATTGACACGAATACATACAGTAAACTGGTTAAATTTGCAGACGACACTAAGGTGGGCGGGGTAGCAGATACTAATCTAGCAGCAGAGAGGCTCCAACGGGATCTGGATTTAATTAGCGAATGGGCTGATACTTGGCAGATGAAATTTAACACAGATAAATGTAAGGTAATCCATGCAGGGAGCAGAAATATACAGTACAGATATTTTATGGGTTCCACTGAAATAAAGGTAGCTGATTACGAGAAAGATCTCGGTATGTATGTTGATGCTTCCATGTCCCACTCTCGCCAATGTGGGGAAGCAATAAAAAAGGCGAACAGAATGTTGGGTTATATCTCTAGATGTGTGGAGTTTAAGTCAAGGGAGGTGATGTTACACTTATATAATTCCTTGGTAAGACCCCACCTAGAATACTGTGTGCAGGTTTGGTCACCATACCTCAAGAAGGACATTGCTGCCTTAGAAAAGGTGCAACGAAGAGCTACGAGAATGATTCCTGGTCTTAGAGGAATGTCTTACGAGGAGAGGTTAGCGGAACTGAATCTGTTCAGCCTTGAGCAAAGGAGGCTAAGGGGGGATATGATTCAGGTCTATAAGATTCTAACGGGTCTGGATGCCGTTCAGCCAAATGACTATTTCAATATTAGTCTAAATACTAGAACTCGTGGCCATAAGTGGAAATTAGCGGGAGAACATTTTAAAACAAATTTGAGGAAGCACTTCTTTACACAGCGTGTAGTCAGAGTATGGAATAGTCTTCCTGCTATTGTAGTGGAAGCTAAAACCATGGGTTCCTTTAAATCAGAGCTAGATAAGATTTTAACAACTCTGAGCTATTAGCTAAGTTCTCCCCAAACGAGCTTGATGGGCCGAATGGCCTCCTCTCGTTTGTAAATTTCTTATGTTCTTATGTTCTTATGTTCTTATTTATTTTGAGCTTAGCTAGGCTTTGCAAAACATCAGCTTCAGTTATATATATATTAGTTATAGACGATGTTGAATTAGTAATAAGAACTGGTAAGTTACTAGTGTCCTCGACAGTGAATACCCGTGCAAAACTATCATTGAACTCATTTACTATGTCAATGTCGTTTTCAATTATAAGACCCTTACTATCCTGCAGATTAGTAATTTCAGCTTTTAGAGCTCTTTTAGAGTTAAAATACTGGAAGAAACTTTTAACGTCATCCTTAGCCTCCAATGCGATCTTCCTTTCGACATTCCTTTTAGCTCGTCTAATGTCATTTTTTAATTCAGCCTGTAGATTTAGATACTCTTGCTTTATTATGTCATCATCAGTTATTTTCCATCTCTGGAACAAAGCCCTTTTCCTCCTTACTTTATACTTTATGTCCCTATTAAACCACCTAGGTTGGAATTTCCTAGATTTATTCTTGCTAGAAACAGGTATGAAGTCCTCTTGTACTTGCAATAATGTGCTTTTAAAAAATTCCCATGCCTCTTCAACAGTTTTGTTATTTAACTCCATCCAGTTCACGGTTTCTAGTTTTAATCTCATACAATTGAAGTTAGCCTTCCTAACATTATATATTTTTGATTTGGACTTTGCTCTTCGGGCACTAAACTTAACCTCAAATTTAACCATGTTATGATCGCTACTGTCAAGTGGTTCTAAAACATCTAATTTACCAATCCTGTCCTGGTTATTAGACAAAACAAGATCAAGAATGGCATCTCCCCTGGTAGGGGTGTTAACAAACTGAGTAAAAAAACAATCCTGTACTAATTCCACCATCTCAAGTTCATTTTCAGAAGAGCCAGCAACAATGTCCCACTGTATCCCCGGTAGATTAAAATCACCCATAACTACCACATCATTTTTATTGCTCATAATCCTAATATCACTGTATAACAATCTGCTTTCCTCAGCAGCTACATTGGGTGCTCTGTAACAAACACCGACAATTAGGCTATTTGAGTTTGTAGCATCTAATTTTACCCATATAGCTTCCGTACTTTTACTTATATCAGTAAGCTCCCTTGCCTGCAAGATTTCCTTTACATATACTGCAACACCACCTCCCTTCTTACCTATACGGTCTTTACGGAACAATGTGTAACCATCCATATTATATTCTTGTCCATCCTTATCACTCAACCACGTTTCAGTTATTGCTATAATATCATAAGAGTCCGATGAGATAAGAGCCTCTAAATCATGAATTTTATTCCTAATACTCCTGGCGTTTAAATACAGACAACAAAGGGTAGGCTTATTACAGTGCCTACTTATAATATGATTTTTTTGGGCTTTCCGTTTCCCCCCAGTTACATACTTAACTAACCTCCCTGCCCCCCCAGTCCCTAGTTTATTAGAGAGACACTAACGTTTAATAATACACTCGCTGATAACTTCCTAAATGATGCAACTATTTATGGTCTTATTTTTAATTTTTATTTTTAATGCTTGACTCCTCTTTTAAAAATCTCATTGGAAATTGAAAGATGATATTTTACGCTGGGATTCCTTAAATCAGGTTCAGGAAATGGCTGCATTTCATTTTGTATATAAGAACAGGGAGGTGATACTCTGGTTTAGTTGGTTAACATGCCTGTCTAGTTGGCAAGTGATCTTGGCTTTAAATCTCACCAGTCAACTGCAGAAGCTCAGGGGCCATGCTGACCTTTGCCCTTAGGGCAGGCAATGTGAGGGTTAGGCCAATGTACCTGTGATCGGATGGTTGCCAGTTCAAATCCCACAGTTAGGAGTGATTTCACAGATCAATGCCCTTAAGCAAGACCTCTAACCTCTAGTCACTCCAGGAATTGGCTGGCCCTACTTTCTCAAAAGAAAAAAGTGCATTTCTTTCAGAAAGAGCTCCTGCTAATTAAGCACAATGTAAATGGAACAGTTCAGGGTTCATTATTTAACATCCACAGCACTGGGCATTGTGGGTAAACTAGCCTCGTTGCCTTCTGCATTTTGCCAAACCGCACCGCTGACATTCTCTGAGCCTCATGCACCTTCTATTTCCAGCAGATCCCATCTTTTTGTTCACCTCTTTCTTCAGAAACGTGTGACACCGATTTCTCTCGTATGGTGTACTGAATAATTATGCATCCAAATCAAAGTCTTCTGTAATGGGTCACCTTTCAGTTCTAATTTCTCGCCATTAACTGCCTTCCCTGTCACTTCGTCCAACATCCAGGGTGACCCAGTTCCCCAAACCTATTCCAGCTTTTCGCTGCGGATAGAGCATGACACACGTGCCACTCCGCAGCAGAGCAGGGGTGATTTACATCTCGCACGGTGTGTAGTCAGGCTTGCCGTGTGATGAGATCCCCTGTACACATGTATTACATGATCCGCCATGATCCTCCAGAATAAGGTAGGTAGCTCCTTTACCCTCCTCTCTCTCCGTCGGCCGTGTATGGGGGGCTGAGGGTGCCTGAGCACTAGGGTGAGCAGATAATCCATGTCAGCCAGAATATGTGAGCTACTTCAGGTTTTACAAACTACTTCATATCTGAAAAGCTAAGTAGCTCAGTTTCTCTTGTACTTTTACTGGTTTGTTTCTTTGACTGAAAGACTCATCCAGCTGTTTCATATTAACATTAGTGACACATGCATGATTATAGGAGACTGACCAATCAGCACACAGCAAGAACTTTTAATTGAAATTGTAGCTTACAAATCCTGTCCTAGCTCAAAGTGTCGTCCCCGACATGGATTATCTGGCCACCCTACTGAGCACCTGTCCCTTTTGCCCAAATGCCACATTTTTGAGGTTCTGAATGCCCCTAATGCAAAATATACCAAGGGGAACCCCCCCGCCCCGCCGATCGCACACAGCACTGATCTCTGTTATTATGCATCTGTCTGCATCATGTATATTGTGCTAGTGTGTCCTCTGCCAAGCATAAATCTGGCAGATGCTAAGTGTCTCTATGCCACCACATGCCCACCTGCTGCCCGGATTTTCCCTGCCCCCTTGGCACGCTTGCTCAACCAGCTCCACCCTTCTCCTCTTCAGGGCTTTCACACTTCCAATGGTTTTCTACTAGACCACTTTCAGCAAATGAAACCCTGCCGGGGAGGTGGGTCCTGGCATCTCAACATCTGAAGTATGGAGGGCTATCTCTCAGCTCTCCCATGGAGACAGCAGCCCCCAGGGGGCTCTCACCTGCAGCTGGGCATAGGGGTGGGTTTGTTGTTTCTGGGCCCCACTTAAAAAGTCATCTTGGTTGCCCCCCTTGTCCCCCTCAGATGTTTCAAAAACTAAACAGCTTGTGAGTAAAGACAGAAGATCATAGCTAGTTGGCTGGTTAGTAAAACATGCATCCAATGTCCTAAATAAGAAATGCTTGTATTTAATACTTAATGTAGTGACTGTTTGTGGTCAATAGGGGGCTCCACGAAAAAGCATGGTGTAAGTGATGGAAAACATGCCCTGATGCCCACAGAAATGCAGCAACCACTTTGTTGGGCTCTACAGTGATGCACAGTCTCTAAATTTATTTAGACAATTTCATGTTCATTTTATAAATATGCAATGTGAGAAAATATCCAAAATGTTTTACTTGTCTAGCTGAGAACAGAACTGACACAAACTGCTGAGAACCTAAAAACTAACATCTCGAATTACTGAACTGTCTTTTTTCATCTGCATTTTCAGTACCAGTCTTTAAAAATTACAACTCAAAAGCACTCATATGACGAACGCAATGTGGCGAATCACTGAATTTCTAAGTCTGCTTGTAGAAGGAACGGAAGGGTAGCAGATTAAGGGTATGAGCACCTTAACCACATTTCATTTTGCACTCTCAATTTAGGAGACACTTGATGGGTTACTACAAGTTACTGATGTATGTGTGCCATTATAAAATGCAATAGAGGCGGGGGGGTCGTGGCGAGAGCACGGGACACGGCACTAGCTGCATGTCAATGCGGTTCGTTGGAGGACACACCAAGGATCAGAGTCATTTAATCTATACAGCTTGAGGGGAAACGTGGAGAGAATACAGACTCCGCCGGCATGCATCCAACTTCCACTGAGACGTGGAAATCAACTTGAGCTCAATCCAGCAGAAGTGCAGAGGGTATATAAGGTTCCGTTCATGTTTCCCGTTAATGCTGATTAAACCCGTGGATGGACTGATCATCTGGATTAGCTGGAGAAACATACTGTATCCAAGCGGATCATGCCCAAGAGTGGAAAATCTCCAAGGGCAGGTGTAATTTCCCACCAATATAAGTCAACCTTTTGAAGGTTGACGAAGATTAGTATTGTTCTCTATGAAAATGAACACATAGAAACAAGTACTGTGACAAGATGATCGCCACAAACTCTGTCGCCGTTTAAAGTTCTTCTGAGTGAGATCTGCTCTGTTTCATTTTGCTGGTGACGTCACTGAATAAAAGTGAATATCTCCTCTCAGGATCACTGGGTTTTTTTTTTTTTTAAATAACTTTGGCAATCCTAAAGAATCCTCTACTTTCGTCGCAGATATTAGCATTGCAGCTGACAATGACACACTCAACCATGACGGACGTGGCAAAAGAGCCCAGACAGAACACACTGAGTATTTCATGCATCAGGTGGGAACAACCACAGGGCACCAACCCAATGCAGGATACACTCACGCCCCAGTCACCAATATGTCAGACGATGGCCTTTTTTAACTCATGCGTGTTTTAGCGCAGAACGAAAAATGATTGGTTCAGAGAGATAACCAATCAGAATGTAGAGGATGTGGTTCTAAGCAACTAGAGGAGGCGGGACCAAGCACAAAGCTATCATTGCACACCAGGGCATTTGGAGTTTCCTTTATCGTAGTACTAATAATACTAATAACAACAAAATAAGAATATAGTAATATTGTTTGTGTACGGGGTATTTTAAATTAGTCTGCACTGTATGTGCTGTATATGCACTTTTTTGTTTTACACTGTACTGCATGTTTGTCTGTGCTCTATGCACTTCACTGCTGAATGCACAAGACCATATATATCTTTTCACATGTACAGTGATTGCGTTTGTGGTTCTGAATCCCCTTAATAGTTAATTAAACCCAAAATTTTAGCGTCGTGGGGATGTGAATTCCAAGTGTGACTCATGGCAAACTGCCCGGTTCCTTATTTCCAGCTCACCTGGCATCTCCTGCCCGCATGCCTCATTCTTAACTGCCTGTAGAATCACAGCTGTGCCACACAGTATAGCAGAATATATAGAGCTCTGCTTCTCATCTCAGTTAATCCAACTTAATTTGGACTTTATTATACAACTTATAGCTTTCACAAAAGAATCAGCAGCTAAATCACAGGAGCTGAGCCAGAGGGTTTTTATCATTGTGCAGTTTACTACATATAGTACACGGCTGGTGATTTTTGGGTGCTGGTTCTTATACTGGGTTGTACTGGTCCCTGCAGTGAGCTGGGAAGTTGCTGATTTGCCTCCTGCAGGACTCTCTGACTGAGCTGTTGATTGTCTGTGGAGCCTCATCATTACAGTGCTTCTAGCACAGTTACAGATCTGCTCGCAGGTTACATGGCCAGCTGGGGGGGGGGGGGCACATGGGCTTTCAGAATGTTTGTGTAAAATATCCATTAGTATACGGCGGGGGGTTATGCAGCATTCCAAAATTTTTCATTAAACATGTCAAAATTATTAAATGATTATAATTTATGATTCATATAATTCTGAAAGTGTTTCCACACTAGCCCATGAATAGCCCATTATGGAATGGATATGCGAAAAGCTGAATTATTTTACATTTGGAGTGAATAGGATGCACACTTTTGTTTTTAAGATGACCCTTTGTAATGGATCTGTTATGACAGGGCATGTCAAAGAACGGACAATCCATGGTAAGGTTTCAGGGAAAAGGGTTTATTTAGATGACATGCGCAAAAGGACGACCGGAAAACAAAGGAAGCATGAGGGGTCAAAACAAGCGAGTAAACAGGAAGCAAACTGCAGCAAACAAAGGGGAATAAACACCAATGACAAGCAAGAAACATGGGCGGGTAAGACTTAAAGGAACGGTACACACACAAGGCAGCCCCATGCAACGCGACCGAACTGAATGACTGGTCATTCAGAGGAACGGGGACAGGCACTTAAGTACATTCCCAATGAGGATCAACAAGAGACAAGTGTGAGCATTTAGCAAGCATTCAGAACACAGGAGGGGCAATCAACAAAGGATCAAACACCCGGACAGACCAAAATAACAAAGATAACGGACCAGTACAAATAAACGGAATAAAACAAAGGAACCATAATGAAGACAACTGACTAACACAGGTCTACAAGAGAAGTAAATATTCAACTAAAACCTGGTACAGGCTGCCCACTGGCCAGCCTCAAACCCATGACAATAAAGGGGAGTGTGAATGGCAACCACACGCTCAACCCATTAAGTCACACAACTCCCTGGGGAACAGGAGAACACAGCAGGAGCCAAGGACACTGGGGAACAGGGGAACTGACAAATGAAAGAGGGCAGGACAGGGGCCGGTCCTAACAGGATCACTGTAATTTTTCAGAGGAGAAAATGGTGAGATGGTGAAACTTTGTAGACCCTGTGAAATGAGAGGGTCCAGATGGCAACATGGGATATCTACCATGGAACCCACAACATACTGGCACATTGGACTTACATCTGAGATTTAACAGCAGCCATAAAAAGGGGCACGGCCAGGGAAAGGGCCTTACCAGCAGCAACACCACGTGCAGGTTTAATGTTTCTGGGGCTCCAGCACCTCTCTGATGTTTCAAAATCGAAATAAATAGCTAGCAAGAGGAGTCGAAATAATTCCAGCAAGGATATCCCAAAATGATATATCATATTGGGGGGAATAGAACAATGGCTGCATATTCATAATGATTACAACAATTAGATACATAATGTTATATTACATACAGGGTTGCTTCCCACCCCCCAAATATATTGAGTGGTCCTTAAGTTATTTACCTATGTAAAGTTTTGTTGAGGCCAGTGTAATTTCCCAGAGCTGTTCTAGGTTAGATTTTCATATGCTGTACTGCAATACTTCGAAATGAGAATTATACATTAAATATTATATATCAGGAGAGTCAGCATTTCCCCAAAAGCAGCATTATGTAGTGCAGATCCATTTCCCTTTTACTGTTTACCTACACAGTCCAGCTCAAAATGACAAGACTAAAAATACCCTGCCTAAAAAGAGGCATATCGCTGCAGCCCGGAGCCAATTGTCAAGTGGGAGGGGCAATGTTGAGTGGGAGGGGCAATGTTGAGTAGGAGGGGCAATGTGCGAGAGGTTTATAATGAGGGACCAGTTATCATCTGATACTCTAATCCACGTTATAAACCCCTCCTATGTGACATTGCCCCTCCTTTTAGACACTGCCCCGCCCACTCCACATTGCCCCTCCCACTCGACATTGCCCCTCCTTTTAGACACTGCCCCTCCCACTTGACATTGCCCCTCCCACTCGAAACTCAGCTCCCAGCCATGCTGATATACAGTATACTTGAATTCTCCAATGTGTCACACCATAATGCAGGGGTGTCAAACTGCAGTCCTGCGGGGCCGCAGCCCTGTGTACCTTAGTTCTTTCCCTGTTCCACCATAAATGATTCAGCTGAAGAGCAACGTGGTAATTAGCACAAGAAGTTGAATCAGGTGTGTTAAACAGGACTGAAGTCAGGTACCTGTGCCATAAAGTATGGATACGGAACAGAGTTGCCCATGATGAGTGTAGTTGGGCTTTACTGAGATTGTTTGCACATGAAAATCTTCCTGAGGACAATCCCCCTGCTCCATGTTATATGGTTTATCTCTTTAGCCGAGGATTCCTTACACACCTGTTGTATTGTTACGCAGTCTGTAATTTGTTTAAACAGCTGCGTATCTAACTGAAAATGTATTAGCAGAGCCCTGGATAGAACTTGAACCTTACGCATTCTGGTTTTAAATCCTGACACCATGTAATTTTGTCCTGTCAGCAGTGAGGCTAGATTAAAATCTCATCAGAAACTAAAATGGGACGCTGATGTGTGGCTTTGCACTTCTAATCAGAAGGTCACTCGTTCAAATCGTGTGGTCAGCAGAGTAATTTCACTGTTGGCCTCAAAGCAAGACCCTTAACCCCAATTGCTCCTGTCTGCTTTCTCAGTTGTGTGTTGCTTTATATAATAGTTTCTGCTAAACAGATAGATAGTTATTAACCCTTTTACTCATAGCAGTTAGACTGTATTTCTCCATACCCCATACCAAGGCAGCAAGTACCTTTGCATCACCCCAAATATGTCTGCCATTCATTTGTTTTTTCCTGGATTGCCATAGGGTCTGAGGTTTGTCATCCCAACACCAATCTGGTAAAATGTTATTATGCAAACAGAATCATCCTCATATGCATATATTCAATAAAGAGGACTGAACCTTTTTAAAATAATCATTGTGATTCGCACAAAGTCCGAAAGGGCTACACACTGACTTATCCTACCGGCCAGTAATAGCTTTTATAACCACTATGTGGCGTTAAATTGCACGCTGCCGGTCGCCTGCGCCCCGATCCTCCTTGCGCATGAAATCCGGCGTTTCTTTCATAATAAAATGACGTCTCCTAACTGCAATATCAGCCTTGTGTTTGGGGAGCCGCAGAGGGTCGCTTCGCACACATGCAGCATGGGGACGGAGTGACTGAAAGCGTCTGATGCGTTTCCGCTTCTATGTGCCGGAGCAACACGGCATGATTGCAAAAGGCGCAACCACCGGAGATAAAGGGATCTTCTCCCCGTCCGCTGCCACAATGATCAGATGTCTTTTTCGGGAGGACGGTTGCAATACATCCTTTTGACACACAAATGGCGTCTGGTACGAGCGGCGGACTTGATGATTTGTACGTTTCGGATGGATGGAGAGGTGTGAGAGCCTCGGTATGTGTTCGCAAAAAGGCAAAGATACCTTTGGATGGGGCGCCCATGAAATGTCTGCTTTTGCTAGAAATGGTGGCACTTGTTTTGCAATCGGCTCTCGCAGCGGAAGGTAAGGGAAATGTCATTTGTTAGTTTGATGTGGCTTTGGGGGGAAAATGTAATCTCGGCTTTGCTGTGTAAATCTGAACCTGGTGACCACATTAAAAGAGCCGGCCATCTGTGGAGGAGAAGAAAAACGAAAACACCGAAACTACATGAACTGCTATAATGAATGCTTTAGATGCAACTGACACAAGAGTAACATTGTTAATTTTTAGACAAGGGCGTCTAATACTGATAAAATACATTAAACTGGATATGTTAATTTAATTGGCTTGACCCAGTAACGGAGCGAAATTAATTAATATGCATTTTATTTAATTAACTCAGATAGGAAAAAAAAAACATCATGTCAGTTCATCTGAATAAACGAATAATATACACCTCATCCCTCGGTCACTCTCGTTTGCAAATTCGTATATTTACCACAGTAGTTTTTACGGCCCCCTAAATGACTAAAGTTGCAAAACTTTAAACTTATAATTTTATTGGAGACGCTTCGGGTGCGGAACACGTGACCATGGCTTCGTTATACTTCTGATTATCTATCTATCTATCTATCTATCTATCTATCTATCTATCTATCTATCTATCTATCTATCTATCTATCTATCTATCTACCACAGTGTCATTGTACTGCACGTTTTCTAACATGATTCACCGATTTAGCTGCTGATTTCCTTGCAAAGGTTAATATGCTCCAGGCTTCAGGGTTTAAAGGATGTTGGATAGCATTACTAGCATTCATAAAAATCCCCTGTGGCACGGTGACATCATTTGCCACTGGAGGGTGGTCTGTCTTCCCCAGCCATAGGCTTTTCCGGAAGGATCTCAGCACTTTGTTATATGCAATTTGCTTTGAGACGCTTGTAATATTGTAATTTACTCTAGGTTTTAAAGAGGATGTGGAAAATGATTTTCTGGTGGGCAGCAAAGACCTAAATGAGTGTGAAGGTGTACGTTTGTAATGCAAACGTTGACGTTGGGTAGGAGAGCAAGAACAGTCAGGCTGAAGGTCCTGTAAATGCAAGCATGCTCCACACCAATGCCAATCAGTTACAGGCATAGACTTTCTGTCATGGTTCCTGCCTGGTTTGAACAGAATAAATAATCACACTGCAACACTGCAAACAGAGTGCACAGGGAATGCATAACATCTGCCTGTCTCCTATAGCACAAGGTGATGGTGATCTGGGAGCTGGTCTCAGATGAACACAGGGCAGATACATTCACAAGAGGCAGATATAGATGCAGATACACACATTGTAACTGAAATCAGATCAGCACATAAGCACCATATAGGATTTCTGCTGCATAGCCCTTCAGTGGGAATTGAACACTTAACCATCTGGTGTGGTGTGACTGGCACTGCATGGCAACTAAGCCACTGCACACTGAACGGCTTATCTACAAAGAGATCTCATACACAGGCACGCTCACACGCACACTCACACCGTGTCTGAGATGGCCCTGTGGGGTTGGTTTCAGATTCTGGTTCCAATCGGCCTGTTGTGAGTCATTGTGTAACAGGACAGCACCAGTGCTCTTCTGGCACAAAAACACCCATTTGAGAGCAGAACTGGCAGTGGTGCCGGACACACACTGTGCTGACGGAAGGGTTAATTACAGCTCCGGGTCTGAACTTGGGAGTCGAGTGTGTATTTGCTAGTAACACTTGTGTGGGCTGGTTGTGAGGCTTTGATTTCTAGGTGTTGGGAAGGCTTGTGTCCTGTAGCTGTACCACACAGGATCAGCTTCATCCCAGCAGCGATCTCCACGCCTTTATCCTTAACACACAGTGCGTGTGAAATCCAGTGCCCCCCCCCCCCCCCCCCCTGCAGTAATACACCAGTGTTTATGCTGTTTGTGTCTTTCACGAATATTTGCTAACGTGATGCAGTGTGTTTGCAGTGTGGTACCCATGCACCCTTCACAAAACGAAAGATAAAGTACACATCTATTCTAGTGAAAGAAAATCAACAAATGAACACATTGTTACAAACCAATTGACATCAAAATAATTCTGATCCCTTTGACACAGCTTTAATAAATATTGTTATATGGATAATTTTCAGCACTGAATGGATTGAAAGTGCTTATTCTCTCTCTCTCTCTCTCTCTCTCGGTCTCTCTCTCTCTCTCTCTCTCTCATCCCTGATTCCGGCAGGTGTAATACCGCAGCCACTTCAGTGGACATGATTATTCCACTAAATTTTTTCTTGTCTAAAATAAAATAATGAACGAATACGTTTTAAATAGCTACTAAACTGTATGCTGGAGGTTGAGGCAAATAGAGTTTAATGCACTCCCCAGCTCTATGAAAGCTGGATTCTTTGCATCATTAGGATGTAATTTGGGTAAACTCCAGAAAAGTGATGGAATTAGAACACTGCTCCTTTACGACGGATTCTAACTGTTATCCGCTGAGTTTGTTTTGTTCTCAGTGAGCCGGTCAGCATCTGGGAAACAGAGACATGAAGCCCGTTCACTGGCTGCTTGGGTGGCTCCGCGGGTCCGCTGGCTGCTTGGGTGGCTCCGCGGGTCCACTGGCTGCAGGAGCTGGATCGCGGCCCGTTTGCTGATCACTCCCGGGGATCCTGAGCCTTTTTCATTGTGCCTGGATCATGGCCCCCAGGGCTGCTTTGGGATTACTGCTCTGCCCGTAATGAGTGTTACTTCAGTGCACCAAGCTGTTTGGCAGCGCTATACTAGGGGGTCCGGACCCCCAGTTCGCAGGACACTGGGGTTTGGCTTAGGGGTTGGGTAATTGTTGGGTAATAAATGACATGATGTTGCCGATTGATTTTCCTAACCCCCTGGATGTTTCTCCAGTGAATGACGTAAATCAGTCCATGAACTTGAAAAGCTTGGGAACACCTACCTAACCCATTTCTGTCACTGTTCTATAGGCCATAAACCCCTCCCACTGCCCCACTCAATGCCCCTCCCCTATACGAGGCTCCTCCCACTAACCAGTTCTTGGGGACACTTTCTGAGGCCTCACCCATCACCGTGTCTTTTCACTAACCTGGTCACTCATGGGTCTCCACACCGCCGTCTGTGGTCCATGTCCTGGTGCTTCATTTCTGACCCAGAGCAAGATCTGTGTGAAACGTTAGCGAAGCCGCTGGTGCCGCGGCTCCTTCTGCTCTGGTGGCTTTCCCGCCTGCTGTCTCCGTGTAAGGTCAGCATCTCCATCAGGCTGGCTCTGCTCCAGCGGCTCGGTCGCTGGGCCTTCACAGCGCAAACCATCTGTAGCCGAGCCAGTTGAACACAGCCCCTAATTAGCATCCAGTGCCATCTGCCTGGAGTGCATTATCACTGCACCACATGCCTAATAGTGTTACCAGTGCCCTCGCGGGGAAGTTGTCATTACCCAGCATGCTCAGCAAATGAAAGTTTAGCATTTGAAGGTGTGCTCGGTCATGTGATGCATGCATAAATCGTCTTGTGCTAGTGAAGTTTATGCATGGTGCTTCTTTGGGTCTCTGCTCTCTACAGTATTACGGCAGTGTATGTAGGACATACACTGAATGGCTAGTTTACTAGGTAGACCTGCTTGACGACACAAACTGCCTGCTCTTCTAAACAGCCAATCAGTTGGCTGTAGCTGCATAAAAACAGAATCCCACAGACAGGAGCGAGTGGCTGACGTACTGTTTGATTAAACATGAGCAGCTAAGGCACATGATCTGAGTGGTTCTGAATGTGGCATGTTTGTTGGCACTTGTCATATGCTGCAGAGCTTGAAAATAATGGTTCGATGACTTAAAAAAAAACATGCAGTCAGCATCAGGTCTGTGGCCAAATCAGCCTGTTAATGAGAGAGGTCACAGGAGAACAGTCGCGCTAAGAAGGACACAAGTGCAAAAATAACAACTAGGTATAGAGGTGATGTGCAGAAAGAAGCCTCCAAGCAGCTCAGCACTTGAAGTAGCTCTGAAGACAAAAGCAGGTTCTTCCTGACACTTCATAAGGCTCCCTAATATAGCGAAGCGCAGAGGCCATTCTCCACTCCCTCACTGTAACCTTGAATCATTTTTCACCATAAAGAAAATCACAGATCTGAAACTGGCCCGGCTGTTCACCCAGGCCTCCATCTTTCTCATCCGACAGAGGGACATCTTCCAAGGGGTTCGGTTTATTTATGAGGCTGCAGTGTAACAGGATCCCCGTGTCGTACGTCGTCTGTCTCCCGTGCTGGGCTGTGAGATGGAAGCCTAGTCCTGCTCTGCTGATGGTGGCTTGGTCGGTGCTGGTGCTTGGTCGGTGATCCTCCCCGATCTGTGCATCTCCCACCCTGGGAGTTGGTGCACCTGCAGGACGCAGAGACATGAAACGTAATGAGCTTGGCATCAGTGGGTGGACTGCTTAAGAAGGTCAGGCCTTGTGGATGCATGGTACTGTAGAGGATCATGTAGGTACAGATGGGAGGTTGTGGGTCACAGTTTGGAGGACAGAGTCTTTAGTCAAAACTGCTTTTAATCAGTAGAGTTTTGCCTGAAATTAAGGTGGATATCTGACCATGTGCTTCTCATCTCTCTGGGTAGATTCACATGAAAGATGGGTTTGTGAACTGAAAAGGTTCAGTCCTGCCTGTTGTGATGACTGATACCAGATTGCATTTCCTATTCGCCTGTGTTGCTCTATTCTTCCTGACCCCTGTGGGTAAGATGAAGGGATAATCCTGAGCCACCTAGTGGCCTGATGCAGATCTGCGGTGGTGACGTCCAGCCTTCCTGCTGCACTGGTCCTGGCATGTGTGCATCTTGCCGCCCCAGTGCTGCAGCTGGGATTTGGACCGTGGGGCGTTTTGCACTGCGACTGCGCCGGGCAGTGAGCTGGGATTAACAGCTTCAGCTTGGTAACACTTTCCCTGAATGTGAAGATGTGACTCAGCGTGGCGTGTCTGTGTTAGCGCTCCTAGCCATGACCTTGCTGTGTGACCATGACTCTCTCTGCATGCTGCCCACTGTGTGGTTCTGCTGTCTCCCCGTGACGTTCCTGTAGCACTGTGACATGTCAGCTGTCGTCCTCGCCCAAAGCTCCATCTCCGTCAGAATGCACCGAAGTCCACCGTTCTGGCATTGCCTGCTCCTGACGGGTACTCCAACTCCAGATAATCAGCAGGTCGCCGTGTTGACCGTGCTTCCGTGGAAAAATGCTCCTCCTGCTCTTATTCTGCCTTTTCCCTCAGGGCCTCTTGGTCACCTCTCTCACCGGCACACTTCCTCCCTCTGACACTGTAAGCTGGCAGATATATGGCTTTCATTTTATCATTTGCATGGGACCCTGAGGTTTGGGGGCCCCCTGTTGGCCACAAACAGTCACCACACTAAATATCGAATAAACACGTTCCTTATTTAGGAGACACTATAGCATCATGTTCTGCTAACCAGCTAGCTAGCTATGATCATCTAGCTACTCATTAGCTAAGATTAATTTTATATGAAACCTTAGAATGATCATATCCCAGGAAGTTTGGTGTTACAGAGCTGCTTCTTCATCACAAATGCTTGATGAGGATGCAAACTTTACAATCACAGGCAGTATTTGGCGACCCTGGGAACAGCAGTCCGTGTGTATAACTGAGGTGATGATTGTGTTATTGCTCTGTACATTAGTGCGATTCTGCATAGCGTGGCTTGTAATACCAGCCTAAAGCCAGATGGTCATTGAAGCACATACCTATTCTCTCTCACTGTAGTGCAGTTGTGTTGTTCATGCATATACGGATTTTCAATAATTAAGCACATAATCCGCAGTGTGCTTTTTTCTGCCCGGCTAAAAGATGACACGCTTTAATCTGTCACTCTGAGTGTGAATCAAGATGATGAGGCTTGATTGAATCTTCTAGAGGAAGATATTTAATGACATCATTATCACCACTCTGAATAATTGAAATAATTGAATTTTAATTGGAGGAGATAACGTTGGGATTTAGGCCTGCACATGAATATTTGACGGTCAGCAGAGAGACACGGCACATTCAGATAAAGCCAAAAGGTAGTGATAAAATAGGACTGGGACATAGCGTGTGGTAAAATGGAGTGCTGATGTTTTATTGCTGGGGATTTAGAGCTTGTGATGTCGTAATGATGGCTGCTTTTTGGGGGATGGTGGCAGTTAGACCATATTAATGTGCTAACAGCCACTGCCTCTTTCAGGAACTCCAGAGCACCGCGTTCCCTCTGCTTTTATCTGCAGAGCCGTCGGACTTTAATTAATCCCTCTCTGCCGCGAGGGTCAGACACTCGCGAGCGGCCGGTGGGCCCTAACTAACCACGAGCCCATCCCGTCACACTGCGCTAAATCCAGCCAGGGAAGGAGGTGCCCCGGACAGGGAGGTACCTGTGGAGCGCGGGAGGGCCGCCAGCAGGCTCCTCTCCCTGCCCGTTACTCGGACCTCTGACGCTGCCCTCCCGGTCTCTGCCCGTTTGGGTTAGGGTTAGGGTTAGGGTTAGGGCCAGTTGACTACAGCCTGTTTCTGCTGGAAGTTCAGACAGTCGGAGCCGCGCTTAAGCAGCCGTGAGCAGATGCTGAAAAAACGCGACTCAAAATCCGTGTCGATTTTGTCAAAATAAAGACCCCAGTGTCCTGCCTACTAGGGTGCATTTTCCTAAAGGCACCATGCAGTGATTCACTGTTTCAGCCCCAGTCAACAGGCACCTGAAGTAAGTCTGAACAAAGGACTGAATTCACACCTGCATGCTGGTTCTGATCCATCCATCCATGTGTAAAGCGGTTTGGCCTAAAATGACCTTTTCTCATTGATTGGTAGAGTTTTTTTATTCGATCTATCGGTGCCAGTTTTAAAAGCCGGATTTTGGGCTTTTATTGCTGGTTTTCTGACCGTGTTTCAAGAGGACTACCATAGTCTTTAGTACTTCTGCAGGATTCGGTGTGGCTCATTGAGTTTGGCCTCTGTGCCTGTGATCAGAAGGTCACTGATTCGAATCCCATAATCCACAGAGTAGTCTAATGTCTTTTGGTCTCCCGGGTGGTGGAGGCATAGCTGATTATGTGCTCAGACCGCAAGCTTCACCCTCACCTCTGAGTGTGCTTTTGTAATGAAGTTGTGGGGACCAGATTTCTCCAAAACTTCTTACCTTGTGGGGGCCAAGTGTAAGCTCAGTTTTATATAAGTCTGTGAATGCAATCAGAAAAACTAAGATTGCCAAAAGTTAAGTGCTTTGTTTTTGTTACTTATGGTTAAGGTTATGACTGGGTAGGGTTAATGTTGTCATTATGTTAGGGTTAGGTTAGGGTTAGGTTAATGTTAAGGTTCTTCCCACTGAAGAATGTAGAGTCCCCATAAATATATGAATACATGGACTGCGTGTCTGTGTCTGTCTGTGAGTGTATTAAAAGGGAAGTATGATGGGATATGCAAAAACGAACTCTTTGTACTGGTTCTTGTGCAAATGGCAAACAAAGCTTGGTTTCAGCGTCCTGTTTGTCCCTCATGCTCCAAACCCCTCCGTAATCAGTGTGAGCTCTCGCTGGGTCTCCAGCCTCTCGGTTCTGGGTAAAGCAGCCAGGCTTTGTGCCAATGACCCTCCTCTCCATATTTAAAGCTGCCTGTGACAGTGAGCCTGGCAGGACCCTGCTCTAGCCGGGGGGGTGGGGGAGGCGCTGTGGGGACAGATGGAGACCTGCGCTGAGCCCACAATGCTCTGTATTCCTCCCGCTCAGGATGGAGGCCTCACGCCCCTCCCTCCCACACCACCTGGACCTCTGAGCCTCTGCCGCTCCTCTGCCCAAGCCCGCTGGGTTCCCTTAAGCTCTGGCTCTTGGCTAGCGGGCGGAGCCCTGCGGGACCAGGTGGGCGAGCCGTGGGAGGGCGTGGCTCCGGCGAGGCCCCGCCCCCATGCCATCAGCCCCACCTGTGGCGTGTCCCCGATTCCGTAACGTGAGCCGACTCTGGGGATTGCTTCCAGCAGTTCAGACACGGTTTATATTCAGCCAAGAGCAGAGTGAGGCGGGACAGCGACCTCTTCCATAGGTAGGGGACGATCAAATGATTTGTTGCACGCTTCCTGTTTATAAATGAGTCGTCGCAATTTGTGCATGTTGATCAGGCAAGGAGAAGTTCATTATGTATCTTCTGTTGGTGGGTAAATGTTTGCTTGCGGTTAATAAGTGGGTGAGAAGCTCCGCATTTCAATGAACCAGGAGCAGATGTTTGCTGGGGGCCTATACATCCTGCACATCCTACAGTCTGGGTGTGGTTGGCAATGATGGCAGGCTTGGTGAGCATGTGGTATGGTGGGTGTGGCCAACAGACAAAGGGCTCGGTGAATAGCATTCTTACTATGGAGGGTTGTGGATGGGCTTTTGCTGATGCATCTTGGGAGATGTGGCAGGTCTAAAGCTGCATTTGACAGCTATAAATAGTTAAAAATCTAAACCCGAAGACTCTTACTCTGTGCATGTCTGTCTCCTTAATAGGAGCTGCAATCAAAGGTGTCGTAAATCCAGTTGATGCCACCTCATACATCATGTGTATGTTCCTTTTATTAATGTCTTTAGCACTGAGCTTTAATATTTCCTGGTGTCAAAATAGCCTGATAATTTGTGTGCTTCCTGTCTATTGCTTTATTAACGAACAGGTCACTTTTAATTCATTTGTAGAGAGCAATAAGAGAGTCTAAGCTTAATTTGTAGTCTCTTTCTTATTGGATGAATATGCTTACCAAACTCCTGCTTATTGGATGAATTTACCGCTGAAACCCTTGTTTATTGGACAAGCATACTGCCCAACCCTTATGTATTGGATAGGGTACAACACAGACCATAGCTTATTGGATGAGCATACTGCCCAAAACCTTTATGTATTGGACAAGCATTCAGCATAGACTGCTGTTTATTGGATGAGGATATTGTTCAAACTCTTATTTATTGGATAAGCCTAGAGCACAGACCTTTGCTTATTGGGGGAACATATTGCACAGACTGTTATTTATTGGACAGGCTTATTGAACAGATCTTTGCTTACTGGATGAGATGATTACAAAGATCTATGTTTATTGAGCAACCTTACTGCTGAAAAATGATTTTTTCCCCCATGAAAATAGTCCTTCCATCTTTTCTGAACTGTTTGTTATTCTGTATTTATTTATTTATCTGTACAGTCGTATGATGGTGAACATTGTATCCATCCAAGGTTCTGGGTTCGATTCTCGTCCAGGCTCTGTGCGTGTGATCTTTGCCTGGTCTCTGTGGGTTTCCTCCCGCAGTCCCAAGGCATGCCACTTTAGGAAACTGGCATCTTTAATTGCCATCCAAAGTGCACCACCCTGTGCCCTGTATCTTGGGATAGGATCCAGGCTCCCTGTTACCCTGCATTGGAAAAAGCATCATGAAAAAGAGACTGAACCTTTTAATCTCTTTAATAACTGATTTACTAAAAGTAATTTCCTCAATTAAACACGGTGCATTAACAGATTAGGGCCTGTATGTAAGCATACAGTCATGTATTTTGCCTGCTCTACATTTATGAATTTCTGCTCTGTAGAGAACACTACACTACAAAAAATATTAAGATAAAATGATTTAATGTGCAAAGTTATGACTGGTCTGGAAGGGTGTCATTGAGGTGGCTGTTTGTATTTTACTGGAGGTATGAATGTTTTTCTTATCTGCGCAGTATGAAGATAAGCCTTGGGTCCTCTGTATTTAAAAGACTTAAATTCTTGTTGGTAATTACCACCGTAGCATCCGTAGCATAAGGGCAGGGCGGAGCGGTGGCTCGTCGGTAGGGTTACCATATGTGGTGAGATGAAAAAGAGGACGTTCCCGGGGATCAGAATTTTAATGAGTTTTTACGTTCACCATCCAATCAGGTAGCGCTTCTCTGCGAATAATAATGAGTTTTCACGTTCACCACCCTATCAGGTAGCGCTTTACTTGAATATTAATGACTTTTCTCTAACCACCCCAAGTACCCTGTAAAACGAAAATTCGCATCCAGGGACACCCAGACGTATGTTCCCCCTATAGATAACTCTCGTTTTATGATCTACTCGCAATTGACACAATATACGTGCATGCACATATTTTTCAACAAAAGTTACAAAACGCTAAGCTAAAGTTAAAGCTAAGTAAATGACACGAATCACTGTTTACACGAAAACAAAAATAAAGTGTTCAAGTGAAAATGATACTCATATTGAGCCATCCCCTGTCATAACCATCCTTGGATTAACACCAGAAGAAGATCGCATAGGCAGCTGGGGTAAAACAGTGATGGCATTTGCAACACTACCTGCCAGACGTATTATGTTACAGTTTTTCTCCATTGGTTTGGCTCATTTCTTGAAACAGAAATTACATTCTCAAAACTCTAAGATCATTTGGCAAAACACTCTTACAGTTTAGCACAACACTATAGCTCACCTGCAAAAGCTCATATCTCTTCCAAAACTGTTCACTCAGGCTTCAATCTAAATCCCTTTCTCATTTAAACAGTCAGTGTCTCCAAAATGGCAAAGATCCTTCTCAATAGCTTTGGCTCATTTCTCGACACAGATCGGACATTCTCATCATTCTTGGTGCTTTTGTCAAAATAAACCTGGATGGTTGATCACAACAACATGGTTCACCTGCAAAAGCTCATAGCTCTCCTAAAACAGTTCACTCATGTGTCAAAACTACATTTCTTTCTAATCTGCTTAGTCAGTGCCCCCAAAATGCATCGTCCCTTTGGCATTGTGTGAGTACTGCCATACAAAATGTTTAGATGTTTTGTCACTATGGCAGAGGACCAACAATATACAACAGAAAAGAGTAGCCTCCAAGGTTTGACATCACAGATTGCACTCACACTACCAAGGAAATTATAACCATTTTTTATTCACATGCAAAGAAAGTTTCATACATATGTAAAAAGAAAATGTACATTACAGTAATAAATTGTATAAACACAAAATCAAAAAACAAGGACTTATTCAGTGGTCGCTGTACTCATTCTCCCGCTCTTGTCCACTGTCTTCACCCTCCTGATTATTTACACGCTGTTGTCCGTCTGGCCACAGATTCTCGTCCACATCACAGCGGATACTTTCTCTTGCAATGCAACGAGGGAAGAAACGGTGTGCATGCCGCAACCATCCCCTGCATTGATCTCCTGTAATGTCGTCACATGCTGCGTCCATAGCATGGAGCAGGGACGGCTGATCCTGAGCATGATGCTCATACACTCTCCACCTCCAAGCAGAGAAAAACTGTCTATCGGATTGAGGAAAGGAGAGTAAGGTGGTAGGAACTCCATGACCATCCTTGGATGCGTTGCAAACCAGCCCCTAATGAGTGGGCTATGGTGGAAATTGACATTGTCCCACACAATTACATAAATGGGTAGGTGAGGCCCTATGAGACCTCTCTCATTTTCTGGGATAACATCGGTATAAAGGCGATCCAAGAAGATGAGGAGCTTGTGTGTGTTGTATGGGCCAAGACTGGGGATGTGAGTGGCCACACCATTCTCAGATATGGCAGCACACATTGTTAAATTGCCCCCTCGCTGGCCTGGGACATCCACCGTGGCCCGCTGACCAATGATGTTACGGCCACGTCTGCGGCCCTTGGCCAGGTTGAAATCAAATTTTCCAAGAAATTCATATATGATGTTCATGGTATTATGTTCTTGACTAATTTTGACATTTGAACAGACTATTGTGCATGTGATGACTTACACGATGAAATCATGCTGACATGTTTTGGAGAGAACAACCATTAGACTGAAAATCAGCTAATCAGTTTAGATCAGCAAGATCTATTTATTTGGAAAATGTGCTAAATGTGGGCTCATTGTGCTAACTGTAGCTACTTGTACATAATCATTTGAAAAAAAGCACAGAGTCACTTGAGACATGTACTAAAGCATTTGCAATTTGATGAAACCAATGAGAAATGACATTCTGTTGTGAACAATTGCAAGGTGGTTTGGAGATTTGTCCATGTTATTTTGAGAATGTCATCTCGGTTTCAAGAAATGAGCCAAACCAATGGAGAAAAACTGTAATGAAATGGAAAGACAAATCGCCACCTACATTTAAACACTGGATTAATGATGTCATGTACTATCTAATACTTCAAGAAATTCGGTATCATATACAGGGTAATAAACTTCTGCTAAATCTGACAACCTGTCCTTACATTAGATGAAAAAATAGACTCTAATGACATTGTAATGACAAAATGGCAGGACAGAGCCGTGGCTTGTCGTTTAGCGCCATAGCATAATGTCAGGGCAGAAAGGTGGCTTGCCGGTTATCTATGTAGTGCAATAGTAGTGCGGGGTGGAGACATATCGGTTTGCACAGAACCGAAATGGCAGGACAGAGCCGTGGCTTGTCGGTTAGCGCCATAGCATGATGTCAGGGCAGAAAGGTGGCTTGCCGGTTATCTATGTAGTGCAATAGTAGTGCAGGGTGGAGACATATCAGTTTGCGCAGAACCGAAATGGCAGGACAGAGCCGTGGCTTGTCGGTTAGCGCCATAGCATGATGTCAGGGCAGGGTGGTAGCTTGTCACTTAGCGCAGTAGCATAACGGCAAGGTGGAGCAGTGGCTTGTCGGTTACCACAGTAGTGTTACGACAGGGCAAAGCAGTGGCTTTTCAGTTAGTGCCGTATTATAAAGGCAGGGCAAGGCGGTGGCTTTTAGGTTAGCGCCGTAGCATAAAGGCATGACTTGTCGGTATTGTAGTCTAATGGAAATGGCAGCATAAAGGCAGGGACGAGCGGAAGCTCGTTGGTCAGTGCAAAAGCGTAACAGCAGGGTGGAGTGGCGGCTCGTTGGATAGCACTGTTGCCTAACAGCAGGCCTTGTTGGTTAGCGTCGTAGCTCCTGTGTGTGTGTGTGTGTCCCGCGATAGACTGGCATGGCCCACCCTGGGTATCCCCGCCTTGTGCCATGTCTTTCCTGGGACTGACTCCAGGTTCTCCACAGTATCCTGTCCTGAATCCCCAGTTCTGGTAAATGGGTGGTCAGTGAACCGTGGGGAGGGGAAAATGGTACTGATTTATTCATAGTAACTGACCTCAACTTCCTGAATGATAACACTGACTATGAATAATCGTTTTGAGATGTCTTTGAACGAGTGATTTCTGCAGTTTATGATTTATTGACAGCATATGCTGAAGTGAATCATGAGAATGAATAGTCTCTGACTCCAGGCAGTGGCCTCATGAACAGACGTTAAATTTATAGTTATGTAAATTTCCACAGGAAATATGTTTTGAAAATGCACTCCACTGTGGCTCAAGGACAGTTGTGCACTACCCAGCAAATCCACAGGGGGGCTGCGTGGTTCTTACACGTTCATGCAAATATACAGATGTAGTTAAACAGTTTATTGTATTCATAATAGCACTTAATGTCATCACTGAGTCACAATTTTAGCAAAGGAAATAGGCCATTTGAACGAGGCTGCTTGTCAAAATTCGGCTGGAAGGGGCCAAGTGCAGTTTTACACTTTGTCCTGATATTTTCATTAATCCTCTGAGCTCATCTGTGTAGAGCTTCAAGCGTGATTCTCTCCTCCTTAGTCAGCAGCCAGGCATGCAAGACCAGACACATTTAACTGCTGTTCATGCTTAAATACTCATACTTTTATATGTTTCCAGTTTATGAAAACTGCCTAGTAACTGTTATACGTCAGTTATCAAACATATTAACTTATTCTGAATATACTGACTTTAAAAAATGATTTTGTGCGCTTTTAGTCTGGCACTAATCTGTCAGTATTTACATATTTTATGTCTAACTGTAAGCACCTTCATTTGTATTTGTGTTTCATTCTCATCATGTAGTGTAACTACTGTTTCCTGTGCACATCAGAGTAAATGCCTGAATCTTGAATCTTGCTCCAAATTCTGCTCAGTACCTTCCATCTGTAAGCTTTTCACGGACCCCACTGGACAAATAATTAAGCTGGATTCAGCTGGGTCTGAGTTAAGGTGCATTCCATGGTTTCTCATTCTTAATACAGCATCTGGTCCAGTGAGGAACACAACGTTTTTTTAAGTGTATTAGTTTTCAAGGGTGTCACAGAAGAGCTAACAGACCGAGAATTAGTGTCAGATGATCTGCAGGATGGACGGTCTCAGTGGTCTCTCTTGAAATGAAGATCTTCTGACGCAGCATTATTCTACTTTGCATCCTGAGAGCAAACTTCTGAAAGCAAACCCTGCGTGGTCCTTCTGTCCGCCAGCCAGGCTCATGGCGGTGAATGTGAAACACGTGGAAACCCAACCTGCCTCTGAATTACCGAGTGTTCAGTTCCTGTCCATTTCACAGTACATATGTGTCTTCCAAGAAACCCCTGTGGACAAGATACTAAATATTATTGAGACTATTTTCGTGGACAGTACGGCTCCATCACATGACCATATGTGAATAATCAGCTTTGGAGCTTTGAATGTCACTGCTGCCATATGTGAGCTTTTAACTCTCACATAGTGGAGCATAACCATTCTGCTTTGACACCTAACATGAACAAATGGAAACGTGTAATTGTAGGCGTTAGCATTGGGGAATGACAGATCAGATCTGAGCGTTGAAGTGACTACGTTTGAGCACTTTCTGTTTTCTTCCTACTTTTCCAGGGGAAGGTGCTTATGAGGGATCGGCCTCAACCTCCCTCCCCCCTGACTACACGCCATCAGCGGGATTGACCAAATTGTTGGCTGGCGTTCTGCTGGTGGAGGAGGGACAGCTCGCCCGCAGCCGCGTCCATCCAGCAGGGGCAGCAGAGAGCCTACGCGAGGAGCCAGCCTTTGCCTCTATACTCACCATGCTGGCAGGCTCTGTTGAAGGGCCCCAGACATTAGTGCAGACACTGGCCTCCCCGGCTGGCTCTGGCAATTACAATGGAAACCAAACAAACCAAGAGCCTTCAGAAGAGCCATTCAAGGGAGCTCAATCTTCTGTCCCTTTGGTCACCAGCGTGTATCCCGCCTACAGCTCAGGTCTGTCCCAGGCTCAGCTCACACTTACCCAGAATCCCCTTCTGTTACCCACTTCACCCAGAACCTAACCATAGAACATCCACCCAGACCTAGACCCACCTCACCCACTGACAGACACTCCAGGCTAGATGCCCGCTCTTTCAAGCGTATCTTCATATCGGTCAGCTACAGCCTTCCTTCTCCCCTTCCCTTTTGCACCTGTAGTGATGTTTATGGTGGCTCTTCTTCTCGCCCCTACGCCATAGACGAGACGGCGGTCTCCGGTTTGCCTCCGGCCACAGTGACGCCCGTTTCCTCGCCAAGCGAACTGGATTCCACCCACCTGGAGCGTGGCCTGGCTTCGATGGGCCCCAGCGATTCGCTGCTTGTAGACCCCACAACCACAGATGCCTCTGGGGCGCCGCCACACACCGTGACAGATGGCTCCCCTGAAACGACCACCATGACCATCACGACCACGACCGCAGTCACGGATGCCGTGAGGACCACCACCGTCATCTCTGACACCACGACATGGTTGGCCAGCACTACGCAGACCCACACAAGCAGGACTGAGGGGAAGGTCTTGGAGAAAACCACTATGAAGACAACTACAACCGATTTAACCTCCATGCAGACCACAACAAGTGCCACACCACTGACTTTCACACCCACAAAGACCACAGTCAGTGTGTCCAACTCCTCCCTTACAGAGAGTCCCATGCTGCAATGCAACGTCACTGAGGAGATGTGGGTGAAGACAGGTGAGAGGCGCCCCGGCCGGCCGTGACGTGGTGCCGCGGCTCCTCCTCATTGGCCACTAACGTTGACGTCCTCTGGCTCCTCCTCCCTCCCGCAGTGCTGTCCGTCCACTTCAGGGGGAAGAGGATGGACGGTGCACTGAGACAGAACCTCCCGCGCGGGCTCAGCCGTGCGCTGCAGAAGGCGCTGAATCTCAGCACCGTACAGGCTCAGGTCAGCCTCCCGGGGACCTGGCGAGGGGGAGGGCATCACGAGGAGAAATAGCCCAGAATGAATTCCAGCAAGTTACTTCACTAGCTTATATTGAAATGGAACAGCTCAGAATATATAGCATTAATATTTTATTTATTTATTACGATGTCTAGCATGTTTTTGTCTTGTACCTAAGAGGTTGTTGGTGTATTTTATACTTAATGAGGGTTTTCTTCTTCCTTTTAGGGTCAGGGTTAGGGTCTGACTCACAGTTATGTTGGTCAGATGGACCACAGGGTTCTCATGTTATCATGGATTTATGAGCCATGTGGATCCCTCCCTGCCTCTCTCCCACACAGCATCGCACAGCTCAGGGGCCGAACAGTGCATGAATGCCAACACATCAGCCACCTCCCCAACCCCCCCCCCCCCACCCCCAACTTCCCCAGCCTTGAGCTCCTACTGCCTCATTGGTATTTTAAATGCTGCCTTCCCTTCCGAGCTGCTGAGCCTCAGGGCATGTGCACCACAGAGAAGAGGAGCGAGGAGGAGAGAAGGAAAGAAAGAGGGGAGGGGAATGAAAGAGGGAGGAGGAGGGAAGGAGAGAGGAGGAGAGAACGCGTGAAGTAGGAGAGATGGAGAGGGGAGAGAATGAATGAAGAGGAAAGAAAAAAGGAAGAGAGAGAGGGGAGAGGGAGTATTGGAAACAGGAAGAGAGAAAAAAGGGTGGGGGGAGAATGGAGAGAGGAGGACAGAAAGAGGGGAGGGGGAGAAGGAGTGAGGAGGAGATAGGGGAGGGCGAGGGAAGGAGAGAGGAGGAGAGAATGAGGGGAGGGGGAGAAGGAGAGAGGAGGAGAGAATGAGGGGAGGGGGAGAAGGAGTGAGGAGGAGATAGGGGAGGGCGAGGGAAGGAGTGAGGAGGAGAGAATGAGGGGAGGGGGAGAAGGAGAGAGGAGGAGATAGGGGAGGGCGAGGGAAGGAGAGAGGAGGAGAGAATGAGGGGAGGGGGAGAAGGAGAGAGGAGGAGAGAATGAGGGGAGGGGGAGAAGGAGCATACCAATCACTATCAGCTATGGACATGAGGGACATTTAGGGTATTTCCATTCCTGTCAAATGAGAAATATCTGAAAATGACCATCAGTGGCTGTGAAATGGCTGCGTCAAGTTATGCTGTCTGTTCTTTTCTCAGGCATATGACTGTTTTGTGTTTAATACTATTTTCATCAAACTGCTACTTTCATCAAACTGCTACATCTACAGTAAAGCCCATGATCTTTGTGTGACGCACATGTCCCTCTGCATTGCCCTCTGAGGCTGGGCCTGTTTAGTTTAGGGGTCGCTCTATGTCATCATGCTCATTTTAACCGAAGCCCGAACCTTTGACCCCCAGATCGGCAATGTGAGCGGCACATGGAACGTGACCGTGGGTTACTACGCGGTCAGCGGCTCCGCTGTCCTCACAGCGTCCACGGTGGCGGAGGCCCTGGCCGCGTACGGCGCCGACCGGCTGCTGGGGGACGTAAAGCAGGCAGTACCGCTGGTGCAGGCCATACTGCTGGCCGGCGAGCCCTGGAGGCCACCGCCTGACGCCGCCCTGCTGGTGAAGACAGGTAAGAGCGGGGTGGCGTCAGCTGGCGCAAGACACATACAGTACAGGCATCCCACTGTCTTTGTCCTGACGATTATGATAAGCATAAATTTACTTACTTTTTCATAATGTGCATCCGTGTTATATGACAATAAAGACAGGTGTCCCGATTTTCTTAGATGCTTAGATAAATGGCTGATGATCAGCCAGGCTCCACTGCTGCAGGCACTGAATTCGCCGCACAGCTGGACAGTTCCGCATCTCTGTATGCAGACACGTGACCCCCTGACCTTGCTTGTGTTAACTCAGTTCTCAGGTTTGTGGGCCCAGGCGATGACATCACTTCCTGTGCTTTCGTCCAAAGCATGGAGCAGAGGCTGGAGAGCGTCTTTACGGAGGCGCAGTCCAAAGTCCTCAATAGCTCTGCTAAGCTTTCTGTTCAGGTACCTGACCCCCCCCGCCCCCCCCGAAAGCTCAGCCAAAGCCACCCTAGTCCTGAGCTGCCTCTGCACCAGCCTACTGCCTCTTATTTATCACCTGGAAGGTTTAATAACAGCAAATCTGCATGAAACTGAACTAGAATACAGCTGTAAAATATTCAATTTTGTAAACACTTTTTAGAAATCATATTTCCTTAGGTTATTACACATATTTGAACATGCCCTTCATTAAAAAAAGACTTTATTTGTTGCAGCTGTTTCTGAAGCTTTTAGATGCCTCTTTTGAAGGCTGCCTCTTGGGAAGACCGCCTCCACCCATTGTCTGTCTCTGATTGGCCAGCCGTGTCTCTGTCCTTGCAGATCCTGGCTGCCTGGCAGCTGCCGTTGTCGCAGGCTGTGGCACTGACCTACGTGGTGAGGAATGGCAGCGAGAGCCTCAACGGCACCGTCTCCAGCGGCCTCCTGGGGCAGCTCAGCGCTGAGCTGGTCGGCTACTTCCTGTTCTACCCTCCGCTGAGCATCGCCGAGCGTGGGTGTCCCCGCGGGTCCAGTCACACGTGCCGTTTCCTTAGTGACGCTGCCTCGAGGTTGAGGCCCGATCTCGTTCCTTGCGTCCTGCTCTCGCTCGCTCCGCATTTTGTCACTGGCCTTCTGTCGATTAGCGGTAGCATCTGCTCATCTCGCAGGCCACCCACAATCCTCCTGTAGGTCTTATGTGGACAGCAGACTGGCCAATGGCACGCTGCCAAGCCTCCCTCTGTCGCGACGCGAGTGTCGCATACCTCGGAACATGTGGCATTTTGTAGACCCACATTCATCAGTTTGCAAATGAGACCTTATTACTTCTGTTTACATTTGTGATTGAGCTTTATATTCACAAACGACGTCTTGCCAATCCAGACTATTTAGTATAGCATGCAAAATTACCATATTAAATAATTTATGCAGGAGAGCCCCTTCCTCAGATGCAGGTAACTACTAGGGATAAAACCATCGTGATTCTGATGCGTTTGGCGCTTTCGGTGAACCATCTTACTCCCATGACCATATTATTCTTTCGGTGACTCATTCCTTTCTGTGTACATTTCGTCCAGTCATTTATTTAGCAGTTTTTCTAAGACAGATGAGACCGGGATTCGTCTGGCTAGTTCTCCAGTGACGCTGTAAACGTTTAGCGTATGTTTCCGCTGGCTACACCGTGCTGTTCTAGCTGATCTGTAAATGCTGAGTGACATCAAGCACTCAGTCACTGACAGTTTCGTCCCCTGCTAGCGAGAAGGTCGTCTAGATCCAGCCTGCCCTCCAGAGGACCCTTTTCTTTGTCTGACGCTTTATTTTCTTTTACTCTCTACAGCATTACTGTACCACAACCTGAACACCTCCATAGCCACCAAGGACTTCTGGGTAATCACAGGTAATTAGCCTCTATCAGGACTGTGTCTGTGTCCTTTCTTTTATTATTTATGTCTTATAGTTAGGAAAAGCCGGCTCTATCTGTTCCAGGAATACATTGACTTTCTTCCCTGAATGCTCTTAGTGTGTGATTTGAAAGTTGTCTTATTAGGTTCTTGCCATGTTAGAAGTTGTTGTATAGCTTCTGGTCCAGTTCTGCTGACTCTTGTACCTAGGTGTTCATCAGAAGCTCAGCCCAGCTGTACTTATGTCTAGTCGACTCCTTGACAGCCATGCATCTGTAAGATAGTATTTTTCTGACTTGTATGTCACTTCTAAAACAGATGTCAATTCCTAGAGGAATTGCTCCAAGCCGAGTTGGTGTTTGCATTAGGGTTGGTTCAGGACAATGGAAAGAGCTAAAGGACCAGATCCCTTCATGGAGATCAGTAGTAATGTCTCTCTGGCTCTGGCCACGCCCCCGCAGTGCTGCAATACGTCGACAGCTCATCTCTGGACGGCGGCTATCAGAACTTTGCACGCTTAATGGAACAGCGTTTGGCTCAGCTGTTTGTCATCGCCCAGCAACAGGGGGCTCGCTTCCGGAGAGCCACCACCGTTGGGGGATACACTGTGCAGGTGGGCCGGCACTCTGGGGGGGTCAAGAGAGGGCTATTTTGGGGAACTGTGTAGATGGGGGGCGGTTAGGCACTGGAAATTTTCACAATGAAGTATCCACAGTGCTGTGACATTTCGGTACATGGGGGGGCTGTCTGTGGTGGTCACATGATCAGCCCATAAGTGTAACCGTAGCTA